>NW_028227257.1:101794099-102329099 GCF_978045245.1 Mus caroli | reverse complement strand
CAGCCCATGTCACGGTGCTGCCTGTGTTTAGGGTGGGTCTCCCCACTTCAGTGAACTTGATGTAGAAACTCCCCCACAGAAATGCCATGATGATGCTCCATCCCATCGAGTTGACAGTCAAGATTAACTACAGCAGATGGTTACACTTAAACCATCAGATCATCTGCAACAGAGTTCTCTGGTTAGCATTCATGGGCCGGGGACATAGAATTTTGTTTTTTCTATCCTCAATTATCCCCCTTTTGATTTCTTCTTAGAATTAGGCTTAGCATTTCTGCCTTCACCTTCTGTTTTCCTTTTCTGGAATCTAGAGTAGAGAGTACAGAATTTGATTTATTTAACCATGTGTAACTGTACGGTTCATTGGTCACTAGTATACTCATGCAGTATATGAGTTAGCTGGGCCTATATCTTCATCTAATTATGGATTAGTGGTACTTAGGGGGTTTGAAGCTGTGTTGTATACACCCAGCACCATGCCTTGTGCTATGACGTGACTGCTCTGCGTTGACTGTTTTTGTTACGTGACTTCTGAGAAGCCTTTGTGAACATACGTCTGTCCATGTTCCTCAGCTGGTAACTTGGCTTTATTTCGTAGAAAATGTGGGTGACTGAAAGATCTTCTTTCACACAGTCAAAATCTTCTGGCATTGCTTACTGCTCTTCTGTCTTACACCCAAAGTAACAAATGATAGGGACCCCTTTGTTGCCACAAAATATGTTAAACCACTTCCATTTTTGACGGTTTGAGATAGAGCAAAAACAAATATCCTCGAATTCCCACTAGATGGCGCTATTAGAATGGAAACGACTTAATTTTTCTTCGGTCATAGTATATATCTCCATAAAATCTTCATTTTGAAATCCATCTCAGCATGTTATTTTGGCTTGTCAAGCAGGTCTGCTTCCTGCTGAACTAATGGATTGGGATGATGTAGTATTTAGGGAAAAGATTACCCAATGTTTCCCAAGAGAGCCCAGAGGACTCTAGGCAAAACAGCCAAGAGACATTTTATCCACTTCTGATCCTAGCCAATTTCTACCTGACATTTTTGATACCCTTACGCTTCTCCATGGACATGTAGGGGAGATCCCACAGAGACAATATCTTTGAACTGAGTGAGAGGCCCCGTGCATGCCTTTTCTTCCTAGTCCTGTGTGCTGACGAAGGAAGCTGACGTCCTCAGCCGATTGCTGACCTTTGCCAGCTAACTCATCAGTGATGATTTATCCAGCGGCTTTCCAAGTGCAATTTCTGGACTAGCAGCATCATTTGAGATTCCTTAGAACCTCACATTCTCCCCAACCCCCCCCCCCCTGAACTGGGAATTCTGGGGCTGGACCACTGCAACCTGCACTTTCACCAGGCTTCCAAATAGACCTGATGTTCAGAAACCATAAACAAGGTCTTCAGGCTTTTCACAAACCTTCCCTATCCTCCTGTTTGACCTGACATCGCTCTTGAAAGCCCTTAAAGAACAGCTTCAAAGGTGAACAGGTGGGTGGGGTATTTGAACGCCAGTGTGTCCTCCTTGTCCTCTTGAAAAGGCTGCCTCTGCCGTTTTATTCTGAGTGTCACCTCGAAGCACAGCCTCCATTGCAGAGGACTCCTTGAGCCCGTGTCTAGTGTGTAAATGAGGAGGAGGCTGTGATTAGTCATTCCCGTTTCTTTCGGAAGGAAGAGTGAAATGCTCAGGAAAGCCGCCAGGTGGCAGCCTGGTTCCTAAGCCGCTCCTGTATTACTGAAAGGCACTTTCTGGCTTGTTCACTGTAGTCAAAGGAACGCAATCCAACAGCAGTAGTCATTTATTGACTAGGCTGTTTGTCTTTTTCTCTACTGCAGCATGAGTCAGAGCCCACAGAGGGAAAAAGAGAGGGGAACAACCTACTGATTAATGGGTCAGAGGGCTGCTCTGTAAGACTGTGAGCCACTTCTGCCTCTGCTTCACAGAATGTGGGATGTAGGGAAGCTACAAAGGCAAACACTGGTTAAATACCCAATGAAGCTGGCCCAGTCAACCAGTTCAAACAGGTATCTGGAATATGTCTGTCTTCTGTCCTTTGATGAGCAATGTACCCCCACACAGGAATCACATGGAGTAATGTTGACATCTTCTGATGCCCAGAGGCTACAGAGGCAGTCCCTGGGCATCGGTGTGAGATTAAATCTTCCCAGGTGATTCCAGTGGCAGGAAGCTCTGGAGACCACTTTACCCACATGCATTGGAGTTAAATGCACTGACAATGTGGCTTCAATGAGAAACTGGTTGCTGTCTCATATCGTAGTATAAATTTGATAGAATATGTTGTCATGGTCAGTTCTGATATTAACAATGGGCAGGGTTGTCATATGATGGAAAGTGCCCACACCCCTCCCCCAACTACTTCTTCTTTCCTCCCTTTTATTTCTTTTATTTCCCCCCCCTTTTTTTTTTGTCTTGAAGCTAAGAACACAGACCCGAAATTGAAGATATTTCTACTTCCTGGAGGGATATTCTGACTGAAACCACACTATTCTGCTCTAAAGCACAAAGACTATACCTTTGGCCGTATGTTCTCAGGGGTCCTTCAGCTATATGCCCTCGTTTAAAGGCTACGACAGCAAAACATTTAGCTTAGTGCTGATGCGAGGGGAGTTTTGTTCATATTGATCAGGCAGAGTGAAAATGTTTGCCTGGACAACCCTGAAGTCTTTCAGCAGAGTTTGATATTTTTCTGTAAGGAAAGATTTTTTTTTTTTTTTACTAAACCAGGTTTATGAAACCTAGAATGTGAATTTTAAAAAATATTTGTTCTAGAAAACCATTTATGTTCCCACAGAAAAAGGTAGCCTGGAAGGAAACATAGTTGTAACATATAAAACATGAAATATGCTGAACTGTTGTGTGAAGGGACACATGATGCTAGGCTGAATTCTCGATACCCACGGACGAGGTTCAACTCTGCAGGAACTTCAGCTTCTGGTCTTCTCTCAAGGTTCGTCCAAGTATCACTTCTTGAAATGTAAATATTACTGTAAGAAGCAACTTGTTAAACCCTTGCAACATAAAGCATACCAAGTTTCCCTATAAGTGGAGATTAGCCAAGGAAATGGAGAGGCTTAGGGCTGGAAAGCCCAAAGAAAGAAGATGGAGGAAAGAAATATGTAGTAAGGATTGGGATCGAAAGGGCCCTTCTTCTTCGATTTGATATTACAGTTGGCTAGGGCCCAACCAAGGACAGTTTAACTTGGTTCATTTGTTGAGTTTATGCTCTTATCCTACAAAATTCTTGCCGACTCCCCCACCCCCTTTTAAATGGTACATCACAGAGAACAGCAAAAGCTACTGAGTGGCTAAGGTGTCTCACAAGACTTCCTAGATTCCAGAGGCTTCTTTTCTGTCCGTGTGTCCAAGGCAGCGGGGTTTATGACTAAGTTGAGCGACCTCATGTCACTCAAACCAACTATATTAAGGAAGGTGCAAGCTTTTGGGATTTCTGTTTGGATTTAGTTTAGGTTCAAAATAGCACGCACAGATCCTGAGTGTTGTCAAGCACCTGTGACTGGGAAACGGAGGCGTCCGATCCGTATTGGAGTCAATTCGCCACTTAATTGGTAAGTCTCTACACCTATGGCACTGCAGCAGTACGTTTCTGTCTGCAAACGTAAACATATTCAATCAATACAAAGCAAAACCTTTCTTCTCAGAGGCTCTCCTATGCTCTCTTGTTGGTTTGTGAAAATAGCTAAGTCGTGGTGTTCAGTTCATCCTATTAAAGAGCCTGCATCAGGGACTACTGAGACAACCCTTGGTGGCAGCAGGCTTAGTCACCCTGCTGTGACAAAGGGATGAATAATGTTTTTTAAATCTCACAGCTACCAACACTCTCTTTTCAAAATGGATTCTCCACTACAGAAAAGGAGCTACTGCAGATACATGCGGTTAGCAGTTTGACCTTTTTCATAGCTTCATTACTAAATCAAATGGTGCGTTTACTTACACCGTTCCTCATAGAATGGAATGGCTTCGTGACTTCTCAGCGTTTACAGTTCCCGCTTTGGAAGATGTTGGCTTGTGTTCTTGGGACCGTAAGAGTGACTTCTGCCTTCCTGTTAGCTGCTTTCTCTCACGTCTTGGTTATTAGGCCATTAAACCCTCCTCCATTTGAAACGTTGCTTACTCATGCTTTGTGATGTAGCTGCTATTTGTCAAAAAACGGCTCTCAGAATCCCATTTTCTGGTTGCCGTTAGAGCACAGCACGAAGCCCTGCAGATAAAGGATGATGTTGGTAAATATTTTTCATCAGACAAAGACACTTTGTGAGAATTCAGGTTTCTAATAAAATTAATTTGAGAAAAATCAACGACTCCATGAAGTTAAGAGGACTACCATTATTCCAAGGTAACAGTTTCCAAAGCTTAGTATGTCCTTCAAAAGCTTATTGTCTAAAATGTTCTTTCTCCTCCTTCTAGGGTGGTTTTCCCCCTTCTGGGTCATGACTAACTACGTTGCTCATGCAAGCCAGAATTATATATCCTGGTACATTCCCCACTTCTTTTCCACTCAGAATAGTTGATAATCTGTGTAGTTACAAAAATATCCACGCACAGCAGTGGCTTATTCAAAAAAGTTAACTTACCACTATTGTTTCTTTTCCTTGGCAAAAAAGGGAATATTTTGTCCTACAGTGATAACTTCTAAATATTAAAAAGTGAGTAGTTGATTCTGATAGACATTTCTTCAAAAATCTGTCAAATTAGAATACATCTTACTACTAAAGTCATTTTGTGATTATAAGCAATAAACTTCTCTTTTTGCTTTGTTTCTTTTCTTTTTCCTTATTTTTCTGTTCTTTCTTTTTTTCCTTCCTCCCTTCCTCCCTTCCTCCCTTCCCCCCCCCCCCTCTCTCTCTCTCTCTCTGAGACAGAGTTTCAGGACAACCAGGACTACACGAGAAACTCTGTACTTTTACTCTTTTATATACACAGCCTGCTTTCTTATAGAACCAGCCCAGGATCACCAGCCCAGGGATAGCACCAACCATAATTAGCTTGTCCCTTCCCCATAAATCACTAAATCAGAAAATGCTCCGTAGACTTGTCTACAGCCAGATCCTATGAAGGCGTTTCTCAATCGAGGCTCCCTCCTCTCCGATGACTCTAGCTTGTGTGAAGTTGCCACGAAATGAACCTGTACAACATCAGAAGACATAAAGAGCCAACAATCCTTGTCCTATAGTGGCAAACTTGTCTCTAAATTTGTATCTCCATATTCATAGATTAGGAGAGCTCTGAGACATCATCGGAGAATTTTCTTTGTCTGGTGGGAAGTAGTTAAAACAGAAACTCACAACTGAATGCAGGGAATCTGTGTGCAGAGTGCTCAGCCACAAATGACTCATCTAAGTCTTGCCTTTCCCTAAGGCTCAGGGCCATTGCAGAAGGGAAAGGTACAAACAGTATAAGTACCAGAAGTCAGAGAGGACCAGAGCAAATGATGTCTTCTGGACATGCTGTTATGTCAGGACTGAGATGCTCATGAACTTGTAGCAGCTGTGCACAAGGCCTGCACAAGGCCTGTATCACAGGACAGCATAGCGGATGGAGAGGCTCAGGAACACCCATCCCTAATCAAGGAGCTATGAAGAGTCAGTTTTCTTAAAGGGTTTGTTCCCTAGGTCAGTGGGTAGCCCCACACTAATGAGAGAATGGACAGCACAAATTGGACTTAGTGGGTTATATAAAAAAGGTGACATGAAGTCGAGAAGGGATGAGTGGATGGAAATGGATCTGGTATGAGTTAGGGGAAGGGCTGGAGTCACCATGATTAATAACGTGTCATGTGCATGTATGGAATTCTCAAAAAGTAAACTAGTATCTAAAATATCTCTATTTTCATTGACTTTCCTTCTAATAAAGGGAAGCCAGCTTTAAACCTATTAACTATATCTATCTGTCTATCTATCAGTCTATCATCTATCTATCGATCTATCTATCTATCAATCAATCATTTCTGTGTATCTAGATGCATACAAGTATATAATAATGTTATATATTTACATAGTATATGGGATCATCAGAGATGTTGTATAGAAAATAGAACAGGAGAATAGGATGTGATGGGTGAGGAAGGCTCTGTCCTTTCGGACAGTTGTAGAAAAGTGGCTCACAAACAAAGATGGACACTTCAGAGGTTTTGGGGCAAGTCAGTTGTAGGAGGTAAGTATATGGGAGAAGTTGGGTGTTTAGTAGGGTTTGTTATGTAGGGTCAGGTTGGTTGTGTGTAATTCTAAGAGTCCTTTTCTGGTATGGGAAACATCAAGGCGGGACTGTTACAAGGGAAGTTTGTGTCTGGCTTTCAGGCAGAAAGGGAAAGGGTGGGAGAGGGGGTAGTATTTTCTGCACTTCCTGTTTCTCAATTGCCTTTGGTTCCAAAGACGTTTCTGCCAGTGTGTCATGTCTGGAGTTTATAGAATATGATTCCCTTCAGTTTCCATTATAAACAGAGAAGGTAGACTAGACTTCATTTAGAAAGTAAAATTGCCCAAAGCTTTGACAGAGAAAGGGAGAAGAGAGCCTGGGTCAAGGGAACAGAAATCCTAAGGCAACAGTGGCTTGGCCTCACTCAGGAGGTAGGTCAGGGAGGAAAGGGAGGCTGGACTTTACTAGAACTTTGCCTTAGGGCATTTGGAGCATTGTAGGCTTTCAGTGAAAGAATGTTAAGACTGACCTTTTAAAACATCACTGGCTGAGAATACATTCTTGATATTGTTACTGAGCAATGTTACATGAGGATACATTTTGGATAGGTGGAGAGGTCCTAAGTTAGTTCAATGTTTAGGAGTGAAATATATACAAGGAATTTCACGGTGAAATTGTTCTCCTCCTTGGGATACAAAATATTGATGCTATCTCAGAAAGGTATTAATCCTAAAGGGAGGCTTTAGGCTATGAATCCTGTTTGAGCTGGAGCTTCTCGCATTGGGCAGGTGTGTGCTCTGTGACTTGAGCTGGGCGCCTCTAGGCAGATGAACTCTGTTTTTAAGGGGCAGGTATCTTGTATACACATGGTATATATGTTCATGTGATTCTCCACGGTCCCGATTCCTTGTGTGAACAACCCAGCTTCGTTGCTCACCCCTATGTTACACTGTAAGCCAGCATCTGAAGCTATAAAAATAATTAACGAATGGCTTCTTTCTCAGGGGGTTCACCACCCAAGGGAAGTGTAACAGAGTCCTGTGTTACTTTTACTAGATGTCAGGAAACAGAAACATAACTATCCTGCCAAATTTTCTTTGACTGAACTACAATTACTGGTGTGTGTGTGTGTGTGTGTGTGTGTGACTGTGTGTGTGTGCACGCGCTACAGGACACATTCAGGTCAGATGATAACTTTTGGGTATCACTCTTTAACTTTCTACCTTTTTGGAGATAGGCTTTCTTCACTGCTGCATAACCAGTCTAACTGGCCTGGGAGTTTCAGGATATTCTGTCTCTACCTCCCAGTTATAGTACTGGTTTGTGGTACCATATACAGTTTTGTTTTTACATGGGTCCTAGTGATCCAAACTCAGGTTGTTGTGTCTGAGTGGCAAATGCTTTTATCCACTGAGTCACTGTGTATTGACTGATTTTTTCTCTTATCTTTATTCCTTCCCTTTCCTTTTTTCCTTCATTTTTCTTTTAGAAAGTACTCCATATAATATAATATAATATGATATAATATAATAATGTAATATAATATAATATACCCGTGGGATTTTTTGAGAATGCCAAGGAGCATGATCTGTTAAAATATCTTCTCACACAGTACTTGGGATATTTATTCATTTTTGAGACAGCTCTCTGGTAGCCCAGGTTGATTCTCTACATCAAGCTGACCTAGAACTCGAGATCCTCATGAATGCTTGGATTCCAGGAGTGCTACACCAGGCCCTGCTGTACTTAACCTAGTATATGGTTAATGTGTAAATGGCAGGGGTAACTGACTTGGTATTTAGTGGCACCTCTCAACTGAATACACACACACACACACACACACACACACACACACACACACACACACACACACAGAGGAAAAAAAACCAGACCCTAGAATTTATGCTTGAGATTATTTAGAAAAATATAGAAACACTTTCCTTTTAAAGTGGGTAGTTCTGCTATGAGGTTTATTTCATAGCTAGACTACACTTTTTAGTTCCAGCTACGGTAACATAATATTTTTGTCACCTGGTAACTGTTTGGTGGCTTGTTGTCTGTCAGATTGGAATCATTAATCTGAGATCTACAAAACACACTGACCTCACCAAGAACTAACCGATACATTAATCACATGGCGAGTGGTAATTAATACCCTTGCTGCACATCTCAGCAGATGCCAAGTGGTAACTGTGCCCAGAGACAGCCATTTGGTGGGTGGTCCGAAGGTGGTATTCTTTTAAGATGAACTGACATACTGCTAGGAAGTTTGCTTCCTAAACAAGCAAGGAAACTAAATACCCCCTGCTTTATGTGACTAGCATTACTTCATATCTTTGATAAGGCAAATCACCGTGGCTTAATTCCCTCAATGCACTTGCAGCAGAGGTTTCCCACTGGGTACTTACTTTCTCTCTCCCCTCCTAATTTGAGCACCTCAAGACTGAGTAAATATGTACTGGTGTTTTCAGATGTTGACTACCAAAGTTCCTGGCACTAGTTACTGTATCATTTGGTGCTCAGTAAATGAGTGATGGAAAAGGTCATGTGTGAACACGAAGTACCTACAAACTAACTATAATAAAGATATAAGCTTCTTAAATGCTTCCCAGATGCAGGCTGGTTGATGTTATACACTTGTCCTTGTCTAGCAATGTGATGCACAGAGAATGTGTTCAATAATATTTTATTCATTTTAATTAGCTAATTAACTTCATATTTTATTTTATATATTAATTACATAATACACATTACATTTTATTACTCATATTAATTTTTAATTTTCTCATTTATTTTATTTTAAATATATAAAATAAAATAAGTATAAAAAAAAATTTAAAAATCCCTCCCCATTTTTTCCTTTCATCCACTGCCATGTGCTATCCCTTAATTACTTCCATCTCTTTCCTCACACCCTATCAAAAAATTGACTCCCTTTCTTTGATAATTATTGCTATATACACACATACACATACACATACAAGTGTGTACATATAGAGATATGACTTACTGAGTTTGTTTAATGTAGTTATATGTATATGAGTTCAAGGCTGGTCACTTTGTATTGTACACCCAACGAGGGAGCCCTTCCCTGAGAAAGGATACTTCTCTCTCTCTCTGCATCACTCATTGCCTATAGCTCTGTGTTTAGGGGTAGGACTCTGTGAGATTTCTTCCTTTTGCATTAGTGTGTCTACAGATGTTGTCACCGTTTGGGTCTTGTTGAGGAAGCCATATTGTTGAGGCTTCCTGAGGGTAGCTTTCTTGTCATTTCTAGCATAGACATAGACTTCCTGGTCCTCTGATTTTCACACTCTGACTGTCCTCCTTTCTGTAATGTTCCCTGAGTTTTAGGTGCAGGGTTGTGTTGTAGATATAGCTGCTGGGGTTGGGATCTCCATGGTCCGTTAGTCTCTTCGTTTTGACCTATTGTGGTTTTCTGCAAGGGTCTCAGTTTGCTCTAAATAGAAGTGTCTTTGATGGTGGGAGAGAGCTACGTGTCAGATGGTTGGAGTGACATGTGCTCATGGTTGTATGTTTTATTTTGTTCCATGTCTGCTTTTGTGTCAGTACCATATTGTCTTTATTACTATAGCTCTGTATACTAACTTTTAAAATCTGGAATGGTAATTCATTTAGTATTTTACTTTTTAACTAAGATTGTTTGGTTATCCAAGGCTTTTTCTCGATGCACATTTTAGGAATTTTTTTTCCTGTAAGAAACTTTTCGAGGTGTTGAAGATAGAGTTTATCACAGAGTAAGGCAGAATATTTTCAGGGGTAAGCATGGGCAAGGGATAGAGAGGCCATTGTGCCAACATACATTTTAGGTAGCTTTTATACCATCACTGGACTTCTTTTAGACTTTTAAAACATATTTCATATTTATGTACAATGTATTTTGATGCCATCTACCTATTACTCAATGGTCCAATTCATCCTTTTCTTGGACCATTTCCATGACATTCTCCTCCCAACTTCATTTCTCTCTCTCTCTCTCTCTCTCTCTCTCTCTTTCTTTCTAACTTTTAATAACTTACTGAGTTCAATTAGGATATATTAATATGGTGTGTGGTCACCCATTAGTATGCGATTGACCTACTAGGAGATACATCCTTGAAGAAAATTGTTTCTTTTTCTCTCAGCAACTATCAGTTGCCAATAACTCCTCAAATGCCTTTATGAGATTCTCCTCATCCATGCTGGGGTTTAAGGTAAGTATCTGGCTTTCTCTGGCTGTCTTCTTATAGAGGTCCTGGGCAGGTAACTTCAGCTGATGTGAGTTTGCCGAGGCGATACCTTTCTTGTCATTTAGAGCAGAGACTATCTCTCAGGAGTCCTCCTTTACAACTGCTCTTATAATCTTCTTCCTCCTTTTTATTTGCAGTGTTCTCTGAGCTCTCAGGAGCTCATATGACTGTCACTTATATGTTGGTTGCTAATGACACCAAAGAGGAGTAAAATATATCCTCCTTCTTCTAGCTTGTTCATGTAAAAAGAATGTACTAAATGTTTTATATAGTTTAGACCTTGGGCATCTTCCAAGGCCTATATATTAAAACTTGGTCTCTAGCCTGTGGCGACACTGGGAGGTGAAGCAGCTGTTAGAAGACATGGCTTCCCGGAAGGAAGTTTGATGAGTGGAGAATGCGCTTGGGTGAGATGGTGAGATGCCATTCTTTATCCTCCCCGCCACAGGCTTGCTTTCAGAATGTCTACCCAACCAAGGCAATCCAGCCAGAAAACCATGAAAAGAAAATCTTTGAAACTGTGAACCCAAACATCCCCCTTCTTTATAAGTTGATTATTGTAGCAAATTTGTCATGCTGATAGAATGTTGCTTTACATAAGCCAATGCAGTTTCCCTTTTTTGTCATCAGAAATGAAGATCACTTCTGTGATTTTACTTTTTTTTTTTCTAATAAGAAAAGTTCTTAGCTGTACTAGTATATCTGGGGTTAGCTGTACTAGTATATCTGGGGTTAGCTGATGGTTAATGAGGTGGTGGTTAACTATCCTTGATTAACCTATCAATTAAAGCACTCTAAAAATGACGATTAACCAAGCTGCAAAGAAAGAGAGGCAGATGGGAGCATTGGGGACTTGCCTTTGAGACTTTGTGCCTTGTGCCTTTCTGACCTATTGCTTTCCTTGTTTGATATAGCTATCAATTATTCATTTGTTTGGTTTCAGCTTCCCACTGAATAGGATCACCTCATTCTGCTGCTGCTTTTGGTGTCTCTGTACTGTGCGTGGCCTCTCCTTCCTTTGCACATAATGTATAAATAAGCCTGGGGCTTGGAAACCCCCTTTAGTAGGCAGACACCTCCCCCATGCTATGCTTTCCAATTGAATTTGGTTTAATTTTGGAATAAAAACATATCTGCACGAATCACATTTAGTAATTTATTTAAAATACGAAATGTGTATGTTCAAAATAGGTCATTACAGTAAAATGACATCATCAGTTTTTGGTTTATTTGCTTTTGGTGCTTGGGATTGAACCCCTAGGTTTTCTGCATCCTAAGCATCCAGTCTATCTATGAGCTACATTGTCGGCCCCATTTCATCAATTTAAAAAATAGTCTTTCACAGCTATTCATTCAATGCTTTTTGTGTTTCTAAGCATTGAGCTAAGGCTACTCTTTGAGTTATAATACAGATCTCCTGTAATTTGGGCAATTTTATTCATTCATCAGGATTAAAGACAATTTTCTAATTATGAAATAAACAGTACTTTGAAACATAGCAGACACAAAGGGCTATATTAATACCATAGCTGTGTGGTATGTCTAAACATTTTTATGACAGAAAGCACATATCTGTATTTTATGTAAGGAAGCAGTAAGCAGACCTGTTATTAAGCAGATGCAATTTGCTAATTTTCACTCTGAGGAGACGCCTTTCATAACACTCACGCCTAACATATATTTACCTTGGGTTCATTAGAAAGAGGAGCAGAAGTGATCAAACTGACAGCCTGCGTTCCAGTGTTCTAATGAGTGGCCTTGGTGAATGGCCTCTCAAGCCACGAGCCACTTCCTGCTACATTTTTTTTTTTTTTTTGGATTGAAGCCTATCAGTTTGTGGAAATTGGCAGACCTGCCCGAAACGAGGCTTTTGAAGGCATTTTTTTTTTTTTTTCGGGAGCAAAACCTAAAATTCTGATGGGAAACCCGAGAGGATTATAGTTAGTAATGCTAGGAAATAGCAGTGTTTGAATTGGATTAATGGTTGACAGAACGAGAAAGCTATCGGTCCGACAAATTACCATGTGGGAGGAAGTAGGAGGGGATGAGTCACTGGAATTTTACTTTCATAGTAGGCAGATTAGCTGAGGTAGAAAAAGTGTTGCATATATGTAAGAACTTCTTAGATTTCTAATATGAACGGCATAAGACAAGAGACTATAGAGTGCTTAGCCCCAAAATAGGGCGCGTATTTCCTTGTGGAAGAGAGGTGGGTAGAGTTTAAGAACCACAGAGGGCGGACGGCTACAGGAAAACCGGGTTTCCGGACCATCCAGGGCAGTCGCCCCTATGAACTATGGCGATTGTAAGAACATGCAGGAGACCTGTGCGAGCTCCCGCCGTGGAAAAGGGATGGAGCACGAGGAGTCATACCTAGCTGAGGAGCTGGGGGCAAGAGAAAGCCCTGGGAAGAGAGGGAGTCAGGTGTTTTTAAGGATACAGTTTCTGATAGGTTGATTATAACCCTGTGGGTAGCCAGACATCCAAGAGTGTACGGATGTAAAACTGGAGTTATAAAAAACAAGAGTATACAATATTTGAAGGGTTTGGAAGGGTAAGGAAGGGAAGGTGACTATCATCAAAATATAATATACAAAATTCTCAGAGAATTAAAAGTAGATATTTTTATAGCTGTTTTAGTACAGTACTGAGATACAAGAAATCTCTGTTGAGTCAATGTGGGAATAACAATCCTCAGACGGAAAGAGATGGTTATCTTCATCTCGACACAGACAGCTGTGAATTGTATAAGAAAAGAAACCACTCCTGAAATAAATTGCTTAAAACAGAAAGGAAAATAACTTATTTGGATCCTCTTATAACCAATACTGCCAGGGCTTGGTTTCAAATGTATGGCACAATGTAGTGGCAGGTTGACTAAAGATACACATACGTTCATTTTATAATGATTTAAACGAAATTTCTGCATTTAAGATTTTTTTTTGTTTCATATTTTTTGTTGTTTAGAACACAGCCTCGAAGGGAAGGGCCATATTTGTGGGCCTGTCTAACAATTAGAGTGACCACATGGAATGGGAATGAAAGGGTTAAAGAAGAATAAATATTGAAAACAGCTTTTCTATGAACAAACTGCAGGCAGCTGCTGCTTTGCAAGGTAAGCAAGGCTGTGCCCTGTGTCTCATAGCACTTACGGAAGACAGCTAAAAGGATAGAGAAGATCATGGAGGCAGTGTGTGTGTGTGTGTGTGTGTGTGTGTGACAGAGAAAGAGTGAGAATGTGTGTGTGTGAGAGAGAGAGAATGTGTTTGTGTGTGTGAGACAGAAAGAGTGAGAATGTGTGTGTGTGTGAGAGAATGTATGTGTTTGTGTGTGTGAGTTTGTGTGAGTGTGTGTGTATGAGAGAGAAAGAATGAGAGAATGTGTGTGTGTGCGAGAGAAAGAATGTATGTGTGTGTGTGTATGTGTGTGTGATTTGTGTGTGTAGAAAGAGAGAACTGTGAGTGGGCTGGAGATTCTGGGGAATATTCTCACAGGTATTTCCTCTGGCTGATAGTCTCTGTGTTCACATTCTTGAGACAGTGTAAACAACAAACTCCATGTTGCAGAAAAGAGAGCAACACAATTTAAGTTTTATAGCTCAGAGTTGCACAGTGTGGTGGAGTGCGCCCCTGATCCTAGCAGCAAGAAGGCCACAGTGAGAGGATAATGACTGACTTCCCAGCTTGGGCTACCTGAGATCCTGTCTCACCCTCCCTTCCTTTTCTCCCCTGAAAGAATGTGGCTCAGAAGACAAACACATCCTTTAAGCCCAGAAACCATCAGGCAGAAATTAGCTTTATAGTTAAACCAAAGTGAAAGAGACAGGGAAAATTAGATGCATTCCTCTTATCGAGAGTTGTGGGTCCGTGTACCAGAGGTTTTCCATGGAGCTCTCTGGCCCGGCCTGGTGTGAGGGTTCTCGGCTGTCTGCTTACTTGACTTGGTTATTCCATGCCACCCTGCACTGAGTCTGTTTGGGCTGGGCCCAGGAGAGGCCTACTAACCAGTGAGGAGTGCGGTTGAGCTTCAGGCGTCTTCCCAAGTGTTTCAGCTCTTAGGACAGAAGGCTTAGACAACAGAGTGGTTCTCGCATACCTTTGTTCTTTCTGGATAGGATTCTTATATACAGTTTTGGGGTGGGTAAGGGTGTGACAATAGGTACTTCTCATTGGTTTGGTCTGAGAGCTGTGGGGAAACTTTATTTGCATGTGGGAGGGCTTGATTCTGCTCTTATGTGACTGATGGCCATATATCTCTGGTGTGTGTGTGTGTGTGTGTGTGTGTGTGTGTGTGAGGCTGTAGCTGCAACAGGAGCAGGGGTGGGGAGGAGCCCAGGAGGCATGGCTGAAAACCTTCTGTCCCATGTAGGTGGAAATCACTGCCCACCAGGTCACTGGGGTTCTAGACCTTTGCTCAATAGAGGACCAGGCTGTATGTACACAGCCCACTGCCCCAGTTTTAGCTGAAAACAAGAACCTTTATCCCTAGAAGAAAGAATCAGATAGGAACTGGGGATAAGGCATATCAAGGCCTGACCAATCGCTCTTTTGTGTGTGAGCTAATAGATGGCTTTTTCTTCAAGCGTCACCAGAATCAGAAAAGGTGGCCTAGGGAGAAGGATGAGTTTGTTCATTAATGTACCATGTATCTCTATATGGAAAAGCTTCCAAGGGCAGAAGCTCTGTGTATATTTGTTACCCTTCCGGGCCACAAATAATGGATGAAGAAATGGATTTGGGATAAAATGGTACTCTAAAAGGAAAGTGCCATCATTTTGGCAATGTAGTATTGCTCATACAGTAGAGAGACCGTGCTTGAGAGAAACATGTTCATGGTCTTTGACTCTCTCTTCACTCATCGAGGGGAACTTCTTGGCTGCCATTTCTGGATGTCAAGGCTGCAGATACACTGGTCAGGACCTTGGGTAGAGAGAGATGCGTCAGAATGCGGCTCCTTTCAGAAAGGCTTCTCCGGAGGTCAGCACTCGGGCAGAAGGCTATGTGTGATGTGTTTGGGAACACAAAGGTGAACAATTTATGGGATATATTATTTTCAAGTCATGAGACTTAAGAGAAAGTTTTATTCACAAAAGATTATACAAAAAGGAAAACCCTCTTGAATATGCGTTTTATTTCTGGCTTCTTTTTTTTTCTGTCTCATTCAAGACATTTTATTAAACATAGATCATCCTTTGATTCTTTGAATGATATGTTTCACCCTTTTGGTGTGCTGAGATAAGAGTTAAGACTGATGTAAAAGATATCATTTATTTTATCTGAAAACCTCACTATCTTACTTGTTTCTAAATGGTTTTTTAAGATTTTGGAAATCATTAAGCTGCCTAGATAATGTATAATGCAATGTACAGTTACAGGGAAAAAACCACCTCATTTAAAACCCTCTACCCTTCCCAGTTTCCCGGGCTGTATTTTTTAATTTTTATTTTACTCTTTGAGGTAAGCAGTGATTGGCTAACAATTCATAAAAAAACAAAACAAAACAGTGCTTAATCACGTGACTTAATCCTCCTCTAACATATTGACATTAATATAAATAGATTAATATAAATAGCTTTCTGATAAATAGTCGGGTCTAGAGGTTGGACATCATAGCTGAGTTTTGAAGTGAGGTTGGGTGGAAGTGAAGCTGCTGAAGAGGTCAAAGCAGAACGCTTCTGTTCATTGTTCAGAGATCGACATCCTAGAGATGCTAAGAAGGAAGGCACATGAAACCCACCCCAGACATGGAAAGGGTTTGTTTATTTGTTTGTTCGAGTGAATTGAAGATCTTTCCTACACTTTCCTTAGGTGTAGTCTCTTATAAATGCCACAACTCTTAACGAATATGAGGAAGGCTGGAAAGGAATCATTGTTTGATTTAGAAAAAAAAACAAACCTGTTTTTGTAGGATGGCTTTCAAAAAATTCACTGTGTGTCTCTGAAAACATGACAGTTATTTACTAAAACTCGATAGACTTGAGGACTCTGGGATTTCGTCATTTATTTTCTGCAAGCAGTTCTTCCTCTGCAGTTGACAAATGAATACAAACATCTACAGATTGACAGATTTTCCCAGAGCAATCAACAGTGGAGTTAATGATCTCTAGTGATGATTTCCCTTTTGCTTGGCCTTAATTCTAGAACATAATGAAACTCAACAGCAGACCTTTTTTTGAATGAATGGCAAGGCCAGTTTAAAGGCTGTGTCTGTTTGAAAGCCCCAGAGAGATGCCCTGTTTATAGAAGGTTTCCTTCCATTAGAGCTACCTGACCCTCATGTGGCCTACATGTGGTCTCGCTTAGCCTTTATGTGCCACGGGATAGCATGCTTCAGCACGGCCAAGAATACCTAAGTCGCAAATCTCTGATTCGATAGCAAAAAGCCCAATTATCTTGTCACCATTTCACACGACTGAGACAGAAACCGCACAAGGACAATAGTGATTTTCCACAAGATGGCAGCGGTCTTTGTGCACAGAACAGAATAAAGAATAGCACTCCCTGGGTCCCATACCAAATGTGACAAAATGCTGCCCTTGTCAGTTTAAGACTTGTGAAATCTGTGTCACGCTCGTTTCCTCTGCCGCAGGCCCAGTTCTCAAGAACAATTAGCCGGTTTCCACCGCTGAGGAAAAAAGTCACATATACAGTACAGTGTTTCATAGAATATCTTTCTCTAAAGAGTCCCAAGTATTTTGCAGCCATTATTTAATTAACCTCACACTATGCCTCTGAGGGAGGAAAAGGGGATTACTGTATATCCTATTTATCACAGTGAATTTAAATAATTTGTTGATATCAGTCAGAAAGGGAAATGGCGGCACAAGAATGAGACATTTGTTGAGGTTTGGTCCAAGGACCCTAATCATTATGCTAAGTTGATTTTCTGTGGAGAGCGATATTTATAAATTCAGAGAGAAGATCCTATTTATATTTTATATTTACAACACAGTGATTTTCACATTTTAATTAGAGTGCTTAAGTACTTTAGTTCTCCAGGTTATGATTTAAGAATACTGGATTTTTTTTTATTTTTAAATGCAAGCTCCCAGGCTACCATCTTAGATAGTCTGCTCTCCCTGGTTTAAGAAAGGCTTAAGCATTGAGAATTTTAAACATTTTAAACTCTGAGATGGCTCTGAGACAGGTGGCCCTTCCCACACTTTGAGCTGCTACTTTACCACCCAGCAGAGATATACTGCTAAGAGAGAGAGAAACAGACCCAATTTGGGGAAATCAAAGTCATCTAATTTCTTTGGAGAAAGATATTCAATATTACATTAAAAGCTTGAAATATCACACTTTTCTTCAATGTTTGAAGGGTAAATCCTTAGGTGTAAATTATTATGCTTTATTCATAAGTTTTATTTAAAAATCAGTTAACAAATTTCAGGCATAATTATTTTTAAATCATACTTTCAGAAGCATCACTAATGATTTAATTTTCAAAAAAAGTTTTATGGTGTATGGCTTAAGGTAATTGGATTTTTAGCTCTTTAGTATTTTGATTTTAAGACTGTAAGAGACCCTAAGACTACTCAGGGGCCACTAAAATTTACTTCATTTCTAGAAGCATAAACTTCATCTTTTTTTTCTGAAGTAAAAACCAACACAAATCTTTTTATTTGCTTTTCCTTTTTGATTTCCCTTGGACCTATGCCATGGTTTGAAAGTATTTCCCAAATCTCATATATTGATAGCTTATCCCCAAGTACATATATTGGTAGTGCATAGACTTGGAGACTTTGGGAATGACTAGATTAAATCATTGGATATCAGGGTTAGATAAGATCAGACTCCAGGCTAGGCCTGGTGGGTCTTATCAAATAAGGAAGAGACTTGCCCCAGCAGAGCATAGAGCTCTATCTAGAGGTAGGATTCCTTCTTGGCACTACCTCTTAGTCTTCTCAGTCCTCTGCTGTGCCAAATGTGGAAGGTGATCCAGGAAGCTCTACAGGTCAAATGATATGAGAAACTGGGCCCCCTGCATGAAGGTCATGACTGAGTATGGCATGTGTCCTCTAACTAAAACTAGTCGTTTCATGTGGCCTACGAGTACAAATACATCAGTCACCGAGAGAAAACGGACGCCTTTGACACGAAGCTCCAGCCGATTAAGGAAATAAGGAGACAGCAGAGTGAGAGGTGGGATCCATCCATACCTTTGCACATTGTCTTAGACTCTCTGGAGACGTATTTATTGGCCAAGGCGCCAGTGCAGCTCATCCAGAGAGGAGGGTGTTCTACCTCAAAATGAGGGAGAATCTTTCTAGTCTATTCCTTCTTATTTTCCCCACTTCCTCCATTCCTCTTATTTATTATTTTATTTTATTTTATTTTATTTTTTTTTTTTTATTTTATTTTATTTTATTTTATGTTTTTGAGATAGGTTCTCCCTGTGTAGCTCTGGCTGGCTTATAACTCACTATGTAGCTGGCCTCAAGATCTGCCTGCCTCTTTTTCCTGAGTGCTGGGATTAAAGGCATCTACTACTACTACTTCTGGTTTCTTCTATTTAAAAAAAATTTTTTTTAATGGGAGGTCTAGCTGTATCCCAAGTGGGCCTGGAACTTTCTATCCTCCTGCCTCAGCTTTGGCCCCATCTGTATTTCTGATGCTCAGGGATTTTTAAGGAAACCCATCCATGTGTGTGAAGTCAGTTTTTTTTTTTTTTTTTTTTTTTTTTTTTTGTCTTTTCACACAAAAGTTTTGGGAAAACTCCATCCTGTTCTTTATTTATTTGATTAATTCTTGGCTTTTAAAAGCGTGCATTTGGTGTTGTGTAAAAGTATTAGCCTTCATTTCACATGAACATAAAGTAACTTCCAAAGCCTTATTTAGGGAACTGAAAGGATCTGGGCTTTTAAGCAATTGAACCAATTCTGCAAGTAACTGTGTGTGTATAACTGTGAAGATATGAAAATTAGTCCAGCTCCTTTCCTACTATTGGCTTGCCTCTTCCAGCCTCACTATAAAGGTTTGTGCCTAGTCTTACTGTAACTTGTTCTGTCATGTTTGGTGGTGATCCCTGGGAGGCCTGATTTTTTTTTTTTTTTGTAAATAATTGCAAGAGGAGTGGATCTGGAAGAGAGAGGAGGTGAGAGGCGGGGAAACTGAAGTTGAATGTAATGTATAAGAGAAGAATGAAAAAAGAAAATTAGTCAATTAGTCAACTGCAACCTCAAGAATATTCTATAAAGAATGTTCTATATAATTTCTTAATTATTTGCTTTCCCTTTCTTTGTCTGCTATGGGGGTTTTGTTTCAATAAACAACTTCTATTTTATATATATTTATATGTATATGCATGTATGTATATATGAATTTAGAAGTATTGGATTGGATGGAAAAACACTTGACATTCTTGGGATAAGGGTCATAAATTAAAATGTCTTTTATATTATATACTGTGAAGTACATGTATATCTGTGGCAATAGGTAGTTTACTTATTCCTCATTTGCTGTTATTTAAATTAGAAACTTCTCTTCAGAATAAAAATTTATTTACATCCCCTAAAGAAATGGGAGCATGGAAGCTAGCTTGTTTGCTTTGTCTTATAAGATGATAATCTTTACCACGTGCACAAACATGATGCTCTCCTGATGTGAAAACATTGGTACTATGAGGCTCCCAGAATTCCCAGCCTTTAGAACCATGAGCTAAATAAACTTCTGCTTATTCTAAGTTATTTTATCTCAGCTATTTTTCTATAGTAAAAGCAAGCAATCAGAGACAACAACTCCAAAGCTTTTACAAGACTTAAGTGAAATGGAAAATTTGGTGAAACCACAGAGTCAAAAGATGTCACATTCTATAGAAGCATAAGACGATAATATGATTCTGTAGGGTTTTCAGGCAAACACTAGGAGACTATGATGTGAGCTGTGTGAGTCCTAACCCTTCACTGGCATTGGGCATGTTCTGAAGGTGGGTCTTGAAGGATGGCTGTTGGTACCTACCCTCTTCTCTTGACTTGCATGGGGAGTCAGAGGCTCCTGCTTTACTCCACATCATGGTTTAAAGAGAAGGCAGACATGCAATGGGCTCTGATGATTTGACAACTACAATGAAGAGAAATATACTTTCTACCTTTAAACCTGGGAATACAAGAGAAGGTGTAGCAAGCTCCTCTGACAGCAGTTCTTCCCCACTGAAGTTCATATGCTTGGCCTTTTCCCTACTGGGCTATTTTTTTTCCATATTGATTGGATAAGTTCTGAATACATTGTAGTTGATACTTGCAAGGATGATGTGTGCTTGTATGAATCTTTGGTGTTTTCAGAAATTGCAAAGATACTCTTCTATTGTGTTGACTGTTCTGCGTGTATGACAGGCTCACCAACGGATCCTTCACTCAGAACTTTCAGTCTTAGTGCATGAGCTAAGGAGCGTTTATTACCACTAGCTGAACAGTATTATGTTTGAGCTTTGAATTTATGTTTCAGGTATTAGGTTTCAAAGATTATGAGGAGAGCATAGGATATAACATATCATTAGCTGATAAATGGATGAATTTTAAAAGGAGAAGAGAAATGTATCATCTCTTGGTTTTATATTGACAAAAGACACAACCCATTTCTCATTGAAACTTTATGAATCCTTCGGTTAAGAACACTGAGAAATATAAAGGCGATCTCCTTGAAATACTTTGTAAAGAATGCTCAGTAATGTTTCATGTGGCCTTTGATTTATGTTCTTATTAGCAGAACCTAAGAGCACAAGATTAGACTAGCCAGACCAGTTTATTTTTCTAATGAATTTGTGTTTGTTTTTCACTATATGAAGGTTAAATGCTAGTTCAAACGGCTTTATTTTATGTGAGGAATACTTTTAGTAGGCTTTCTTTTTTTAAATGAGAACTTGGTTTATAGTATTGTTTTTTAAATATCAGAAGGCAGTTTTGATATTAATACTGAAAAGATATTAATGTATTGAAGGTTGGTGAGGTCAGCTGACTACTAGAAGACAGATCTATTTGAAGATTTTTCTGGTGGTCTTTACTACTCCAGAGATTTACAGCTGATGAAAAATGGAGAAGTACACGACCCTACCCTGCTGTTGGACATGCTACCCAAGGATCATGACTGACAACTTGTCAGCATCACTATTGTTTATTTAATAAATGTGCAGTACTACTTCAATAAACCTGGAATCATAAAATTTTAGAGAACAAACCTTAAATTACATCTCTTCATTATGGCTCAGGTGGATTATTTAATGATTTCTTGGCAAATCTATGGCTAGAACTCAGTATTTTTAATTCAAAATGCAAGAGAAATTAGTGGAGAATGCAAGAATGATACTTTATCCATGTGAATAAAGAGTCATTATTAACAACTATGACACACATATCCCTTTTTACAATTTCCAGAATTTCTATCACCTGAAAATAACCATTAAATTTTTTTAGAAAAAATTTAATCCTAATCTAGGGTTTTTTACTCCACCTTTAGCCATTTAGTTCCCTAACAAAACACATACACAACCTTTATATTTATAATAAGCCTTAATTAGCACAAGAATTGGGCAGATATCTATCCTCTATGCTATTATGTCTATTTCCCAGATAATAACCTCAGTATATAATTTGCCATGTTTCATCTGGGCTGCTCTTAACTCCAATTAGCCAACCCACATGGCCATTATTTTATGATGCACCTAACCAATGATGGTTTTCTCCTCTCTTTACTTCTTACTTCTCCCTAGTAGTCCCCCCACCCCCACCTTCCAACCGCAAGCCTGGGAACCCTAAACCCCATCTATGTCTCTTTTGCCTAGCTATTGGACATTGGCATCTTTACCAATTAGAAACAACTTGGGGGCAAGATCACATAGTACCACTTGGTTCTACATGGGGACTATCTCATCTTTGGGACAACTGGGACTTGGGGGCCCTGAACTTAACATTACAATATATAGCAACAGACCAAACCTCAACACCAGAACATTAACAGGGTCAATTATAAATCTTAAGTAGTTTCTAGTAGCAATAACTTCTCAGAGTAACTTTTGCTAATTAGTTATGAAGAATAACAAGAAACCAATATTATATGATTTCTAAATTAGAGTAAAAGTAGAAACAAAGGAGTAGGCAAGTGCTATTCTAACAGATTGTCCTGAAGAGGACCAAAGCCTTTCATTATTTATTGCTTGCTTCACATCAATGTTACTGGAAACCTAATACTAATTTCTCAAGTTCTGTTAATTGATATTATGTTTTTTGAAGTGAAATAGAGGTTCGGTGAAATAATCGAAAGTAATAGAAAACATCTATTCAATATGAAACTAAACAGAAACCAAGAAAAATCTCCCCATCTCTCAGCAGTTAGCCAACATTTGCTATTTGTCAAAATGCCTTAAGTATTCAGGAAACCTCTAGGGAAATTATGAGAAATAAAACCCAACTAACTGTGTTGATTTTTACATTAAGGAGTTTAAAAACAATGTGTTATTTCATCCATATTATTAAGTGTTTCCTAATGTTTTCAACAATCATTTTAAAAATATCCTGGTTGAGTATATTAGACATTTAAAATCCCTACCTGGTCCATGCACTCAACACTTTCAGCAATTCATAACTTAACTAGCATGACTTTGGTATAGATATGGAATGAGGCAAACAAAAAATCTTCATGACTTGCTTTTGAAAAATTACCTTAGCCTTTGAATTATTTATCAAAAATAAAAGTGACACACAGCTTTCAACTCAGAAGAACCCTCTGCAGAGCCAGGACCGAAGCTCTTTTAGTAGATTGACCAAATTCTGCAGTGAGTGTTGAGATCCTGGACCAGGATGTGCCACGTCTGGGAGAGCAGAGAGGGTCAGGCACATGCGGGTGGATGGATGCACAGCTGGTAAGCCCAACACCTGACAAAGTGGATCTCAAAAAGGAAGCTTGCCAAGGTAGCAGGATTTTAAACAAAAGCAACATATAAAAATGAGTTGGTTTTAGTTTTGTTTTTTACACCAACAGCAAACTTGATGAAAAGACATTAAGAAAATAATGCTATTTGCTATAGCCTCAAACTCATACCTAACTTTTATATGATCCAATGATTCCAAATATGTGGCCAAGGAAAACTAAATAAATCTGTTGAAAATGCATCTGCACTCTAGTGTACATTTTAGTACTATTCCTAACATCCACAAAATAATCTGCAGTGAATGAATAGGAAGAACATATGTGTATTGGCAGCATACACACACACACACACACACACGTGTGTATGTATTTGTACATATATATATACATGTATATATATGCATATATATGTGTATATATGAGTACTATTCAGCCACACAGAATATGAAATTATATTGTTTTCAACAATATGGATAAACTTCCAGAATATTATTTTCTTTTGTTGTTTTTGTTTTTGTTGTTGTTTTTTTTTCGAGGCAGGGTTTCTCTGAATCACCCTGGCTGTCCTGGAACTCACTCTGTAGACCAGGCTGGCCTCAAATTCAGAAATCCACCTGCCTCTGCCTCCTAAGTGCTGGGATTAAAGGCATGCATCACCATGCCCTGCTAGAATATTATTTTCTTAAGTGACATAAATCAGACACTAGAGATAATTATTTCATGACTTCACTCATTTGTCCAATATTTAGAAAGTTGACTTCATAAAAGCAGAGAATGAAGTGTATTGATCAGCGTTCCGCAGTATAGGAAGGAGATGGGGTAAGAATAGGTTGCTCAACAAGTATAAAGTCATGATTTAGATGGAATGGGGGGAGAAGGTAGAGGAGACTAACAATTGACGGCACAGCAAGCTTAAGACTAAACAAATGACTGCTTAAAACAATAAATTCCAAATATGCAATAATAACACACACACACACACACACACACACACACACACACACACACGGACTCATACACACAACAATTTATGTGGGAAAAATAGAACAAACAAGTTTGTATAACCTATTGCATAGTAGGTAAATTCAATAAACAATAATCTACTCTGTATTTTGAAACAGCCAGTAGAGAATTTCTAGTCTGTTCTTAAGATGATGGGTATTGTAGTAATCCTGAGTGGATCATTATACAGTGTCTGTGTGTGTCAAAACGTTGCATTGTATCCTGTGAATCTGCACTGACATATGCATTTGAAAGGTTTTAAAGATTGGCAAGACTTGCACCAGTGCTGAGCGTCTGCAGACATTTCCTTTCTATGGTCTTTCCTGTCATTTCCTAAACAATGGAGTACAACTATCTACATAGCACTCTTACTATATTAGGAATTGTAAGTAGTCCAGAGATGATTTTAAGTATGCAGGGGGATGTGCATAGGTTTTATGCAAATGCTGTGCTATTTTGTATGAGAGATAAACATCTACCTCCTTTGGCACACTCAGGAAATTCTAGAGCCAGTCAATCCCCTGTGTATTCTGATGGATGTGTACTTTGATTTAACCTTGTTAGAAAAAATAATAACATATTTAAGCTTACTTTCACTTTAGGAATTTTTCATCACGTTAATTTCTAAATTTTTATTCAAGTAAAAGGATTCTCTCATGTAATCCCAGGTAACATTTTCCTTATGGTCTATAAATAGAAAAATTTAAATTTCTCATCTTCAGTTTGAGGACATTAATTACTTGAAATTCTTTACCATTTCTGTGACTATTTTAGCTTATTACTATGGTAGCTATGTGCTTTAAATGTTAGCCTGCAAACACTAAACATTGCATAGATTTACTTTATTTTTCATCTTCTGATTGTCTGGGTATTCAATTCAGGAAACCCAAGGCCAGAATTATAGACTCCTTATTGTTTAATACCAAGTAAACGAATATGACATTTTATATACATATATATATTTATTTATCTTTTCCCAACTTGTCCCTCTTGGTGATCAAGGGACAACATGAAGATAATTTGAGGATCAAAAAGAATTTTTAGAGACAGACTATTGTCTTCGGTCCTCAACAATCTATCTCCATGAGAAATGCCATACTATAGAGTTTTTTTTTTTTTTTTTTTATGGGAATCAATGTCCAGTGGAAATGGTTGTGATTGAATTTTTGTTCTTTAAGTTAAATCATCAAAAACGGGTTCAACATTGAATCTGATATGCTTTCAGTCAGTAATGCAGAAAGGAGTTCAGGCTACAGATTTGTTTTCAATCCAAGAGAAACAGCTGTTTACTCATCTCTTCTGCAGCATTTGTCATAAAAGATGGAGTAGAATGTGATGGCTCAAATTTAGGTATGCCCAGTTGTCTGTCCACTAGGCAGTGACAGTGTTCATACTTAAAGGTATTTAAGATAGACCAGTGGTTCTTCATAGTTTAGGTAGTTTTCTCTCTATCTGCACCCCAACTTGTATTATGCTTACATGTTTTCTAGAACCAGAAGAATAGATTGAAACTATGAAAGTTATATATCTAAGTTCCCAACTCCTATTAGAATAAATCCTGCTGGTATGTGAATGTTAGCTGCTTTTTAATCACTATTATTGGAGATAAAAACCCAAGAGAGGGAAAAGGTTTGACTCATGGCCTCAGAGGATCCAGACTGTAGTCCTTGCCTATGTTGATTCTGGGCCCATACTGGTGTAGAACACTTCAAGCCCAGGAGCATATGGCAGAGGCCACTAACTTCATCGTAGACAGAACACAGAGGGGAGAATGACAGCCAGAGACATAGCATCCAAGAGCCCAAGTCCCAGTGACATACCTATTCTGGCCATGTCAACGATGAATTTCCAGCACGTCCCAAAGTCATGCTACCAGTCAAGGACCAAGAACTCAGCACACAAGCTCATGGGGATATTTTGTACTCAAGCCATAATAGTGCCTTCATTCACATAGGGGAGTGAGTGGATGACTTTATGCAAATAACCAGCGACTGAGAAACTTAATTGACTTGAAAGAAAAGGAAAGAGGCATGGATACATTGACTAGTCAATATGAAAGTTGTGATCAATTCTATGATGCCACAAAGTTGTATGGCATTATGTGGCAATCACATTTGATCATAGAACACTATTTTCTAATCCTCAATCAATTCTAGTGGTGCACTGATTTCACTTTTTTTTTTTTTTTTGGTGTTCTAATATAATAACTATGGCTTTCCCTTCACCACTCTAGGAAGTCAGGTAAACTTGTATCAGATTTACATGGATTTCCAGGACAATACAAATATGAGTGTCTCTTTTTCTCTTCCAACTTTCTCCTTTAATAATTTTAAATTAAAGAGTTGATCCTTGCTTTTCATATCCCGTCTGAAGTCTCTGTTCAACTTCTACCAACTTTGCTAATAAAACTCTGTGTCTCCTTACTTCCTTTTTTTTTTTTTTGCATCAAGACCCCACTGTATTGAGAAAGGCCTAAGGCTTAAATGCACAAGCAAATGGGGAAGTACAGATACTTATCAGCGAGAGGGGTGGGGCAATACAAGCAAAAGGAGAAGTACTTATCAGTGGGGGGGGGGGAATAGAATTGCATATTCTTTAGGCAGTTACACGGGGAAGCAGGAACTTGGTGGTATGAGGGTGTGGTCAGGACATCAGCGATGACTTAGGGCTGGAACATTCTGTGGTTGTTCTCAGAATCGGTGTGTCGGTGGCCCGCTTTTGACCCCCAACATCTCCCCCGTTTTAATATTTTTATAAAGGCATATTGTATAATAAATTTGTAGCCGCGTTTTTAACGATCACCTAAACGTCTGTTTGCTCACCATGTGATTCTCTAAAACCACGAAGGACACAAGGACAAGTCATCTATGAGGCTTGAATTAACAGTTCCAGTCTGTTGGGTATAAACTGGGCTAGCCAAGGGATTTAGGAACGAAGCAAACTCCGTGGGTAGAGGTAGAGGTCTGATCCCCAGTATGCAATGTTAGGGGCCATGTACAGGATTGACTCTCAGGCCCACAGATTTTTACTCAGAGTAACCCTGACTTGCTCCTGTGCCATTTTTCCTGGGGGAAGGACCCAACCTTCATGCAATCAGACATGCCTCTCAGAGACTGTCTAACAGCTTCCAGATTAATCTCTGTGCAGTACTTAGTCTTACAACTCTCACTGGTGATGGCTTCAAGTTCCAATTTTTCGATGTGTCTAGCCTGGGATGACTGTTTAGTTTCCAATGTGGCGAGAGTGTATATTACCATGCCGGAAGCACAGACTACGGCAATCTATAAATGATTTGTGGCATGAGACTGATGGCCGAATTTAGGGGGAGGGGAATGATCTTACTTAAGCATTTTATGGAAATTGAGTCTCTCTCCCCGAGAAGAGGGTGATGAAGCGGCATCCATGTCTGCCTCTTCTCCAGTGACCTGCTTGCTATCGCCAATGTCCAGCCAATGGTAATGAACTGAAATAAATGCGCTTGAAAGAGATGAATCAATTTGAGATTTAACAAATCGGGTCAATTTCTGAAATGCCCAAGGACCGAAGGAGATCAATAATAGGAGTCCCAATAGGGGCCCTAAAAGGGAGGGCAACAAGGTCGAAAGCCAGGGGGAGGTTGAAAACCAGTTTTAGTAGTCCACCTTTCCCCTAGGCCATTGTAAATACGTGTGTCTGGGTGTAACTCAGCTATCTATAGTTCTAAGTATCTACTCTGGTTCCTCTTTAGGTCTTAAACTTCCTTTTTTCTAGTTGATGGTAAATTCCTGTGTAAGGCAGTGACCTAGCTTTTATTCAAAGTGATAGTGTAATGCCAGAGGCAATTCTGAATGTCACTGAATAGGCAACGTTCTTCCTGAATTCCAAGCCCATGGTCAGCTCAAGGACTTTCTAGGATGCTATATCCTGTCCTATGTTAAGACTACTTCTAAGACATCTTTTGCCTCCAAATTTTTATCTATATAATATGTTGCTCTGACAAAGCTATGGAAATATTACTATGCTTATCATTAACAAAATGCGCAGTATGTAGCTGCTGAACTAAGGCTGTGGTAGATACCTTTTCAAAGTTTGTATTCCCAGATTTTTAAACCAAGGATCGTTTCTTAACTCTAATAGGCAGCAAAACATAAGCAGGTCTCTTACAAAAACATAACAGTAGATTCCTTATCTAAATTAGGATCTACACAATTAGTTAATTGACAAGAATTATAATGAATATAAAAAGACTTGCCAAGATTGGAGATCTTAACTCTTAAAATTATCTAACAATAAGCATATAGGTAAGATAGACAAACTTTCATAGCTATAAGGAGCTGGCCTGAATGGCCAAAAACAGTGTCTCTGATGAAAGCATCTTGTACATTCTCTGTACCAGTCTTTTTGCCTCACGAGTCAGCTTTTTTAGTTGTTTTTATTTTAAGTTGGCACCAAGTTGGCACTCCTTGCTGCAGCCCATGGTGGAGATAGGAAGTTTCTTCATTTGTTTGTAAGTGGCTGCTCTCTGATTTTTCTTCATTTGTGCATTCAACACAGCTTTCTGGTCATCACTGTCAGGGCACTCACAGGTCACAGGTCAGCCTGTCACATTGGAAGCTAGCATGCTCTTGTAGCATTCTGTGGAAAAAACAGAAACATTCCCCCTTTTCCCCATATTAAGTATCTGAACAGGATCATGGCATGTGCCAATAAGTGGATCCTTTTTATCTGCCCTAGACACTAATATATCCAGTTTTTCCAAAAACAAAAATGTGATCCAAATAATGTGCACGGGGATATAATTTCCCACAAAAATGTGATCCAAATAATGTGCACAGGGATATAATTTCCCTCCCCCCTTCTTTGTTTCTAAAGAAGGTATAGTTTTTAAAGTTTTACAATACCTTGTCTTTGAGAATTATAAAATATCTCAGTAACATGTGTAACATTAAATTGTTGACAAAACATCTCAAATCTTTGGCTGTAATAGCCAGTTTTAATTTGATTTAGAATACCAAGCAAGCAAAAAAAAAAAAAAAAATTAACACAGGCAATGACTAACTATACTTTTAGTTGCTTTTCTTGTTAAAGTAGTTGTAATTAGAAAGACTAAAAAGGTATCAATAGTCATATGTGCATATTTTATTTTTTTTAAATTAAAAATGAGTATCCATTTGCAATAATTGATTAAGTATAAGTCCTCGAGAATTAACACCAATGTGTGGAACAGGTAGAAACTGAGGACACTGAGAGCAAATCTTTACAATATGACATGCACATTTATTTATTTATTTATTTTAAGTACCAAATTATTATTTTAAGCCATTACTATTTTGATGATGTAAAGAATGAGATTATGTGGCCAATTATTTTTGTATAAGATCCATAATCTACCTGGGATATAAATCTAGCGTGGCATTGTCTTAAGAGGTCTTTTCCAGGCAATCTTTAACATTTTAAAACGCCATCTACAGCACATAATTTAATTATCTGTGCTGAAGCAGGCAGAAACTCAAAAGAATAAACATGTGATCCAATTCACATATACTTTTCTCCCATAGAAGGGTTGTTTTTAAATACAATAAATGGGATGCATGCATGGATGAATTTATAGAAGATACAAAAGCATGTATATAAGCAATTTTTAACTTATTTTTAGGATGAGTATCAATTTTATTTAAAATGATGGTATGTAATAGGTCAAATATCAATATTTTGCAATAACCAATTACTGTTTGGAACAAGGAGTTCTTAATTAGCACCACAGCAGCTTTATAATAGAATGTTAAAACTTTAAGGTGAAGAAGAATGATTTTACATTAATGTTTTTTCTTGCCAGAGAATAGCTGTGGACACATTTAATAACAATAACTGGAATATGTAGCTAATATTTGATTACCACTAATTATAATCGATAACAATAGATTATAGAAGTTTCCTCTACTTTCTGTTAAAGCCTTTTTGGTTCTCACTAGTTAATTTGAATCTCACTTGATAGCACCTAAGAAAGGCTTAGGTTCTCCTGTGGTGAGTTTAAGGTGAGGTCTTTAGCCAATTAACATCTCTTGGAAGCTTTTGAAAATAAAAATTTGAAGCAAATTTGTACTACAAATTTCCAGTATAACTAAAACCCTAAATATTAAAAATATTGCCTCTGAATTTTATGGAGCAACAATTATTCCCCAGAACTTTAAACTTCTCTTTAGAGGCATTGGCTAATAGAATACTTTTTACTTAGGAAACAATATATACTGAAAGATTTAAATTTTGTTTATTGTATTGAAGCAGACAATAAAAATATCTTACATATTGTAAAGCTATGTTAGCCATACCTAGCCATATGTTAGGCAAAATTATCTAGTGATTACCAGTTCATTAAAAGCAAAACTCTTCGAATTTAAGTATTATTTTAAACATCTGAATAGCTCTGCAACAAAGCTAAAAAGAAATTCCCTTGAACACAAGGGAAACTTTCTCAGGCACTGTTTGCAAGATAAAAGAAGGTTACAAGCTTTTTGGGGGCTGCCTTGAGCCCTGCATTAACTCAAACGTAAAATATTTTTAATCTGAGCATTTTGGCCTTCCTGTAATAAGGTCCGATTTTAGAGGAACAATTTAAAATAATATGGAACGCTTCAAGAATTTGCGTGTCATCCTTGCGCAGGGGCCATGCTAATCTTCTCTGTATCGTTCCAATTTTAGTATATGTGCTGCCGAAGTGAGCACGTCTCCTTACTTCCTAACACACTTCCTGTAGAAGCCACCCTTTAATGGGTACTTTGAAATTATGGAAGCAGTCTGCAGCACACACATGTATCTCTTTTTGTTCAATATGGCAGTAAGCAACAATAGCTGCTGTCGTTGGTGATCACTAAGATTTAAAATCAAATGTTTGGTGATTAAGCCTACTTCTCTCACTCTTGATTTAAATCCACTTGAAGAGCAGGCACGAGTCACAGAATCAATAATTATTTTATGATAACGCTGAATAACAGACCTGCCACTACAATCAGATTTCCTGAGACCTGCCACACAAGACCTGCAGTCAAACAAGAGACTGAAGGTCATCTTAATGACTTAAGGCCAACATTAAATTGGTGATATGTCAGGATAACCAATGAAGTGTAGACACAGAACATTGTTGGTTTCTATTGTGGCCTCTACAAGACAAGTCCTAGTGTGTTGGGAGCTAACTACAGCAGAAATCGGCTATTATCTCTGCAGCCATCTCAGGCTATTTACTTACAGGTGGTACTTTTCCACCCTGACGAGAGACTTGTTTCCCTAGCATGATGTTTTTGCAAGAAGCCCACCACAGCTGAATATACTCTGATAACATCTTGTTTTTCTCCTACTGGACTTGAGGTTAAGTGTCTCCAGCTGCACTCCCCAGCTTGTGCTTATACACCCATAGTTGCCTTTCAATAAACAAAAATTGAGACTTGAGACTTGATCAGATAAACTGTCTTGTCTCCATTCTTCAAGTCTCTTGCCCCTCCATCCCTAATTTCTCTTTTGTAGAACCCGTTGACTGAACCACGGATTGGGTCACTAGTGAATAACTCATCTGGGTATTTGGAGTGTTCCTACCATACACACGTGGAAGCTAGAGAACAGCTTTGTGGAGTTGGTTCTCTTCTTTTACCTCAGGGATTGAACTCTTAAGTTGCTATACTTGCTTGGCAAACACCATTACCTGCTGAACCATCTCCTAGGCCACTTGTCTTTTTGAATCTTTATCATTCAGATAACTGATTCTTTCTCTTTGAGAAATGAAATTAAGAGAGCAAAGTATATTTTCAGTATTTCTAAAAGGGTAGCCATTCTTACCACACAAAAGTCAGAACCTCAGGAGAGAGAGGGGTGATTATGATTTTAAGGGGACCTATGTACCTACCAGGTACTGTGCAAAGCACTTTACAGTTAAAATTGGAAGCCATATAATAGCCCAACAAGCTATTTAAAAAGGCATCTAGCATTCCTTGTACTCAAATTCAATATTATCATGTTCCTTCCTTAGAATGAGTGTCACCTAACACATTTAATTCAAATGACATTTCCTAAGATGTATCAATAGGATAGACTTTAGCTTGAGTTGGGCCATTTTTTTTTCTTCTTGAAATAATTTGGCACTTTATTTTTTTATTAGATCATCAAGTATGATTTTCTTATGGCTTGTATTAGGGTTCTCTAGTGTCACAGAACTTATGGATAGTCTATGGAGTAAGGGGATTTGTTATGATGACTTACAGTCTGTCGTCCAACTCCCCAACAATGTGCTGGCAAGTAAATGCAAGCAGGCGAAGAAGAGCAAATCTCCCTTCTTCCAATGTCCTTATGTAGATCTCCAGTAGAAGGTGTGGCCCAGATTAAAGGTGTGGACCACCACACCTGGATCTAGGACTTGTTTTGTCCTTGGCTGACCTTGAACTCAGAGATCTCATTGGAGTTGGGCCATTCTTTCCTGAGTGCTTTAATTTGTTCCATGCGTGATGATTGCCTTAGAAGTTGCTGTTATAAGTCAAACTATTTGAAAATATAAGTATATTTGTCACCTGTTCTTATTATTTATATTATTTTAGAAATTAATTTAAAGAATTTTTAGATAAGTTCAAAGTGATGTTTCTTTGGCTAGACTCTCTTTAAATTATATACATACATATATATTATATACATACATGTATACATTAATCTATATTAAAGTATTAAAAAAATAAATAGTGTGAAGAGATTTCTCAATATTTCAAAGTGGAGCTTAACTGTGACCAGACACACAGTAGGCACTGCTAGCTGAAAGTGTAGATAAGTTCAGGAAGGGGTTGGATATGATTTGGTAGATGGTTTATTGTATATGACAGTGAACAATAGCTGTAAAACTGTTCAATAAATCTGTTCATGATAGTCGAAACTGTTGAAAGTCTTGGTCATAGATCTTGAAATTGCAAAGATAGCATGCATTCTTCTTTCCTGAGATGATTTCTTTCATTTTTATTTAAGTAATTGATTTTATTTTGATCATCAATGCCACTATTGATACATTTCATACGCTGTGCCCTGAGAACCTTTAATTCCCCTCACTCATGATCTACTCATAGCCATTATTCTACACAGTTACTCTCATTTTACTCTTTACAAGCAAGTCATCAACACTCTGTAAAACATGGCGGTGTGCTGGGCTCAAAGGCTTGTCTGCCTTTATCTGATCTGATTGCATTCACTAAGATTACTGATCCCCTGTACTCTTGTTGAGGAGACGCACTGGAGACTTCATTCATTCCTTTTACTGGAGACCTCTTTTTTCCTATAGAGTAATTTAAAACAAATATAAAATCAATGTAAGAAAATTAAGTCATCATAATGCAATTTAAGTGGAGTATTTTGTTTGACTTGTAGCGTATTGATGTACAAGGCAATCTATTCATATTCTGGCACTCCTGTGATCCTTGGCAAGCATCATCAGTTTTATTTTATGACAGTGGGGATGAAGATTAGAGGCCAATTAATTTACCTTGAGTTACATGGACTTTTCCTTCACCTGAGTGAGACAGACAGAAACACTTGACTCCTCTGCTGCTTGGATCATCTTTCTTCATGATTTATGTCTACTTGAGAGATCATCTTCCATACAGTGGCTCCAGAGGTTATTCCTAGGTTAATGTCCATCAAGTAACCACGTGTAAGTCATTATTGTAGAGCCTCATGATGTTTTATTAATCATGTTCTACAGTGGTCATGAAGTTTTAAGTGCCAAAATATACTGCCATATGGACCAAGCATACATTGTACAGAATAATTGTGCATAATTCTTTTGGCTAATTTTATTTCTATGTAAGCAGAGCAATCACTGTGCTTGAATAGCCATAGGCAATATGGTGAGAAATGGCTAGGCATGCTGGTGGCATATACCTGTGATCCTAACCCCTGAGAGACATCGATCGACAGCAAGATTGGGAGTTCACAGCCAGCACAGGCTACACGAAGAGACCCTGTCTTAAAACAAAACAAGAAGATTGGTAGCTGTGGTATTTAGTGAGCACTATATGATAGGACAGAGTGGCTTGCACATCATATATTGCATTTAAATTGTGGGAAAATAAATAGGACGGTGGTTTCTATACTTAGAAATTTGGCTTCCCTCCTTCATTGCATTGCTAAACTTCCAGAAATTTAGAAGAGAAAAAAAAATAAAAATAATCTTTTGAGAAGATATCTGTCTTCAATCATATGTTGATTAATATTTTTACTTCAAAGGGGCAAATGCTTATTGAGTCTTTCAAAGTGTTTGTCCCCACCCCAATATTAGCAACATTTTTTTCTTTCTAGTCAGTGAGAAGACTCTTGGCATATTAATTTCTGTATATTCTAAATGACACAATGTCTTAGAAGGCTCTCCAATGACTTATACTGAGTGAAATAGTTTCAAACCTTAGGATACATGATTATTTTGGAATTTAAGTGTAGAAATAGTCATTGTTTGAACATTTGGGACAACTAAGTAGAGTTTTCACTGGGGTTTAGGATAAACTTGTATTTACACAAGAAATAAGTAATTGAGGAATGAATATACTATATTATCTCTACCTTGATGTTTTTTCTCCACCATACTGGAAACTCTTTGCACCAAGACAACATCGAATTCTGTCCCAAGATAAATACTTCTTCCCCAAATAATAGCAACTCCAAGCTAAAGTTCCAAACTAAAAAAATTAAACTACTAGGAGCAAGCCTTGGGTTTCTTTTCCTTGTCCAACTCCAACTGAATTAGATTCTATGTGAGGATGTCAATTTTTTTCAAGGTATAAAATATTTTAGGTAGCTATAAAGCAATAAGGTAGCAAATGAAAAATGAGACCAAAATGAATTTTTATATAAAATGTCTTCCCATCAGTTATGCTAGCTGATAACTTGGAAACAGTATCTCCAGTATTACATGATTTAGTTTCAAGTATGCGTGGCAATAAATTCAACTCTAGCATCATCCTTCAGTCATATAAAATATTGAACAGAGTATCATTTTACATTGATATGTAGTGTACAATGTAGAAAGGAGAATGGCAATCCACGCTAATACTTCCTGACCCAGGGCTCTGACAACGCAGCAGTTTAACTGGTTTATTGGCAGTGTAGATTATTAGAGGTTAGCGTAGCTTACAGAGGATGCAGCTTTGCTTCTTCCATAATAGGTTAACTGAGGTGCTCTCTTGAAAGCCATTGAGCCTTTGTCCACACTGTGCAAAACATTACTATTAGATGGTCTTCTCTAAATATTTACGAGATTTTTGACTTCTTACTTGCAAGAATGTTGGAATTCTAATTAGTATTCCTTAATTATTCACATGAGAAATTCTAGCATGTTTAAGTTCTGTTAAAATAAAGGAGGCACTATAGTAGGGGAAGTATGATCAACCCAGGAAGTGGCACTGGGCTATTTTTCTTCAGTTCTTAGCTGTGTCCTTGGATGACTAATCCCCATTTACATCTTGGGCTATTTGGTTTCTTCAGGATCACTTGCTTTAGGACAAGATGCATCACATTCATTTCCCTCTGTCCTTACAGTATTATAAGTAAAAAATCTCACTGTCTTTCATCTCTTTTTTGTTTGTTTTTGATTTAAGGAACGATCAATCCAATGTATGTATTATTTTGCTTTTCCAGGAAAGTCTATGTATATCAAATATAATTAAACACTTTGCTTTTTGGTTAGTGCAAACACTTTGAAGATAGGGATTCATTTCATGCTTAGGGATATTGTATTTTCTTAGAAACCCCAAATCTTCATATGTTTCTCTGGAATATTTAGCAACTGAAATCTCCTTCATTTAAAGTGTCATGAACAACAGATGGTGCCCCTAAAAAGACTAGTTTCATATTCAAGCTATTTTACAATAAAGCAGTGTCCTTGAAATGTATTATAAGTCAACTTAATACTTACGAATACTAATCAGAAAGCCCATTGCACCGGGTGCAAAAGTGAAAGATAATAAATATTAATTTTTGCATTTCGGTAATTTTACTGTTACATCAGATTTACACAGGCAGGGTTTGGTTGTACTAAGATCATACATTACCTACACAATTTGAAACTGAGCAGATACTTCCTGTGTGAATTCATAAGGTAGATTTGTCTTGGGGTCCTGTGTGACTCTGTCTTTACTCTTGAGTGCATTCTCCGCACCAGCCCTGAAGTGCTCAGCTCTGTATGACCTTTGCTGCATCCAACACAGAGCTTGGATGTTGCTTGTCTGTGGGCTCCTGCCTGAAATGGCTGAATTAAAATATCTTTCCATTTGATCATTTCCATCATATTTGGCCATCTTGTTGGCTATACGAATACAGGACAGCTGTGGCTTCAAATACAGTTAAGTCTGGTATCGAGAAATGTGAGAGAATTTATGTAATTTATACAGATTTGCTGTACTGTTGCTATGCAAACATCTATATATTTTTTTAACATGCTTCTTCTTTCCCAACCTTATGGCATTTTTCCCTCCTCCAGTTTCCATAGTTGTATTATTTCCTTCAGAATCTCTTCTAGGATGCTTGACACTGCTTCTTTCCCTTGGCCTCTAATCTATCTCCTACATGAAAAGAAACAGGAATGGAACAAGAACAAAGAGAAAATCGGAGGTTATCTTGTTGTCTCAACCCCCTCCTTGACTCTGCCCCCTCCTGACACGCCTTTTCTTATGTCATTTTCCTTGTCATTTCCTATTTATCTTCCTTTCTTTTCATCTCCTTTTTTATTTTTTGTGAAAGAAATAAATTTGGTTATAATTTTCATTTCTTTTGTAATTATATACATTTTTATGTTGTTTTAACATTTTAGTGTGTTAAGACACTAGCCATCAAACCCGGCATGTCTTAAATAATAATTTCTAGTCTTTAATTTTAAAAGTTATTTGATCTTAATTGTTTGCTTTACAATTTTTAAAGTAGAAAATATATTACTACTGTTTTACTAATCTATCAATAGATCAATAATCAAAACATATGTATGGGGTAGGCATGCACTGTAATGGCCATTTGATATGCATAGTCCTGTTTGCTTGTTCAAAGTCTCGGTGCATAGCCTTACTTTTTGCTATGTTAAGTGTTCATAAAGGAAAAGTGCATCTCCTTTATTTGTGTGCATGGATGTATCTGTCACAAGTTCATGTGGCAGTCAGGGGACAACTTGGGTGAGTTGGTTACCTTTCTGACCACATGGATCTCCAGGATTAAAACTGGGTCTTAAGGCTTAGTGCCTAATGTCTTTACATGCTGAGAATCTCACCAGACATGTTCATAGTAATTTTCTTGAAAATTAAATGAAGCCATTGTACTGGCTAGTTTTGTGTCAACTTGACACAGCTGGAATTATCACAGAGAAAGGAGCTTCAGTTGAGGAGATGCCTCCATGAGATCCAACTGTAAGGCATTTTCTCAATTAGTGATCAAGGGGGAAAGGCCCCTTGTGGGTGGGACCATCTCTGGGCTGGTAGTCTTGGGTTCTATAAGAGAGCAGGCTGAGCAAGCCAGGGAAGGCAAGCCAGTAAAGAACATCCCTCCATGGCCTCTGCATCAGCTACTGCTTTCTGACCTGCTTGAGTTCCAGTCCTGACTTCCTTTGGTGATGAACAGCAGTATGGAAGTGTAAGCCGAATAAACCCTTTCCTCCCCAACTTGCTTCTTGGTCATGATGTTTGTGCAGGAATAGAAACCCTGACTAAAACACCAATTCATGCATTTACAGCTACATGGCATTTTCTAAATCTGCCTTTGTTACATTTCAAATGATTACTGGCAAAACAAGGAAAATTTATTAGTTCTTTTGATTTATAATTTATTTAGCCTATTTAGTAAATTGTTTAATGAGTGCAACCTAGTTTTAATTGGTTCCCTATTATTTTCTGATTGTTCAGTTATCATTTAGAAATTACACAAAATTTGTATGTGCTTGTTGGGATTCAGTATTTCATTTGTTGCTTCGCTGTCCAATGTTGGGGAACTATTGGTTCAAGACAGAAACGGCCTTATCAGTCATGGTGCAAAGTATATCACAATTAGTTATTCTTAGACTATTCAGATGTTGCCAAGAATCCACAAGCTCAGCTTTCACATTCTTTCCCTTTCTCCAACAAAAGACAACCACAACATGAGGGACTGTATTAAAGGGTCGCAGTATTAGGAAAGTTGCCCGAGAAAGGCAGAGGGTGTAGTGTAGTGGTTCTCAACCTTCCTAATGCTATGTCTTTAGTACAGTTCCTTGGGTTGGGGTGACTCCATGAAATGATTTTTATAACTACTTCATAACTATAATTTTGCTACTGTTATGAATTATAAGGCAATGTAATACCTGATATGCAGTCCCTATGAAAAGGCTATTTACCCCCTAAAAGGATTGCGACCCACAGGTTGAGAACTACTGGTATAGAGCCTTTAGCACGGAGAAATTGGCTCTACAGCAACCCTGAGATTTATCTTTTCAGTAGTGGAGAAAGGAGGCTGGAGATAGGGAGACCTTCCAGAAAAAGTAGGGAAGACCAGCTCCCACCCAAGTGGAAAAGAAGGCAGCACACATATCTTCCCTAGGGGGACTGAGTGTAGTTGGGCAACACTGGGGGAAGAAAATACTGGATAGAAGTGCAGAGTTGAGGACCCATCCTGTGCCATATCAGTAAATATCCCCCTTTAATGTAAAAAACAAAAAATCAAGGAACACACCCTGTACTTAAATTTCTTCTTTCTTTTCTCCTCTTTAGTTCTGGGAGTTCTATAGGTAGATAGGTAGCTACTCTTTCTGAATTACATTTATAAAATTAATTTTTTTCTGAGTCAATTTCCTAAATTATTGTTTCTTTTAATCTGCAGTTCCCCAGTAACTTCTTCCTTTACCCTATCCCTTTTAGAACTGCAGGATAATTTTTAAAATAGGAAAACTCACATTCTGGTTTGTCAGAGTTTTCTTCATATCATAATCATGACCTTCTTTTCTTTCTGTTGTCACTAAAATTCAGACTTAGGAAGTCTGATTAGAATTGGTCAGAACATTTTCACATGCTGGACTTCCTACGCGTATCCCATCAGGCAAATCTGGTCATCACACCTGTGTGGTGCTTTGAAATTCCCAGATTCGTGTAGCTTTTAGGTTGCTTCTACCCCTTCCTGTCTACTTTTGGAATACGGGCCTAGGTGTGAACCCAGGACACACTCAACCATGTCTTGGTTGACCTCAGCCACCCTCGTGGATTTCGCACCTACCTCACATCTACCTCTGAAAGAACCTTGAATGACTGCTGTTTTTTGTGGGAGATGAAAGAAGCATGTCATTTAGGGTGCATTAAATCCAATAGAGTCTAGAGGAGAATGACTGCATCTGTTGTATCTAAGCTGCTGTTCTCACATAAGCTAACTTATAATTCTGTTTCAATTGGAACATGAGCTGTTCTTCATTAGAACATCTATAGCCACAGCTAAAGTAAAGAAAAATGTACACAGTCTTATCTTCCTGTTTCCTGAGTCTCTGCTTGAAATTGTAACCTGTGGCTGGGTCACCTGTCAGCACATCTATCTGTCCTGCTGACATCTAAAACATTAGAAACTATGCCACAAGGAGCACCCACTTCTTTAATAATTTACAGCACACACTGAATAAGTAAAGGAGCAAAATGGAAAATCATTCCAAGCTCTCTTCCCTTGGAACTTTTATTTCTGGAGCACATACATTAGTGAAAAGGATGCTTGTTAAAACTACTGGTTTATAGCCATATAAAGTTAAGTCATTGTTACTGAAGATAAGTGTTTGCGTTTCAACTTTACCCTGGTAGAGTGGCAGAGATGTTGGAGCAAAAATGTTCTAGTTATCATAGGCACAAAGTCAGGAAGAGACCTGATCCTCTTCTAGTAATTTCATACAGCGTTCCCAGAGTTATTTCAATCAGCATTACTTGGCTGGGTGAGCCCTTTTGTTTTGTGGCAGTCAGAATAGCTTCAGTTATTATTTAAGTTCTCTTCTACTCTAATTCAATTTGTCCATAACAGGGTTGATAATTGCCTTTCTCTGAATTGACAGTCAGTCTGTTATGTAATGTGGGCCTCATGGTGTCCGCTGTTTTCTTTGCCTGCACAAACTTAGCAGCATAAATAAATGAGCATAACTGTGCTTCCTGAAGACTTTATTTATAGATAGTAAAATGTCAATTTCTTTAATTTGCACATTATTAATTACCATCTTCCTTCTGACTTTAAAAATGATTTTGAAATGTAAAAATCACGTAGGCTTTCAAGTCACAGTCAAGCTGTGTTTTGGGGACAGTGCAGTTTGCAAAACCAAGTTAAAATGATTATTAACAATGTATGTATGTATGTATGTATGTATGTATGTATGTATGTATGTATTTATTTATTGTACATCCCAATATCAGTCCCCCTCTTCCAGTTCCCCATCACATGCCTTCTTCTCCCATCTTCTCTGAGAAGTGTGAGGTGCCCCTTGGATATCACTCTACCCTGGTATTCAAGTCACTGAAGAAGTAGGCACATTCTCTTCCACTGAGGCCAGATAAGGCTGCCCAGTTAGGGGAACAGGATCTATGGGCAGGCAACAGAGTCATGAATGGCCTCTGCTCCATTTCTTGGGTAACACACATGAAGACCAAGCTGCATATCTGCTACATATGTACAGGGGTAGAGATCTAGGGCCAATTCAGCTCATTCTTTGGTTGGTTCAGTCTCTGAGAACCCCTAAGGGTCCAGGTTAGTTGACTCTGTTTATCTTCTTGTGGAGTCTCTATTCTTTTTGGTTCCCTCAATCCTTCCCCCAACTCTTCCACAGGACTACCAGGCTCTTTTTAATGTTTGGCTGTTGGTCTCTGCATCTGTTTCCATTGGTTGCTATGTAGAACCTCTCATTGAATAGTTATATTAGGATTCTATCTTCAAGTATAACAGAGTATCATTAATAGTGTCAGGGATTGTTTTTTTGCCCATGGCGTGGGTCTCAAGTTGGGCCAATCATTAGTAGGGCATTCCCTCAGTCCCTGCACATCTTGTAGGCAGGATACATTTAGGGTGGAAGGTATTGTGGGTGGGGTTGCTGTCCTTATCGCTTCACTGGGAGTGCTGACTAGCTACAGATGATGGGCACTTCAGGCTCCATATCCCCCACTGTTAGGAATTTTCACTAGAGTCACCGCCATAGACTCCCTGGGGCCTACCCCTCTTCCACCCTAGAGATGCCCCTCAAGGCCAGTTTCCATTTTCTCTCATCTGTTCTCCCTATGCCTGATCCCATGCCCTGTTCCCCTCCCATCCACTCTCCCACCAGGTTCTCTTCATCAGTGTAGCTCTGATACCTGTTTTATATCATCTTCTGAGAAAGATTCTGGGCTGCTTGTTTTTCCATGTTAAGTTGAGAAGTGTTCTTTCGAGGTTTGTAAAGAACTGTGTTGGAATTCTGATGGGCATTGCATTGAATATGTAGATTGCTTTTGATATATGCATTTTCACTATGTTAGTCCTGCTGTCTATGAGCATGGGAGATCTTTCCATCTTTTGATATCTTCTTCAACTTATTTCTTCAGAGACTTGAAGTTCTTGCCATACAAATTTTTGACATGTTTGGGCAGAATTACACCAAGATATTTAATATCATTTGTGACTATTGTGAAGGGTGTTGTCTCCCTATTTTCTTTCTTAACCCATTTGTAGAATGCTTATTATACAAATTTTTATTTATATAATACTAATTTCTTAGAGTTAATTTTGTATCCAGCTACTATATTGAAGGTTTTTTTTTTCCAGCTGTAGGAGTTATCTGACAGGATTTTTGGGGCTATTTATGTATATTATCATATCATCTATGAATAGTGCTAATTTGACTTCTTCCTTTCCAATTTATACCCCCTTGATCTCCTTTAGTTGTCTTATTGCTCTAGCAATGACTTCAAATACTATATTGGAGAGATATGAAGAGAGTTGATAGCCTTATCTTGTTTCTGATTTTAGTGAAATTACTTTAAGTTTTTCTCTATTTAAGTTGATATTGGCTATTGGCTTGCTGTATATTGCCTTTATTGTGTTTAGGTATGCACCTAGTGTCCCTGTTCTCTCCAAGACTTTTAACATGAAGGGGTGCTGGCTTTGTCAAGGCTTTTCCAGCATCTAATGCAGTTTTTTCCTTTCAGTTTTTTTTTTAATATGAAGGATTACATTGATGGATTTTTTATATATTGAAACACCCCTGCATCCGTGGTGTGAAGCCTACTTGATCACAGCATATAATATCTTTAATACATTCTTGTTTGTGAGTATTTTATTGACTATATTTGCATCAATATTCATAAGAGAAATTGGTCTGAAGTTCTTTTTCCTTTTTGAGTCTTTGTATGGTTTAGGTATCAGGGTGACTGTGGCCTCCTAGAATGAGTTTGGCAATGTTTCTTCTGTTTTTATTTTGTGGAATCATTTGAGGTATATTGGTGTTAGAATTATTTGAAAGGCTGGTAGAATTCTGAGCTAAAAACCTTCTGGCCTTGTTTTTTTGCTTTTTGTTTTTTGGGAGATGTTAATGAGTGCTTCTATTTTCTTAGGAATTTTAGGACTATTTAGATAGTTTAACTGATCTTGATATGACTTTGGTAAGTGGCATCTGCCTAGAAAATCATCCATTTCATTTAGATTTTCCAATTTTGTGGAGGATAGGCTTTTGAAGTAACACATAATAATTTTTTGAATTTCCTCAGTGTTTGTTGTTATGTTTCCCTTTTCATTTCTAATTTTGTTACTTCGGATACTGTCTCTCCGCCTTTAAGTTAGTTTGACTAAGGGCTTGTCTGACTTGTTGATTTTTCTCAAAGAACCATTTCTTTTTTTGTTGATTCTTTGTATTGTTCTCTTTGTTTTTAATTGATTGATTTCAGCTTAGGGTTCGATTATTTCCTGCCATCTACTTCTTGTGGGTATATTTGCTTTTTTTCCTAGAGTTTTCAGTTGTGCTTTTAAATTGTTAGTATGAGAACTTTTCAATTCTTTATGAAGGTACTTAGTGCTCTGAACTTTCCTTTTAGCCCTACTTTCATTGTGTCCCATAAGTTAGGGTATGTATGCCTTTATTTTGTTGACTTCTAGAAAGTCTTTAATTCCTTTATTTCATTTCTTCCCTGACCCAATGTTCATTGATTAGAGAGTTGTTCAGGTTCCATGAATATGTAGGTTTTATGTTGTTTCTGTTGTTTTTGAAGTTCAGCTTTAATCCATGATGATCTGATAGGATACAAGTTTTGCTGGATATAGAAATCTGGGCAGGTATCTGTGATTTTTTTTTCCATTTCCAATTTTTTTTTTTTTTAAAATTAGGTATTTTCTTCATTTACATTTCAAATGCTATCCCAAAAGTTCCCCATACCCTTCCCCCCCCCCCCCACTTTCCTACCCATCCACTCCCACTTCTTGGCCCTGGCATTCCCCTGTACTGAGGCATATAAAGTTTGCAAGACCAAGGGGTCTCTCTTCCCAATGAAATTAGGGAAATAACACCCTTCACAATAGTCACAAATAATAGAAAATACCTTGGCGTGACTCTAACTAAGGAAGTGAAAGATCTGTAGGATAAGAACTTCAAGTCTCTGAAGAAAGAAATCAAAGAAGATCTCAGAAGATGGAAAGATCTTCCAAGTTCATGGATTGGCAGGATCAATATAGTAAAAATGGCTATCTTGCCAAAAACAATCAACAGGATAAGGTATCTGTGATCTTGTTAAGACTGTAAAACATTAGCCCAGGCCCCTCTGGCTTTTAAAGTCTCCATTGAGAAGTCTGGTGTAATTCTAATAGGCCTGCCTTTATATATTACTTGGCCCTTACACTTTGCAGCTTTTAATATTCTTTCTTTGTTTTGTACATTTAGTGTTTGATTTTTTGTTTGTTTGTTTTTTGTTTTGTTTTGTTTTGTTTTTTTTTTTGAGACAAGGCTTCTCTGTATAGCCCTGGCTGTCCTGGAACTCATTCTGTAGACCAGGCTGGCCTCGAACTCAGAAATTCACCTTCCTTTGCCTCCCAAGTGCTGGGATTAAAGGCATCTGCCACCCTGCCTGGCTTAGTGTTTGATTTTTTAATATGGTGGGAGAATTTTTTCCCACCCTTTTTGGTGTTTTGTAAGTGTCTTATATATTTATAGGCACCTCTTTATTTAGGTTAGAGAAATTTTCTTCCCTAACCTTTTTGTTGAAGGTATTTTTGGGCCTTTAAGTTGGGAGTCTTCTTCTTCTATTCCTATTATTCTTAGGTTTTGTCTTTTCACAGCATCCCAATTTTTTGGATGTTTTGCATTAGGAACTTTTTAGCTTTAGCATTTTCTTTGACTGACATAAGAATTTCTTCTGTTATACCTTCTACACTTGAGATTCTCTCTTCTGTCTCTTGTATTCTGTTGGTGATGTAGTTTCTATTGGTATCTGTAGTTTCTGTTCTCTTTCCTAGGTTTTCCATCTGAGGATTGCCTCAGTTTGTGTTTTCTTTATTGCTTCTATTTTTAGGTCCTGAATAGTTTTATTCATTTCTTTCACCTGTTCAATTGTAATGTCCTGTATTTCTTTAAGGAATTTGTTTATTTCCTCTTTAAAGGCCTCTATCATCTTCATAAGATTACATTGAAGGTTGTTTTGTCTGATTCAGGTGTGTTAGGATATTTACAGATTGCTATAGTAGGATAGCTGAGTTCTGGTGGTACCATATTGCCCTGGATTTTTTTTTTAATTGTGTTTTTACATTGCCCTCTAGCCATCTGGTTATCTGTAGTGTAGGCAGGCCTGGTAGTTCCTAGTGGGAACAGGTCTCTTGGCTGCAGATCGAGCTGGTAATTCCTGATACAGCAGTCCTCTGGGATTGGAGTAGGGCTGGTTGTTTCTGGTGGCAGCAGATTTGCAGGGATGCAGGCAGAGTTGGTAGTCCCTGATGGCTTCAGGATGCTGGTTGTCCCAGGTAGTGGCAGGCCTCCAGGGATGCAGACAGAGTTGATGGTCTCTGATGATTGCAGGCTTCTGTTCGTCCTGGTAAGCAGCAGGCCTCCAGCAATGCAGGCAGACATGTGGCCTGGGAAGTAGAGAGCAGAGGAAGCAGGAAGGAGCTCCCTGTTTCTGGATTTGTCCAGAGGGGCCAGCAGGCAGGGAATTGGGATAGGGGTCTCACAAGGTCCCTGATGGCTATAGGTGTCTGGGGTTGTGGTTAGAGGGTGGAGGGTCATTAATCTTTATCTATCTTTCTCTCTGACTTTTTCTCTCTCCTCCTCCCCCACATAGATAATGTTGGTTTATTTTTGCAGCAAAATGGTGGCAATTTATTAAATTATTCATTTTCCTCTACAGATACAAATATGACCTTGTAGTATAAAAGAAATAATACATAAATGTGGCAATTAGCACAAATATCCTTATCAAGACAAATTATATTGTTTTACTTTCATATTTAACTATTAATTATAAAGGTCAAGTGCAAGGTTGAGTCATGTATCCTATAATAAGGTTTTGTTATATGCTTGCTTATAAATATGGCTGCCTTAGCCAATTAATAAAGCAACCAGTATCACAAGTTTTCTTCTATGAAATGTTATCCAGAACAATTAGTTAATCATAAGATCTCATTTGTATTTTAAAAATAATGATCTAGTCTCTTCTAATCTTTATTAGATTAAGTTAATACTTGGTGGAGGTGTCTTTCCAATAGCTATATTTATGACAAATAACCATGCAATTAATTTCTAATATTAAGCATAAATTGAGGTTGAGGGTTAAGCACGTAGCTCAATGGTCAAGTACTGTCTTAGACTATTTGATGTGCTAGGTTCTACCCTCAGCACCACAAAACTGAATGAGCAAATAAATAGGAAATAAGAAGCACAGCCACAAACCCACTGATGCTGTTCCCATGGAGGTATACGGATGTTGCACTCTTCTGCGATTGATAAGCTGATATCCTTTCTTTCTGGACAAGGGCTTGTTTGGTCACCATAACCAACAAGGTGCAAAAGAAGCAACACTGAAATTTCAAGTCTATGTCAGAAAGGGTTCCTTTTTTGTTTGTTAGTTTTTGTTTTGTTTTGAGACAGGGTTTCTCTGTATAGCCCTGGCTGTCCTAGAACTCACTTTGTAGACCAGGCTGGCCTCAAACTCAGAAATCCACCTGCCTCTGCCTCCCAAGTGCTGGGATTAAAGGTGTGCGCCACCACCGCCCGGCAGTTCCACTGTTTTGACTCTTCTGCATCACTTATTTTAAGGGACACTGACACTAGAGGGAAGAAGTGCTTTGAGTTTGCCTTTCTGGCAATATCCAGATGTGGAGGACTGGATAACAGGTAAATTTAAAGCAAGTTTATTGTTGTCTATTTGACTTTATCTGTCATGGATGCTAAGTCCAATTGAGTGTTCACATGACATCCCTGATAAACTCTACCATTGTATCAGAATTTCAAGGGAAAATTGCCTAGCTAAACCATTCCTGAGTTTCTAACTCACAAAATTGTGAGCAGATACAATGGTGTTTCAGCTACCACATTTGGGGATTCTGTGTTGCAATAGAACAGAATCCTTAGAGTAGAAGTAGAGCCAATGTATGTCTGTAATTCAGGATGTCTCAGTTTGAATTGCAGTTCTGCTGTTCATACTTGTCTAAGCTCAGCAAATTAGTCAATACCTATAAGTACATTTTTACTCATTTTGAGAGTGGGATATTATCTGGACTTATTGAGTTGTGTAAGAATTAAAATCCATAGACATATGGAGTTCCTGATACATAATGGGCACTCCAGACATGGTAGTTCTGACTGATGAACATGCACAGAGAATAAGGCATCATAGGCCCATGGCTTGGACATACAGGCTCCCTGTTTGGCTTAGTGATCTGCTGTTGTTTTAAAAGTATAATAGCTTTTACACAAGGGCATTTATACTTTCCATTTGGCATCAACCTCTGCAAATTAGATCAATAATCCTACTTTGTGTAAATGTGTATGTATACATGTGTACACGAGTGTGTGTGTGTGTGTGTGTGTGTGTGTGTGTGTGTGTGTGTGTGAGAGAGAGAGAGAGAGAGAGAGAGAGAGAGAGAGAGAGAGAGAGAGTACATACCCATACAATTATAATACAGTAAACTGTTTTCTTCCTTCTTAGAGTTTTCCTGACTAACATCCAGGAATAGTTTGTAGAATTTAAATGCAATCAAGAAGATTGGTCAAGTGATGTATTTTCCCATTTTCTTGTGTGTTAGCCATTCTGAAATGGCTTCCTTGGATAAATAGACTCTGCTCCTTTTATGAGGCTATCCAAATATTTACAGGGACTTCAGTCATCCAAAGGCTTTACTGGGATGGGTGATCTGTTATCAAGATCACTCATGTGATTGCTATCAGGAAATCACAGCTCCTTCCTATGAGGATGTCTTGGAAAAGGGCAATAGGCATTCTCAAGCTGCTTCCCTGGAAATCCACAATGCCTCGGTGGCTTAATCTAGGCAGCAGATACCAACCCAGTCCTTACAGTCCTGTGATTGTGAGCGAGAACTCCATGGCAACATGAGGGCTAAGAGCAAGGAGCCTAGGGGCCATTTGCAGAGTGGCCGCCCTCAGGTTGTCTTTGTTGGGTTTCTATTGCTGTAATAAAAGACCATGACTTAAAGCAACTTATGGAGGAAAAGAGTTATTTTGGCTTACATTTCCACATTGTGCTCCATCGCTGAGAGAAGTTAGGACAAAGACTCAAATAGGGCTGAAATTGAGAAGCAGGAGCTGAAATATCACTTACGGGCATTTTGAGAATGAGGGCATACTCAGCCTCTTTTATTTTTTATTAGATATTTTCTTTATTTACATTTCAAATGTTATCTTCTTTCCTAGTTTCCCTTCCTAAAACCCCCTATCCCTTCCCCTCTCCCCCTGCTCACCAAGCCACCCAAGATCTGACAGGGATTGCAGCCCCATAGGAGGAACAACAATATGAACCAACCAGAAACTCCAGAGCTCAGCCTCTTTTATTATAGCATCCAGGAACACTGCTTCAGTGCAACACCACCCACAGAGAGATTGCTTTACCACATCAGTCATCAATTGTTCACAGGCCACAATGTGGGAGCATTTTCTCAATTGAGTTTCTCTCTTCTAAAATGTCCCTAGTTTGTGTCAAGTTGCTATAAAAACTAGCCAACACACAAGTCAAAAATGACAGAATATTTTTAGTAATTTTAGAGATCTCTGAGGTTTCATAAAACATTTTGTTATTTGTTACAGTGGTATTCCTTTTTAAATGTTGGTGTGTAAAAGTTAGCCAAAAATAACTTATTTAGTCCTTTGGAGATAAATTATAAGAAAAGTGTTTGTGCTCATGTTCATGAATGTGAGTGGGTATACATGTATGAATAGAAAGACTGGAAGACAACTTGCATGCAAATTTTCAGAATATGATTTACCTTCTTTAAGGTAGGTCTGTTGCAGTCCCAAAGTTCACAATTACCCTAGACTCAGTGGCCACAAGGCCTCAGGGATCCGCTCATCTCTGCCTCTTATACCTGCTACCACACATAACGTATCTATATGGGTTCTGAGGTTCAAAACCAGGTCCTTCTGCTTGTAAGGCAAACACTTTACTGACTGGACTATTCCAGCCCTTACAAGAAAGATTGTGTGTGTGTGTGTGTGTGTGTGTGTGCGCACATGGATGCATGCATATGTGTACATGCACACATGTGTGCAGAGCACTTGCATGCAGGTGTTAAAGCCCATATGAGCATGTGAAAATTGAAGCCAGAATTTAATGTTGAATGTCTTACTCTATGTTTCCCATTTTATTTAAATATCTTACATTTATATTTCGTTTATTGATTAACTGATGGTCATTGAGTGAGACGGGGCCGATACGTGGAGGGCAGAGGGCAATTCTTAGCAATTGTTTCTACTCTTCCATCTCCAGGGACCAAACTCAAGTTATCAGGCTTGGCAGCCTGGCACCTTATCAAATGAGCTATACCATCAGCCCACCATCTTATTGTCTCTGCTTCTATAGAGTAGGTTTATGGATGGGTACCACCACATTTGGCTTTTTATAGGGGCACTGGGGATCTAAGCTAAGATCCTAAGGCTTGCACAGAAAGTGCTGTATCAAATAAATTTTCCTATACCTTAGAAAAAGTAACAAAATCAGGCAAATGACTGTCTTTATTTCCTGCATTCATAAGTATAGGTAGGACTCATGGATCTATGAATTCTTTAGTTTTACAAATGATGAGCAGTGACTTTTGTTAGATTGTACATGTTGGGTCTGTTTCCCTAGTATTGATAGCAAATAAGACTAAACATACATTTCCTCAAGCAATTATCAATTCTTTATGATGAAAACATAAAATGTCCTTTCCTCTAACTTTAAAAATATGGTTCATATCATCATTGTTGGGCAGCCAATTGCTTTAAAAGCCCTTCCTTCTTTCGTCTAATTATAACTTACTAATTATAACTTACTAATTATAACTTACTAATCACTATAAGTGTTTCCCTGCACACCATCCCCTCTTTCCTCCTCTCTTGGGATTCTACTCTTAAGTTCTTTGGGATCCACATAAGTGACATTGTATTGTATTTGTTTTCCTACAGTTGGCTTATTTCACATAACACAATGATCTCCAGTTTTATTCATTCTATCACAAATGACAGGATTGTTATCATTTTATGACCAAATAACAGTCCAGTGTGTGTAGCACATTTTTTTTATCCACTTCATTTAGGTATTTCTTATGTTTTTTTCTTGGCTATTGAGAGAGACAGATTTACAACAAACAAGGTCCTGTAGGCGTCTCTTTGACAGATGAATTCCATATTCTTTGGGTGTACATCCCAGTAGTGAGATTGCTGGAATATATCATAATTTAATTTTAAGATTGTGAGGAGCCTCAATTCTATTTTCCACAACAGCTACATTAATGTATATTACTGCCAAGGATACAGAACTTCTTATGAAGTCTCTATTGAACACTCACCAGTATGCACAAGAAAGGTCTTATTTTAGAGAATAGTTCATAGTGGACTTGAAAGGGATACTATTTTAGCAGCCAGTCTGGCAATCAGATATTTTTTTCCTTTAAAAAAAAAGCCCTTAACTCTATGGCTTTTGGTAAGTTACTTAAGCAATTTGAAATTCCTTTAGTGGGTAAAATGATATTAAAATTGTAGGCCTGTTGCAAAGATTAAATATACAACCTAATAAATCCCTCTAAAAATATTGTAATTCCCCATTAAAAAGTTCCAGTTCCCGATTAAGAGGTGCAGAAATGTGCTTCCAGGGACTGGGATACAAATAATTAGAGAGCACTGGAAGTAAACAGCTTTATTAGCAATAGATAACAGCCCTGAATCTTTCTGTGTAGTTATACAATACTTGATTATAAAATAGTTTCCCAAGAGGGATATTGTCCTTTTGACCTGCAGCATCTTGCTCTTAAGTGACTGCTTTGGGACAATTTCTTTGATATAGCAATATACTGTGTCCAATCCCATGTCAGAATTGACTCAAGATTAACCAGAAGGAAAATTGAATTTTCATCCTGGTTCCAATGTTGGTTATCCTTTTGCCTCCATTCTTCCCACCTGCAAATCTATCCAGGACCTTGCCCCTGCTTAACTTTCTCAGGGCAGTACTTAGATGAGCTCCATTCCCAGATATAAAACCTTTAGGTGCCTCATGTTATGTGCAAGAGAAAAGCTGCATCATTTAACAAGTGATCAAATGCCTCCAGCAATCTGCTCCCTTAAACGAAGTTTCCCTTCTAGCTGTCACATAGTCTTAGTTTGCCATGGTTCTTTAGAACGGAGCTTTTTATAACGTTTATCTTTATTTATAGAAAATACATTTATCTCAGACAAATTTTCAATTTCTTTGTGTGTGGGTGAAATTTTCTCAGCTTGTATGCTGCATTTTAATCATGCGTGTTTTTTATTTTAATATTGTTCTTTGACAGATTCATACATGTGTATAATATATTCGGATTTACTCTCTCTCTCTCTCTCTCTCTCTCTCTCTCTCCCTTTTAAAATTTCCCCTCTGTACTTATCAATTCGCTCCTGCATCCCTCATATCTCTTCCATCCCCATTTCATGGCGTTTGGTTCTGTTTGGTGACCTATTGGTTTAATGAGGGCCATCAGTGTGTTCACTGGATTGGAGCTCTCCACTGGGGCCTGATAGTGTCATCAGTGGGTACAAAATCTGACAGCAATGATTCTTCTCTTCCCAATCTATCCCTAGCAAATACTTGAGCAAGGAGTACCTCCCTATCCCCAACCCTTCCTTGAGCCACACCTGAGGATGGGCTCATTCTTGTGCAGATGTGGTACAGGTATCCACAGCTGCTGTGAGTTCCTGAGTTCAATAGCTGTGTCCTGCCCAGAAGATGGTATCTAGCAATCCATAACCTATTCTGGCTATTAGGTCTGTTCTCTGTCTCCTGAACCTTAGAGGGGACTGCATAAATGTCTTATTTACAAAAAAATTGACCTTGACCCCCTCATTCTATTATCTCTTTCCTTATTAGCTCAGCCTATTCAGTCCCAACCTAATTTTTTTTCTTTTTCTTTTTCTTTTTTTTTAATTAGGTATTTTCCTCAATTACATTTCCAATGCTATCCAAAAAGTCCCCAATACACTCCCCCCCCAGTCCCCCACCCACCCACACCCACCCCTTGGCCCTGGCATTCCCCTGTACTGGGGCATATAAAGTTGGCAAGTCCAATGGGCCTCTCTTTCCAGTGATGGCCGACTAGGCCATCTTTTGATACAAATGCAGCTAGAGTCAAGAGCTCTGGGGTACTGGTTAGTTCATAATAATGTTCCACCTATGGGGTTGCAGTTCCCTTTAGCTCCTTGGGTACTTTCTCTAGCTCCTCCATTGGGGGCCCTGTGATCCATCCAATAGTTGACTGTGAGCATCCACTTCTGTGTTTGCTAGGCCCTGGCATTGTCTCACAAGAGACAGCTATATCTGGGTCCTTTCAGCAAAATCTTGCTAGTGAATGCAATGGTGTCAGCGTTTGGAAGCTGATTATGGGATGGATCCCTGGATATGGCAGTCTTTAGATGGTCCATCCTTTCTTCACAGCTCCAAACTTTATCTCTGTAACTCTTTCCATGGGTGTTTTGTTCCCAATTCCAAGAAGGGGCACACTGTGCCAACCTAATTTTAAAGCCCTCTCTAGTTTTAATACAGACTTCCATATAACACAGTCTTACAATAACTTGATTGTAACCAATGTACACAAATAAGTGTAAAACAGAATATGACTCTTGCCACAAGTATGGGTCAAATGCTAGGTGTATTTGGTACATTTTTATTGCCATGATAAACATTCCAACCAAAGCAACTTATAGAAGATATTTAGACTTATAGTTTCAAAGGGCTAGAGTCTATGGTGGCAGCTGCGGCCAATATATTAGCTGGAGTAGCAAGCTGAAGGATTGCATCTTAAACTGAACACAGGCAGAGAGAACTAGCAATGGTAAAAGTCTTCAAGCTCTCTACTTCCTCCAGCAAGGTCACACCTTCCAAATCATCCAAACAAAGACACGGATGGGGAACCAAGTATTCAAATGTCTATGACTAGGGAAATTCAAACCATTGTAAAAGGGTAAAAAGAAAGGAAAGAAACTTCTTTAGGACTGTGCCTTCAGTAAAGATTTGTAGTTAATGCTAGAAAAGGGTCCTTAATAATTACTTTAGAGCTGGGCAGTGGTGGTGCACACCTTTAATCCCAGCACTTGGGAGGCAGAGGCAGGCGGATTTCTGAGTTCGAGGCCAGCCTGGTCTACAAAGTGAGTTCCAGGACAGCCAGGGCTACACAGAGAAACCCTGTCTTGAAAAAAACAAACCAATCAACCAAACAAACAAACACACCCCAACTTTAGTATTTGTAAAGAGCTGAGAGACTAGTATAGTGGTGGGATTAGCTTAAGAAGCAGGTGAGACTTTGGATGGCATAGGGTGTTCTCACGAAGATACTCACTTTAGACAAAGGGTGAAATATAAATGAAATATTTTAGGGTATTTGATAGATTTGTATCCTGATTCTAGAGGATGTTATAAATGCCAAACTAAGATATATGAAGTTTAACTAGATTTCAAAAACATTAAGCTGACTGAAGAATGACAGATAACATGGAGAGTATTTGTAGAATAGAGAAGCCCTGGAAGTACTTCATTATGAGACAACTGGATCATTGGAAGAATTTAGTGAGGGCATTTTTTTTTTTTTAAATAACCACTTGCAGGAATAAAAATATTCTCAAGAGATACTCTGGTCCTGCCTTTACCTATGGATATAGACTCCAAGAAATTGGAAATTTCCTAGGACTCTCACTCTGAGTTAACAAACAGACTGAGGCCTGATGTCACTTAGCTTGTGACCCAGAAAGGACAGCTGCCTGACTACTTTTGTGAGAACTTAAGAGTTCACACTGATAACCAGTTGGCACACACCTCGACCAAGGTTGTCTAGTGATGCATATGTTTGCCTTCTATTTAAATCTAATCTTAACGTTAGGACCCTGAAATGCAAACCTAAGGGGTGACTGAGTGTTTTTGATGATAAAGCAATTTCAAACAAGGGAGGGATAGGTGAAAAGATGACGCTCATGCTCAGAAGGCTTTGTGTATTTGTTATGGCATGGTTCCTGGGTCACATTGCTTGGATTCCTTTTGATCACCGCAGTGACTGGGATCTTACTCTGGATGCCTCCTCCCCCCTTGGCTCTTTGTGCTTGGGATGCTTTTGAAATAATTCAGATTATACATACAGACTATAGTGTAGAAGATAGGTAGCAGTTTTAGCTTGTTTAGAGGAAATTGCATTCTCAAGGGGTCAAAGGGACTAATTATTGTTCTGATGTATATTTTAGGCAGGCTTTATATAACTTGCAACATCTCCAGAGCAGACAACGTATGACGGGGGTTTCCAGACCGGGTGATTGATGGAAGCATTTGAATCCACTCTTCAAAGTATAGCAATGGCGTGCACTGTCCTTTGTCAGAAAATCTCTTGCTAGACAGAGAGTTTGTGAGGTTTAGAGATCTTATAACCTGGTTTGGATAGTTAACAACTAATACTTTCCGGGGGGTTCAGTGTATCGTGCTTCCTCCCAAGGCCAGGTTAGACCCTTCTGACCAGCAATTTGCTTCCCAGTGTTCCAGTTCATGGTTTTATGAATTGATGATTATGATGGAGGAGCGTAACTGAAATGTCTTCAAATTCTGAAAATGTCTAAATAACTACCCAACATCACCAGGGTAGAGACTGGCTTCTTCTTTAACTCTGGGCCTCAATTTTATCACGTGCAGTGGGTTTAAAACAAGTGAATTAAATGTTTAGGGGAAAAAGAAATAGTATCTTTTCCTTACCAATGGCAAGTTAATAACTGAAAAATACTTCTATAACAAAATACAGATTAACAAGAGAAAAGTACATATGAGGATACAGAGCCTTAAAAATTAAAGACACGGACATCCCAACAAAACTGCATTTTTATACTTTGCAGAAGTGTGATTGGAAGGCAGGAAGATATGATCTTGTGGTTCTACACTGGGGGAAACACGTAGCATCTTTAGATTTTTCCTGGCCTCATGGCATAAACTGGGTGATCTTGAAACAGATGGTTTATGAGCCATTTGGGGGAAGGAAGGTCAGAGAATTCTTTTATGAGAAGGCCTCATGTGGTTTCATGATTTCCTTCAGCTAGAAGTATCTAGATGAGAAGGTCCTGTGGTTGAGGGATCATGTCCTCAACACTGACGGAACTTGTAGAGTAACACTCAGCATAGGAACTCATTTGCTGTCACCGCTATAAGGGAAAAAAAGGAAAGCAAAGTAGCTTGGTGCTGAGAGTTTTCTTCAGGACATTACAGCGCATTAAGAGAAGGGATAAGAGAGCTTACAGAATTTCGTCTCTAGCTTAATGATGGAGTATTGACCTGTATGTTAATGTTCCAACAGATTCTTAGCCACACATTAAATGTATGATTTAATTATGCCTAAATATTTTTGATTTAAATATTTTTGTATAGCTAAACACTATATATCTCCTTCAATAGACATAAAAAATTAATTGCTACAAGCACCTAAAATTTTCCAGAAGAAGGAACTGCCTAACGTTTATCAAGTGTTGGCCCTGGGTGCAGTCTGATGTGTATTTTATAATGTTATCTCACGACAGTTGCATCAGACAGGCATTTTTATGATTAATTTTAAAAATGCAGAATAACAGCTCAAATATAATTCAGACATTCTCATTTCCCTGCTTAGAATTAGGATACAACAGAAATGTTAGAAGAATGCTTAAATTTTTGGAAATAATGAGAATATGTATATTCAATATTATCTCATGTTTGAAGCAGTGAAAAGTCATAAAATTACAAAACCCTGACAGAGGAGGAAAACATAACTGTAGATGATAGAACTGATGCCTAAGTCATAAAACAGAATGGACAGAGAAACTTTTATGTCAGAAAAATTTCCAACATAGTCCTTCAAAAATTGATCTGTTAGATTCAGTCAACAAGTGCTAAAAAAATACAGGCACATGTCAAAGACATTGCTTTCTTTGGTGCCAGACCATGAGAATAAAGCAGATATTGCAGTGAAACAAGTATCAGAAAATTTCTGGGTTCACAGTGCATGTAAGTTTGTGTTTACACTGTCCTGTAATCTAGTAAGGGTACTATCACTCTAGCACACCAACCTATATACCCTAATTCGAAAAGACTTTGAGATAGCCATATCATGTACAGAAGACATCTTTTCACAGCACTCTTCCCCATTCTGCTAGTTTTATATGCTTGCAGTGACATCTCCCTCCATTTTCCCTGACCCTTCATGGTGGTAGGATTAATATGGATGTCCCGCTAAGTCCAAGAACCCAGGTTGTTATTCTCAGGACTTTGACCAGTTCTGTACCTCTCCACTGATTGCTGTCTATTGCAAAAGAAACATCTTTGGCCAGGGGGTATCTTAATTATGAATTCACAGCAGCTGTGTTTACCTGCCCAAGATAACAGCCAAACTTATGGTATATATGGGATAGATGATCCCCACGCCCCACCCCTTAGTAAGTGGATAGTTGCTGGAAGAGGGGATATCGTTGATCTTTGAGGATGCAGCCACTGGTAGGTTTCCCATGCTCTACTGGATGATTTTACATCCATGCACATTAATTCCAGTTAGTGCTATGTGTGCATGGGTGTAGAGGTTATACAGGATCATATTTGACTATATACACATATGACATTCTCAAAGAATTAAAGATACTTTGGTGTGGACCTCAGGATATAGCTCAGTTGGTAGAGTGCTTGCCTAACATACACAAAGTCATGGGATTGATCCTCATTACCATATTTGGGCATGGTAATGAGGCTCAGCACATGGCTGGAATCCCAACACTTAGGAGGTAAAGGCAGGAGAATTAGAAGTTTGGATTCATCCTCAGTTACATAATGAGTTCAAGGTGTAATACAAAAGACTGTTTCAGTTAACAGAAAACAAAACAAAACAAAACAAAACAATAAAACCTCTTAGATGGGTATAGCTCATGAATACATTGGTAATGTTGGTGCTTAGCATGTGGGATACTTTGTATTAAATTCCCAGTGCCAGAAGCAAAGGAAAATAAAATTAAAATATCTACAGAACATTTTCTGTGAAAAATCTGAAAGATCATCTGTCTAAGGTGTTGGGAAACTAGAGTTGAGAAAGACTTACTTGACACAGAATTAGCATAATCTTTCAAGTTGTAAACAATGCAAAATCTGTGTAATAGGACAAAGCAAGGGCAACAATTTATACGTGCCCATGTCAGCAAAGATCCCACTCACAGTGCCAATCCAAATGAGTAAAAATATCCAGGAAAAAGTCCAAGAAATAAATAAGGATATATATAGGAAATGCTTAAACAACTTGCAAGAAAGAGGTAACAATATTTTTAAAGAACACCTTTTAGTAAGAAAAATCAGTTTTGTAAAATACAAGTTCATTATAAACTCAATCAAACTAAATAAAATAAATTGGAAGAGACAAGATAAAGTTGTCTAGTTGATTCTTAAGTTCAATTTTAGTAATACTAGCATAAGACTATGCGAAAATATTTATTACCACAGTTATAAATACCTCATGTTATAGAAATGAAGATGATTTAAAGATACAAAGCTGTTTTCACAAATAAGACAGAAATTTTAATAGTTTAATAAGTAATTCTTGACTAATTTGTCTATTCAATAATATAAAATTATCATAGAAACAAAAATAATTGTTGAAATGTTAAATCAATAATAAATCTTAAGCTAGGAATATACTTGCAGTGGACACAATGAGCTGATAATTTTTTTGATTTATAAGGTACTTGTACAAATCAATAATATATATCTATGTATATCTATGTGTATATCAATATCAGCAGAAAGCAGTACAAAACATGAACTAGGCTTAGCAAACAAACTTGAAAGCAGAAGAGCAAAGATCAATCATGGTGTCATTGTAAGCTACATTCCAGTCACAAAGGAACAGTAGTCAAAACAAAGCACAGCATTGTCACCTATAATTATTTATCCTGCAAGGTTTAAAGGGTGGCAAGGTTTGAACATAAGCATTTGCTGAATGTGTCATGTGTTTATAAATGAAAACATTTAGGGCAGGTGGGAGTGGAAGAAGGGATGGATACAGGGACTAGAATCAGATCCTGTTTTATCCGCCCCAGTCTAAGGATCACAGAACAGCAGACTTTTAAGGTCTTTCAAGTGTGCTAGCTAAAAGTCTGAGAATAGAGGTCAGCAGGATTGGGGGTTGTGAGGGATAGTTTGCCCCACCTTGATATTTTTCTTAAGGTCCTTGGCCTTGCTTAGCTTTTTGATATGTTCTTCTCATGTATTCCCTCATCTTTATGTGGTACTGTCTCCATGCACATGTCTGCATCAGTGTTTTAATGTCTTTTCTTTTATAAAGACCTGGACATATTAGAATATGCTCAACCAAATGACCTGATATGGACTTGACAATTTGTGGAAATCTTATTAGTAGACAGAATCTGATTCATATGGTGAATGATAAGACACCAACTTCATCTGAGGAAGAGGGCACTGCTATTGTTTGAACATGAAATGTTCTCTACAGGGTCACAAATTGAGTGCTTGGTCTCCAGCTGGTGTAGGTACTACTGTGGGATGTCTGGGAAACATTAGAACTTGGCTGGAGGAAGCAGGTATCTAGAACAAAGGAGGTGTGGCTTTGAAGTGTCTTGTCTTTCCTTCTGCTTCCTCAGTGAAGCAAGGTAAAGAACTGCTCCTCATGTGATTGCCACTAAAACAATGGATAGGCGGACTTTCACTGAAATCTTTGAAACAATGAATCAAAGTGCATTTTTATTCCCTTAAATTGACTTATTCAGGCATTTGTCACAGTGACAAAAAGGTAGATTAACACACTTTTCAATCCATGACAATTGGCAACATGTAAATATTTGTTTTGGTAACCCATATTGATGTATGAGGAAACAGACATTTTCCATAGACTCTAGGAATATCACTAGTCTCATTTAGAAGGCAATTTTGTCATGTATATGAACCTCCCATAAAATGTTTATGAAAGTTCAAATGGACATTTCCTTTGTTCAGGTAATTGTACCTGTAGGAAACTTTTTTTAATATTATTATTTTTTATTAGGTATTTTCTTCATTTACATTACCAACTCTATCCCAAAAGCTCCCATACGATCCCCCCTACTCCCCTACATACCCACTCCCACTTCTTGGCCCTGGTGTTCCCCTGCACTGAGGCATATAGAGTTGGGAAGACCAACTCTTTCCACTGATGGCTGACTAGGCCATCTTCTGATACATATGCAGCTAGAGACATGAGCTCTGGGGTGGGTACTGGGTAGTTCATATTGTTGTTCCACCTATAGGGTTAGCTCCTTTGTTACTTTCTCTACCTCCTCCATTGGGGGCCCTATGATCCATCCAAAAGCTGACTGTGGGCATCCACTTTTGTGTTTGCTAGGCCCCGGCATAGTCTCACAAAAGACAGCTATATCTGGGTCTTTTCAGCAAAATCTTGCTAGTGTATGCAATGGTGTCAGCATTTGGATACTGATCACAGGATGGATCCCCAGGTATGGCAGTCTCTAGATGGTCCATGCTTTCGTCTCAGCGTCAAACTTTGTCTCTGTAACTCCTTCCATGGGAGTTTTGTTCCCAATTCTAAGAAGGGGCAAAGTGCCCACACTTTGGTCTTCATTCTTCTTGAGTTTCATGTGTTTTGAAAATTGTATCTTATATCTTGGGTATTTTAAGTTTCTGGGCTAATATCCACTATCAGTGAGTACATATCATGTGAGATCTTTTGTGAATGGGTTACCTCACTCAGGATGATGCCCTCCAAGTCCATCCATTTGCCTAGAAAATTCATAAATTCATTCCTTTTAATAGCTGAGTAGTACTCCATTGTGTAAATCTACCACATTTTCTGTATCCATTCCTCTGTTGAGGGGCATCTGGGTTCTTTCCAGCTTCTGGCTATTATAAATAAGGCTGCTATGAACATAGTGGAGCATGTGTCCTTCTTACCAGTTGGGACATCTTCTGGGTATATGCCCAGGAGAGGTATTGCTGGATCCTCCAGTAGTACTATGTCCAATTTTCTGAGGAACCTCCAGACTGATTTCCAGAGTGGTTGTACAAGCTTGCAATCCCACCAGCAATGGAGGAGTGTTCCTCTTTCTCTACATCCTCACCAGCATCTGCTGTGACATGAATTTTTGATCTTAGCCATTCTGACTGGTGTGAGGTGGAATCTCAGGGTTGTTTTGATTTGCATTTCCCTGATGATTAAGGATGCTGAACATTTTTTTTCAGGTGCTTCTCAGACATTCAGTATTCCTCAGGTGAGAATGCTTTGTTTAGCTCTGAGTCCCATTTTTAATGGGGTTATTTGATTTTCTGGAGTCCACCTTATTGAGTTCTTAATATATATTGGATATTCGTACCCTACCTGATCTAGGATAGGTAAAGATCCTTTCCCAATCTTTTGGTGGCCTTTTTGTCTTATTGACGGTGTCTTTTACCTTGCAGAAGCTTTGCAATTTTATGAGGTCCCATTTGTTGATTCTCGATCTTACAGCACAAGGTATTGCTGTTCTATTCAGAAAATATTCCCCTGTGCCCATATCTTCGAGGCTTTTCCCTACTTTCTCCTCTATAAGTTTCAGTGTCTCTGGTTTTATGTGGAGTTCCTTGATCCACTTAGATTTGACCTTAGTACAAGGAGATAGGAATGGATCAATTCGCATTCTTCTGTATGTTAAATGCCAGTTGTGCCAGAACCACTTGTTGAAAATGCTGTCTTTTTTCCACTGGATGGTTTTAGCTCCCTTGTCAAAGATCAAGTGACCATAGGTGTGTGGGTTCATTTCTGGGTCTTCAATTCTATTCCATTGGTCTACTAGTCTGTTGCTATACCAGTACCATGCAGTTTTTATCACAATTGCTCTGTAGTACAGCTTTAGGTCTGGCATGGTGATTCCAGCAGAGATTCTTTTATCCTTGAGAAGAGTTTTTGCTATCTTAGGTTTTTTTGTCATTCCAGATGAATTTGCAGATTGCTCTTTCTAATTTGTTGAAGAATTGAGTTGGAATTTTGATGGGGATTGCATTGAATCTGTAGATTGCTTTTGGCAAGATAGCCATTTTTACTATATTGATCCTGCCAATCCATGAGTATGGGAGATTTTTCCATCTTCTGAGATCTTCTTTAATTTCTTTCTTCAGAGACTTGAAGTTCTTATCATACAAATCTTTCACTTCCTTAGTTTAGTCACGTGAATGTTATTTTTATTATCTGTGACTATTGAGAAGCATGTTGTTTCCCTAATTTCTTTCGCAGCCTGTTTATCCTTTGTGTAGAGAAAGGCCATTGACTTGTTTGAGTTAATTTTATATCCAGCTACTTTATTGAAGCTGTTAATCATGTGTAAGAGTTCTCTGGTGGACTTTATAGGGCCACTTATATATAAACTATCATATCATCTGCAAAAAGTGATATTTTGCCTTCTTCCTTTACAAATTGTATCCCCTTGATCTCCTTTTGTTGTCCAATTGCTCTGGCTAGGACAGGCAGGGAGAAAGTGGGCAGCCATGTCTAGTCCCTGATTTTAGTGGGAATGCTTCCAGCATCTCACCATTTACCTTGATGTTCGCTACTGGTTTGCTGTAGATTGCTTTTATCATGTTTAGGTATGGGCCTTGAATTCCTGATCTTTCCAAGACTTTTATCATGAATGGGTCTTGGATTTTGTCAAATGCTTTCTCCTCATCTAAAGAGATGATCATGTGATTTTCATCTTTGAGTTTGTTTATACAGTGGATTACATTGATGGATTTCTGTATATTAAACCATCCCGGCACCCCTGGAATGAAACCTACTTGGCCAGGATGGAAGATTCTTTTGAGTGTTCTTGGATTAGGTTAGTGAAATTTTTTTGAGTATTTTTGCATCGATATTCATAAGGGAAATTGGTCTGAAGTTCTCTATCTTTGTTGGGTCTTTCTGTGGTTTAGGTATCAGAGTAATTGTGGCTTCGTAGAATGAATTGGGTAGAGTACCTTCTGCTTATATTTTGTGGAATAGTTTGTGCAGAATTGGAATTAGATCTTCTTTGAAGGTCTGATAGAACTCTGCACTAAACCCATCTGGTCTTGGACTTTTTTTGGTTGGGAGACTATTAATGACTACTTCTATTCCTTTAGGGGATATAGGACTGTTTGATGATTAACCTGACCCTGATTTAACTTTGGTACCTGGTATCTGTCTAGAAATTAGTCCATTTCATCCAAGTTTTCCGGTTTTGTTGAGTATAGCCTTTTGTAGCCATCTGATGGTATTTTGGATTTATTCAGGATCTGTTGTTATGTCTCCCTTTTCATTTTTTATTTTGTTAATTTGGATGCTGTCTTTGCTCACTCTAGTGAGTCTGGCTAAGGGTTTATCTATCTTGTTGATTTTCTCAAAGAACCAGCTCCTTGATTGGTTGATTCTTTGAATAGTTCTTCTTGTTTCCACTTGGTTGATTTCGCCCCTGAGTTTGATTATTTCCTGCCGTCTACTCCTCTTGGGTGAATTTGCTTCCTTTTGTTCTAGTGCTTTTAGGTATGTTGTCAAGCTGCTAATGTGTGCTCTCTCTAGTTTCCTTTTGGAGGCACTCAGAGCTATGAGCTTTCCTCTTAGAAATGCTTTCATTGCGTCCCATAAGTTTGGGTATGTTGTGGCTTCATTTTCATTGAACTCTAAAAAGTCCTTAATTTCTTTCTTTATTCCTTCCTTGACCAAGGTATCATTGAGAAGAGTGTTGTTCAGTTTCCACGTGAAGGTTGGCTTTCTATTATTTATTTTGTTATTGAAGATCAGCCTTAGTCCATGGTGATCTGATAGGATGCATGGGACAATTTCAATATTTTTGTATCTGTTGAGGCCTGTTTTGTGACCAATTATGTGGTCAATTTTGGAGAAGGTACCATGAGGTGCTGAGAAGAAGGTATATCCTTTTGTTTTAGGATAGAATGTTCTGTAGATATCTGCCAGATCCATTTGATTCATAAATTCTCTTAGTTTCACTGTGTCCCTGTTTAGTTTCTGTTTCCATGATCTGTCCATTGGTGAAAGTGGTGTGTTGAAGTCTCCCACTATTATTGTATGAGGTGCAATGTGTGCTTTGAGCTTTACTAAAGTTTCTTTAATGAATGTGGCTGCCTTTGTATTTGGAGCATAGATATTCAGGATTGATAGTTCCTCTTGGAGGATTTTACCTTTGATGAGTATGAAGTGTCCCTCCCTGTCTTTTTTAATGACTTTGGGTTGGAAGTCAATCTTATCAGATATTAGAATGGCTACTCCAGCTTGTTTCTTCATACCATTTGCTTGGAAAATTGTTTTCCAGCCTTTCATTCTGAGGTAGTGTCTATCTTTTTCTCTGAGATGAGTTTCCTGTAAGCAGCAAAATGTTGGGTCTTGTTTGTGTAGCCAGTTTGTTAGTCTATGTCTTTTTATCGGGGAGTTGAGTCCATTGATATTAAGAGATATTAAGGAAAAGTAATTGTTGTTTCCTGTTATTTTTGTTGTTAAAGTTGGCATTCGGTTCTTGTGGCTGTCTTCTTTTAGGTTTGTTGAGGGATTACCTTCTTGTAGTTTCTAGGGCGTGGTTCCTGTCCTTGTATTGTTTTTTTTCTGTTATTATCCTTTGAAGGGCTGGATTCGTGGAGAGATAATGTGTGAATTTGGTTTTGTCGTGGAATACTTTGGTTTCTCCCTCTATGTTAATTGAGAGTTTAGCTGGGTATAGTAGCCTGGGCTGGAGTTTGTGTTCTTTTAGTGTCTGTATAACATCCGTCCAGGATCTTCTGGCTTTCATAGTCTCTGGTGAGAAATCTGGTGTAATTCTGATAGGCTTGCCTTTATATGTTACTTGGCCTTTTTCTCTTACTGCTTTTAGTATTCTATCTTTATTTAGAGCATTTGTTGCTCTGATTATTATGTGTCGGGAGGTATTTCTTTTCTGGTCCAGTCTATTTGGAGTTCTGTAGGCTTCTTGTATGTTCATGGGCATCTCTTTCTTTAGATTTGGGAAGTTTTCTTCTATAATTTTGTTGAAGATGTTTGCTGGTCCTTTGAGTTGAAAATCTTCATTCTCATCCACTCCTATTATCCGTAGGTTTGGTCTTCTCATTGTGTCCTGTATTTCTTGGATGTTTTGAGTTAGGATCTTTTTGCATTTTACATTTTCCTTGATTGTTGCGCCGATGTTCTCTATGGAATCTTCTGCACCTGAGATTCTCTCTTCCATCTCTTGTATTCTGTTGCTGATGCTGGTATCTATGGTTCCAGATTTCTTTCCTAGGGTTTCTATCTCCAGTGTTGCCTCATTTTGGGTTTTCTTTATTGTGTCTACTTCCCTTTTTAGGTCTAGTATGGTTTTGTTCATTTCCATCATCTGTTTGGATGTGTTTTCCTGTTTTTCTTTAAGGACTTCTACCTGTTTGATTATGTTATCCTGTTTTTCTTTAAGGATTTGTAACTCTTTAGCAGTGTTCTCCTGCAATTCTTTAAGGGATTTTTGTGCTTCGTCTTTACTGTCTTCTACCTGTTTACCAGTGTTCCTTTGTATTTCTTTAAATGTGTTATTAAAGTCCTTCTTGAAGTCCTCTACCATCATCATGAGATATGCTTTTAGATCCGTGTCTAGCTTTTCCGGTGTGTTGGGGTGCCCTGGACTGGGCGAAGTGGGAGTGCTGGGTTCTGATGATGGTGAGTGGTCTTGGTTTCTGTTAGTAAGATTATTACGTTTACCTTTCGCCATCTGGTAATCTCTGGGGTTAGTTGTTGTTGTTGTCACTGTTTAAAGATTGGAGAAGAAGCTGTGTTCCACTCACCAGCAGTCTCAAAATCCTGTGGCGGGGGTCGTGGGTAGCTGGCGGGTGTCAGCCGACCCTGCATTCTAGCTACACTGGTGCTGGTCTGGCAGGAAGAGGCCTGCGGTCCTACTCAGGCCGGTTTTCTGCTTCCCTAACTAATGCAGTCTCAGGTCCTGCGCGCAATTGGATTGGAGCAGAAGCTGTGTTCCACTCACCAGAAGTCTTAAGATCCTGTGGCGGGTGTTGTGGGTAGCTGGCGAGTGTCAGCCGACCCTGCGCCCTAGCTACCCTGGCGCTTTTCTGACTGGAGAGGCTTGTGGCCCTACTGAGGCCGGATTTCTGCCTCCCCAACCAAAGCAGTCTCAGGTTCCGCATGATTGGACTGGAGCAGAAGCTGTGTTCCACTCACCAGCAGTCTCAAAATCCTGTGGCGGGGATCCTGGGTAGCTGGTGGGTGTCAGCCGACCCTTTGCTCTAGCTACCCTGGTGCTGGTCCGGCTGGAAGAGCTATTATTTATATTGTAATTGAAGATCATCAGTCTATGGTGATGTGATCGGATGCATGGGACAATTTCAATATTTTTGTATCTGTTGAGGCAGGCCTGTTTTGTGACCAATTATATGATCAGTTTTGGAGAAGGTCCCTTGAGGTGCTGAGAAGAAGGTATATCCTTTTGTTTTAGGATAAAATATTCTGTAGATATCTGTTAAGTCTTTTTGTTTCATAACTTCTGTTAGTTTGACTGTGTCCCTGTTTAGTTTCTGTTTCCATGATCTGTCCACTGATGAAAGTGGTGTGTTGAAGTCTCCCACTATTATTGTGTGAGGTGCAATGTGTGCTTTGAGCTATACTAAAGTTTCTTTAATGAATGTGGCTGCCCTTGCATTTGGAGCATAGATATTCAGAATTGAGAGTTCCTCTTGAAGGATTTTACCTTTGATGAGTATGAAGTGTCCCTCCTGTCTTTTTTTTTTTTTTTAATAAGTTTTGGTTGGAAGTTGATTTTATTAGATATTAGAATGGCTACTCCAGCTTGTTTCTTCAGACCATTTGCTTGGAAAATTGTTTTCCAGCCTTTCACTCTGAGGTAGTGTCTGTCTTTTTCCCTGAGATGGTTTTCCTGTAAGCAGCAAAATGTTGGGTCCTGTTTGTGTGGCCAGTCTGTTAGTGTATGTGTTTTTACTGGGGAATTGAGTCCATTGATATTAAGAGATATTAAGGAAAAGTAATTGTTGCTTCCTATTATTTTTGTTATTAGAGTTGACACTCTGTTCTTGTGATTGTCTTCTTTTCGGTTTGTTGAAGGATTACTTTCTTGCCTTTTCTAGGACGTTGTTTCCATCCTTGTATTTTTTTTTTTTTTTTTTTTTCTCTTATTATCCTTTGAAGGGCTGGATTCATGGAAAGATAATGTGTAAATTTGGTTTTGTCATGGAATACTTTGGTTTCTCCATCTATGGTAATTGAAAGTTTTAATGGGTATAGTAGCCTGGGCTGGCATTTGTGTTCTCATAGTGTCTGTAGAACATCTGTCAGGATCTTCTGGCTTTCATAGTCTCTGGTGAAAAGTCTGGTGTAATTCTGATAGGCCTGACTTTATATGTTACTTGACCTTTTTCCCTTACTGCTTTTAATATTCTATCTTTATTTAGTGTATTTGTTGTTCTGATTATTATGTGTTGGGAGGAATTTCTTTTCTGGTCCAGTCTATTTGGGTTATGTAGGCTTCTTTTATGTTCATGGGTATCTCTTTCTTTAGGATTGGTAAATTTTCTTCTATAATTTTGTTGAAGATTTTGATGGCCCTTTAAGTTGAAAATCTTCATTCTCATCTACTCCTATTATCTGTAGGTTCGGTCTTCTCATTGTGTCCTGGATTTCCTGGATGTTTTGAGTTAGGATCTTTTTGCATTTTGCATTTTCTTTGATTGTGCTGATGTTCTCTATGGAATCTTCTGCACCTGATTTTCTCTCTTCCTTCTCTTGTATTCTGTTGCTTTCCTAGGTTTTTTCCAGTGTTGCCTCACTTTGGGTTTTCTTTATTGTGTCTACTTCCCTCTTTATGTCTAGAATGGTTTTGTTCATTTACATCACCTGTTTGAATGTGCTTTCCTGTTTTTATTTAAGGACTTCTACCTGTTTGGTTGTGTTTTCCTGTTTTTCTTTAAGGACTTTTAACTCTTTAGCAGTGTTCTCCTGTATTTCTTTAAGTGAGTTATTAAAGTCCTTCTTGATGTCCTCTACCATCATCATGACATATGGTTTTGAATCCGGGTCTAGGTTTTCGGGTGTGTTGGGGTGTCCAGGACTGGGTGAGGTGGGAGTGCTGTATTCTGATGATGGTGAGTGGTCTTGGTTTCTGTTAGTAAGAATCTTATGTTTGCCTTTCACCATCTGGTAATCTTTGGATTTAGTTGTTATACTTGTCTCTGGTTAGAGCTTGTTCCTCCCATGATTCTGTTAGCCTCTGTCAGCAGACCTGGGAGACTAGCTCTCTCCTGAGTTTCAGTGGTTAGAGCACTCTCTGCAGGCCAGCTCTCCTCTTGCAGGAAGGTGCACAGATATTTGGCATATCGGACCTGCCTCCTGGCAGAATATAAAGGCCTGAAACAGGGCCTGTCCCAGAAGCTGTTAGCTTTTGTAGTCCACACTCTCACCTGTGCAGACTAGTCTCAGAGGGATCCGGGAACCAAGCTGGCTCCCCCTGGTGCTCTGGCAAAGCTCTCCTGGGCAGGGTGGACCCCTCTTCTCTGGCAGGGAAGGTGCCCGGATATCTGGAGCCCGAAACGGGGTCTGCCTCAGAAGCTGTGTGGCTTCTGCCTGTCACAGAAGCTTCTAGCTTCTGTAGTCCACACTCTCACCTGCTGGAAACTTGTTTTTAATGCTATATATACAGGAGACATGTTTACTACAGCATTATTTGTAAGAGAAAGACAAAATAACTATGCATATCAATTGAAGAAATGTAGGTTTACTATTCATGACCACTCCCACCCCCACACATAAAACACTGTGTTTTATTTGTTTGTTCATTTTTTTCTCATTTCTAGAACTTGGACTTAGGGTTTTGTGAGTGTGATGCAACTACTCTGCGATTGAGATACATCTCCAACCTATCTAACTCTTTCCAAGGACTGAAGAAGTTTTATGTCTATTCATTAAGAAAATAGATTCAATGTATTAGGCAAAGATTGCCATGAATGGAAGAGGTTATTTACATGATTATTTTGGTGAAAAAATGAGAGATAATTGAACTAGTCATATGATTTACTTCTTTTAAAAATGTATAAGAAACTGCCTGGGCTCTGTCTGGGGATGGAAAAGGAGATTGTCAATGATATGGCTTCTAGTCATGGTCATCATTTAGACACTTTCTTCCTGGTTTCAGTGTGAGAGAAGTCTTCCTATCATACTGACTGTGATAAGAAGAACATTTTGTTGACAAGAATCTTCCTTTAAGGATGGAGAGTTGTTGGTCTTGAAGAGGATTCTAGCTTGGCTCCCAGCACTCATGTTAAGTGGCTCACAACTACCTGTAAATTCAGCTTTAGGGGATATGAAGCTCTCTTCTTGCTTCCATGGGTACACCCACTTCTCTCTCTCCCCCTCCCCTTTCTCCCTCCCACACACACTCACATACAGAGTCACATAAATAAAAATAAATCCCAAGAAGAGATTATTCCTACAGAGGCATTCTCAGGAGCATTCGATGCTTGCTGGGGTTGGCTATCTTATAGTTTTATGCAAGCATGCTCTAAGACATTATTTTATTCTTAGTTGTGGAAGAGAATGTGCTCATGTTGTAGACAGCTTCAGAAACTTAAATCACAAGCAACATTAGAATTAGAAAGAGCTATACATATTATTTAGATGGTTACTGAGGAAGAAAGAAAACCATATTATTTATTTTAGGATGAAATACAAAGACTAGAAAAAAATTCAGTATTGTATTGAAAGGCTGCTCTCTTTCTCAAGGTTGAACTGCCTGATGTAGGATCTGCCTTTATTTTCTGTGTCCAGCCAGCATCAGCAGAGTTTGTTGGCTTCCTGTGGGGAAAATAACATCCATATAACCTCAGCCTGCTCACTTCTTTCTGAGCTGTCATTTGCAGGTTAGTTAAGAAACTGAGTACTTCCTGTTCACATAGTAGAAGGGAGTGCTTTAATAGCTTTACATTTAAATAAATTTCCAAGATATTATGCTAATCAGCCCTGAAGAAAAATTACTTCAGTAATGCAAAATATATGAAGTGTTTTGATGAAAGGCTTGGGTCTATTCACACACAAGAGAGACATTTCCTTTCACCAGTGGGCTGAAGGATAAGGAGTTAAAAGTCGTGTTCTCTGTGAAACTACTTCATCGGTTGGCACTTGAGCCACCTCCCTTGCTTAATAGAGACTTTAAAAACTGTCTGGATTCATTTTTAGGTCTGGATGCTGTCCATGGCTAAGGTAGACACAATCATGTTTGCTCTTCAACTGCCAGATTTTTCAAATCTGTCAAAATAATTTTCTTGCACGGTCAGGTAATTCTGAGCCAGCTGCATAGTCCAAGGAGGCTGCACACATGAAGTTTTAGGAAAGTACATCTCAGAACATCAAGCATTTTTGCTGAACATATAATTTAAGTTGCTTTAAATAGACCCCTGGGAAAAGGACTTTCAAGTTCTTTATAGTTCTAAACATCTGGAAAGACTTGGATAATTCAAGATGGCCAAAGAATAATGATGTCCTTTCTGTAAACAATCACCACTGTTGGGTAATTCTGTCATCTTCTTCTGTCCTTATCTTTAATTTTACTTATGGCACCACCATGCATCCATTCATCTGTTTGGACAGCTTGCATAGACCTAGACTTCTTCCCTTCACCTCTGGTAATTATGAGTTTTATAAACTTTACTTTTAGTGTATTACATAAAATCATTTCTCTCTTCTCTGAAATGGAATGGGACTCCAGATCTTTTTGTGGAACAATGATTATAGGAAGATTCTGATTATGCAGAAGATTCTTTGACTGACACACTTTGTGATTCACATGGGTCATTAGTCACCACAGAAGGCTTGTAAGATAAGTCCTATCACAGTCACTCAAGTGCTAACAAGAAATATACAATAAAGAGATTCAGTAGCTTTTCGAAGTCACACTGGTACAACTGAAAGTCAGATCTTATGTTGGTTGACTTTAAAACTTGCTGATATATTGTGAGACTAATCTTTTAATACTGCCATATGATATAATATGTGTATGTGTGTGTGTGTGTGTGTATGTGTGTGCATACCAGCATGTGTGTTTGTGATTTGCGTCTGTGGGCTCTAAATCTTTTTAGTATAAATTCCATGTACAACCATTTACATTTCTCCTTTCCCTCACTGTCCTATACTTAAAAGGTAGCATCCTGTAATATTTGGTAATAGCTTATAATTAGTTAGAAATCTTTGCTATGCAACTTCTAAGACAAAGAGAAAGCTTTAACTTCCACCAAGAACCTCTTTTGTGAGATTTAAGATATGTGGGTAGAATTGTAAGCCATTTTATTCTCAGAAAACACAAAAAGAATCTGTGAACACAAGGTATTCATCTCTTCAAACATATGAAATTCAAATACAATTGCCTTGGCATTAAGCATTTCAATTTGTATGCAAAATGTCAGAGTTATATAATTTTTCTGTCAGAGATGGCTGGATGTGCTCGCTGGCCTTTCTGATTTCTTCATGTACAAGCAGATGTACTTGTAAGGACAAATGCATCCTCTGATATATGGAAAACTTTATTAGCTGTTTGTAACAGGAAAAAAATATCTTGCCCAGCTTTGCCACATTTGTGAGACTGACTGTCACATTAGCTAAATGCAAGGCTACTTGCAATATGTCTGTTTGTCATCTTCCCAGTCTTCCCTGTTGTGATCCTGAATTTGTATTCCCAGGATTTGCATACTGCTGCTGGGGCCATGGGTAAGTATTAGGAAATTATGCTAGCATCAAGTCGAACACATAATCACATCTAAGGATTGTCTTGTGACAACTACATCAGACCTTCCACATCCTTTTTGTTCTAGTAACAGTACTCTGACAACAGCTATTAAACCTGAGGAGTGACAGATTTAGAGGTCTAAGGCCTGGGTTGGCTTGTGGAGCTCCACTTACTGGCATAATCCAGAGAAACCCGTATCTTTAGGTGTCATTCATTTTGCCTGGAGAATTATAAAGAATAAACAAGAATAAGGGACTGGAGAGATGGCTCACAGGTTGAACACAGATTTCTCTTACAAAGGCCTCGGCTCTGGGTCCCAGCATTAGCGCTCATGTAGGGCAGCTCACAAATGCCTGTAGTCACAAATGCCTGTAGTCCTAGCTCTAAAAGTCTGGATGCCTCTGGTAACTATGTGCACATCCTGCACACAGGTGTATGTGTGTGCATGCATACACACACAATTAAAACATAGAACTTTAAATGTGCATAAATACATAAAGATATTTGGAAATGGCAGGACTACATTGATGTGTGTTGATGCTATGATAAATCACAGTATAAAATCATAGCAAGGACATAAGAAATAGGACAGGAGGTTAATTAAGAATAAGAGTAAAGTATAATAACTACACTATAATAAGGATATACATCTATAAAAATGACATGAAAAGTTTTAAAATAAAGAAGAAATGCTATATAGGATCATTAAGAGTTAAAGAAATGGAATAAGCCAGGAAATGTTTTTCAGAGTGTCACAGAGTGGTGACCATCGATGATGGATGAATAAAGATTTGAAAGAAGCTGTGAGCAGAAACACAAGCAGAGCATCCAGTTTTCCAAATTCTCCAGCTAAGTGCCACAGCTAAAACAGGAAGTCTGCGTGATCCCGGCAGTGCTAGAGTAATGCGATCAATTTAGTAAGACTCCGCTTCAAGAGAAAAGGAAAATAAAAATAATCTGGCAAGACATTTGAGGGCAGTTTTAAGAACTCACGGAGGCCACCATTGCAGCCACTTATTCAGAATTGTACATGGGTAATCTCAGTCCGTGTTAACAGTCTTTCAAGTTGAGCTCCAGTGCAATCCTCTTTTTCTTTTGTAGATGACCAATGGGTCAAGTCTGTCAGCAGGTGATCCAGTGATATAATTGCCATAACAGATATCGATCTGACCAGATGGTGTTGGACTCATTTTTAAATGTTAAACCCATTTTTTAAAACAAAACATATGTAGGTGCCTTAGCTTTTTTACTTCTGTGAACATATACCATGACCAAGGCAACTCTATAAGACAACATTTAACTGGGGCTGGCTTATAGGTTCAGAGGTTCAGTGCAGTATCACCAAAGCAGGGGTGTTGGAGCTTCCAGGTAAGCATGGTGCAGGAGGAGCTGAGAGTTCTATATCTTCATCTGAAGGGTGGTAGGAAAAGACTGGCTTCCAGGCAGCTAGGATGAAGGTCTTAAAGCCCACACCCACGGTGACATGCCTACTCCAACAAGGCTACATTTCCAATTAGTGCCAGTCCCTGGGTCAAGCTTATTTAAGCTATGACTGTGGGGTTGCTATATTTGTTTCTACACTTAAACTGGGGAGAAAATATCACATGCTATACAATTTAAGCATATTATAAATAATGTATAAATATGTGATCATGTCCAGGAGTTGTTGACTAAGACAAAATGAACTCCAGGATTGTATGTATTTGTGTGTGTGTGTGTGTGTGTGTGTGTGTGTGTGTGTGTGTGTGCGTGTGTGCATGCATGTTTGTGCATGCATGTGTCTGCTTTTGGTTTTGTTTTGGTCTTACTGGTTTTCTTGTTTTCTGCTCATCTGTCTTGTTTTTCATTTTCTCTTTCTTATTTTTTAAGAGAGAGAGAGAAAGAGAGAGAAATTAACAAGAAGTTGGGTAGATAGGGAGATAAAGAGGTTTTGTGTGAGGGGAAAGAATATGACCAAAATCTATATTATGGAAAAACCTTTAATAAATGTTTAAACAGACATAAGACATAAAATTATACAAAATTGTTTAAAGAGTAAGTTGTAGTATAGACAACAAATTACTAAATAAAAAATGAAAAGAAATAGTGATTTAATAGTGATTATCTGAGGATACTTAATTCTTTTTTTTAAATTTGGTTAAATTTTTATTCAAAATAGGGAAATATAAAAAGAATTTATATTAACCTCTTAATTATTGTCCTTCTGTAATAATACATGCATTTTTTCTAGCTATTAACACAGCAGAAAAAAGAATTATTGACCACAACTGGGAAAGTTGGTTGACTCTATTATTTTTTTGTTGTTGTTGTATGCTCTTTTTTCTAAAATTAGGTATTTTCTTCATTTACATTTCCACTGCTATCCCAAAAGTCCCCCATGCTCTCCCCACTCTACTCCCCTACACACCCACTCCCACTTCTTGGTCTTGGTATTCCCCTGTACTGAGGTATATAAAGTTTGCACGACCAATGGGCCTCTCTTTCCACTGATGGCCAACTAGGCCATCTTCTGATACATATGTAGCTAGAGACACGAGCTCTGGGGGGATACTGGTTAGTTCATACTGTTGTCCCACCTATAGGGTTGCAGACCCCTTTAGCCCCTTGGGTACTTTCTCTAGCTCCTCCATTGGGGGCCCTATGATCCATCCAATAGCTGACTGTGAGCATCACAGTGTTTGCTAGGCCCCGGCATAGCCTCACAAGAGACAGCTATATCTGGGTCCTTTCAGCAAAATCTTGCTAGTATATGCAATGGTGTCAGTGTTTGGAGGATGATTATGGGATGGATCCCTGGATATCGCAGTCTCTAGATGGTCCATCCATTTGTCTCAGCTCCAAACTTTGTCTCTGTAACATCTTCCATGGGTGTTTTGCTCCCAATTCTAAGAAGGGCAAAGTATCCACACGTTGGTCTTTGTTCTTCTTGAGTTTCATGTGTTTTGCAAATTGTATCTTATATCTTGGGTATTCTAAGTTTCTGGGCTAATATCCACTTATCAGTGAGTACATATCATGTGAGTTCTTTTGTGATTGGGTTACCTCACTCAGGATGATGCCCTCCAGGTCCATCCATTTGCCTAGGAATTTCATAAATTCATTCTTTTTAATAGCTGAGTAATACTCCATTGTGTAAATGTACCACATTTTCTGTATCCATTCCTCTGTTGAGGGACATCTGGGTTCTTTCCAGCTTCTGGCTATTATAAATAAGGCTGCTATGAACATAGTGGAGCATGTATCCTGCTGACCGGTTGGGACATCTTCTGGATATATGACCAGGAGAGGTATTGTGGGATTCTCCGGTAGTACTATGTCCAATTTTCTGAGGAACCGCCAGACTGGTTTCCAGAGTGGTTGTATAAGCTTACAATCCCACCAACAATGGAGGAGTGTTCCTCTTTCTCTACATCCTTGCCAGCATCTGCTGTCACCTGAATTTTTGATCTTAGCCATTCTGACTGGTGTGAGGTAGAATCTCAGGGTTGTTTTGACTTGCATTTCCCTGATGATTAAGGATGATGAACATTTTTTCAGGTGTTTCTCAGATATTTGGTATTCCTCAGTTGAGAATTCTTTGTTTAGTTCTGAGCCCCATTTTTTAATGGGGTTATTTGATTTTCTAGAGTCCACCTTCTTGAGTTCTTTATATATGCTGGATATTAGTCCCCTATCTGATTTAGGATAGGTAACGATCCTTTCCTAATCTGATGGTAGCCTTTTTGTCTTATTGACGGTGTCTTTTGCCTTACAGAAACTTTGCAATTTTATGAGGTCCCATTTGTCAATTCTTGATCTTACAGCACAAGCCATTGCTGTTCTATTCAGGAATTTTCCCCCTGTGCCCATATCTTTGAGGCTTTTCCCCACTTTCTCCTCTATAAGTTTCACTGTCTTTGGTTTTATGTGGAGTTCCTTGATGCACTTAGATTTGACCTTAGTACAAGGAGATAGGAATGGATCAATTTGCATTCTTCTACATGATAACCACCAGTTGTGCCAGCACCATTTGTTGAAAAAGCTGTCTTTTTTCCACTGGATGGTTTTAGCTCCCTTGTCAAAGATCAAGTGACCATAGGTGTGTGGGCATTTCTGGGTCTTCAATTCTATTCCATTGGTCTACTTTTCTGTTGCTATACCAGTACCATGCAGTTTTTATCACAATTGCTCTGTAGTACAGCTTTAGGTCAGGCATGGTGATTCCACCAGAGGTTCTTTTATCCTTGAGAAGAGTTTTTGTTATCCTAGGTTTTTTTGTCATTCCAGATGAATTTGCAGATTGTTCTTTCTAATTCGTTGAAGAATTAAGTTGAATTTTGATGGGGATTGCATTGAATCTGTAGATTGCTTTTGGCAAGATAGCCATTTTTACTATATTGATCCTGCCAATCCATGAGCATGGGAGATCTTTCCATCTTCTGAGATCTTCTTTAATTTCTTTCTTCAGGGACTTGAAGTTCTTATCATACAGATCTTTCATTTCCCTAGTTAGAGTCACGCCAAGGTATTTTATATTATTTGTGACTATTGAGAAGGTTGTTGTTTCTCTAATTTCTTTCTCAGTCTGTTTATCCTTTGTGGTGAGAAAGGCCATTGACTTGTTTGAGTTAATTTTATATCCAGCTACTTCACTGAAGCTGTTTATCAGGTTTAGATGTTCTCTGGTGGAATTTTTAGGGTCACTTATATATAAACTATCATATCATCTGCAAAAGTGATATTTTGACTTCTTCCTTTCCAATTTGTATCCCCTTGATCTCCTTTTGTTTTTGAATTGCTCTGGCTAGGACTTCAAGTACAATGTTGAATAGGTAGCGAGAACGTGGGCAGCCTTGTCTAGTCCCTGATTTTAGTGGGAATGCTTCCAGCTTCTCACCATTTACTTTGATGTGGGCTACTGGTTTGCTGTAGATTGCTTTTATCATGTTTAGTTATGGGCCTTGAATTCCTGATCTTTCCAAGACTTTTATCATGAATGGGTGTTGGATTTTGTCAAATGCTTTCTCCTCATCTAAAGAGATGATCATGTGGTTTTTGTCTTTGAGTTTGTTTATACAGTGGATTATGTTGATGGATTTCCGTATATTAAACCATCCCTGCATCCCTGGAATGAAACCTACTTGGCCAGGATGGAAGATTCTTTTGATGTGTTCTTGAATTTGGTTAGCGAGAATTTTATTGAGTATTTTTGCATCAACATTCATAAGGGAAATTGGTCTGAAGTTCTCTATCTTTGTTGGGTCTTTCTGTGGTTTAGGTATCAGAGTAATTGTGGCTTCATAGAATGAATTGGGTAGAGTATCTTCTGCTTCTATTTTGTGGAATAGTTTGTGCAGAATTGGAATTAGATCTTTGAAGGTCTGCACTAAACCCATCTGGTCCTTGGCCTTTTTTGGTTGGGAGATTATAATGACTGCTTGTATTTCTTTAGGGGATATAGGAATGTTTGATGATTAACCTGATCCTGATTTAACTTTGGTACCTGCTATCTGTCTAGAAATTTGTCTATTTCATTCAGGTTTTCCAGTTTTGTTGAGTATAGCCTTTTGTAGAAGGATCTGATGGTGTTTTGGATTTCTTCAGGATATGTTGTTATGTCTCCCTTTTCAATTCTTATTTTGTTAATTATGATGCTTTCCCTGTGCCCTCTAGTGAGTCTGGCTAATGGTTTATCTATCTTGTTGATTTTCTCAAAGAACCAGCTCCTCATTGGGTTGATTCTTTGAATAGTTCTTCTTGTTTCCACTTGGTTGATTTTGCCCCTGAATTTGATTATTTTCTGCCATCGACTTCTCTTGGGTGAATTTGCTTCCTTTTGTTCTAGATCTTTTAGGTGTATTTTCAAGCTGCTAGTGTGTACTTTCTCTAGTGTCTTTTTGGAGGCACTCAGAGCTATTTTTCCTCTTAGAAATGCTTTCATTGTGTCCCATAAGTTTGGGTATGTTGTGGCTTCATTTTCAAAACTCTCCAAAGTCTTTAATTTCTTTCTTTATTCCTTCCTTGACCAAGGTATCATTGAGGAGATTGTTGTTCAATTTCCATGTGAATGTTGGCTTTCTATTATTTATGTTGTTATTGAAGATCAGCCTTATTCCATGGGGATCTGTTAGGATACATGGAACAATTTTCACATTTTTGTATCTGTTGAGGCCTGTTTTGTGACCAATTATATGGTCAATTTTGGAGAAGGTACCATGAGGTGCTGAGAAGAAGGTATATACTTTTGTTTTAGGATAAAATGATCTGTAGATATCTGTAAATCCATTTGTTTCATAACTTCTGATATTTTCACTGGTTCCCTGTTTAGTTTCTGTTTTCATGATCTGTACATTGATGAATGTGGTGTGTTGATGTCTCCCACTATTATTGTGTGAGGTGCAATGTGTGCTTTGAGCTTTACTAAAGTTTCTTTAATGAATGTGGCTGCTCTTGCATTTGGAGCACAGATATTCAGAACTGAGCATTCCTCTTGGGGGATTTTACCTTTGATGAGTATGAAGTGTCCATCCTTGTCTTTTTTTATAACGTTTGGTTGAATGTTGATTTTATTAGATATTAGAATGGCTACTCCAGCTTGTTTCTTCAGACCATTTGCTTGGAAAATTGTTTCCAGCCTTTCATTCTGAGGTAGTGTCTGTCTCTTTCCCTGAGATGGGTTCCCTGTAAGCAGCAAAATGTTGGGTCCTGTTTGTGTGGCCAGTCTGTTAGTATATGTGTTTTTATTGGGGAATTGAGTCCATTGATATTAAGAGATATTAAGGAAAAGTAATTGTTGCTTCCTATTATTTTTGTTGTTAGAGTTGGCATTCTGTTCTTGTGGCTGTCTCCTTTTAGGTTTGTTGAAGGATTACTTTCTTGCTTTTTCTAGGGTTTCTGTCCTTGTATTGTTTTTTCTTCTGTTATTATCCTCTGAAGGGCTGGATTCATGGAAAGATAATGTGTGAATTTGGTTTTGTTGTGGAAAACTTTGGTTTCTTCATCTATGGTAATTGAGAGTTTGGCTGGCTATAGTCTCCTGGGCTGGTATTTGTGTTCTCTTATTGTCTGTATAACATCTGTCCAGGATCTTCTGGCTTTCATAGTCTCTGGTGAAAAGTCTGGTGTAATTCTGATAGGCCTGCCTTTATATGTTACTTGACCTTTTTCCCTTACTGCTTTTAATATTCTATCTTTATTTAGTGTATTTGTTGTTCTGATTATTATGTGTCGGGAGGAATTTCTTTTCTGGTCCAGTCTATTTGGCTTCTTTTATGTTCATGTGCATCTCTTTCTTTAGGATTGGCACGTTTTCTTCTATAATTTTGTTGAAGATTTTGCTGGCCCTTTAAGTTGAACATCTTCATTCTCATCTACTCCTATTATCTGTAGGTTTGGTCTTCTCATTGTGTCCTGGATTTTCTGGATGTTTTGAGTTAGTATCTCTTTGCATTTTGCATTTTCTTTGATTGATGTGCTGATGTTCTCTATGGAATCTTCTGCACCTGAGATTCTTACTTCCATCTCTTGTATTCTGTTGCTATTGCTGGTAGCTATGGTTCCAGATTTCTTTCCTAGATGATGTTCTCTATGGAATCTTCTGCACCTGAGATTCTCTCTTCCATCTCTTGTATTCTGTTGCTATTGCTGGTAGCTATGTCTCCAGATTTCTTTCCTAGGGTTTCTATATCCAGCATTGCCTCACTTTACGTATCTTTATTGTGTCTATTTCCCTTTTTAGATCTAGTATGATTTTGTTCATTTCCATCACCTGTTTGTATGTGCTTTCCTGTTTTTCTTTAAGGACTTCTACCTGTTTGGTTGTGTTTTCCTGTTTTTCTTTAAGGACTTGTAACTCTTTAGCAGTGTTCTCCTGTATTTCTTTAAGTAAGTTATTAAAGTCCTTTTTGATGTCCTCTACCATCATCATGAGATATGTTTTTGAATCCGGGTCTAGGTTTTTGGGCATGTTGGGGTGCCCAGGACTGGGTGAGGTTGGAGTGCTGCATTCTGATGATGGTGAGTGATCTTGGTTTCTGTTAGTAAGATTCTTATGTTTGTCTTTTGCCATCTGATAATCTTTGGAGTTAGTTGTTATAGTTGTCTCTGGTTAGAGCTTGTTCCTCCTGTGATTCTGTTAGCCTCTATCAGCAGACCTGGGAGACTAGCTCTCTTCTGAGTTTCAGTGGTTAGAGCACTCTCTGCAGGCAAGCTCTCCTCTTGCAGGGAAGGTGGACAGATATCTGGCGCGTTGGACTTGCCTCCTGGCAGAAGATGAAGACCTGAAACATGGCCTGTTCCAGAAGCTGTTAGCTTTTGTAGTCCACACTCTCACCTGTGCAGACTATTCTCTGAGGTATGGGGGAACCAAGATGGCTTCCCCCGGTGCTCTGGCAAAGTCCTCCCCAGCAGGAAGGACACCTGTCCTCTGGCAGGGAAGGTTCCTGGATGTCTGGAGCCTGAAATGGGGTCTGCCTGAGAAGCTGTCCTCTAGGCACCTTGGGGGTGTCCTCCGACTGCTCGCCCAGGTGACCCAGTGCTGGTGCCGACCAGAAGGGACTTGTGACCATGGTCAGTCCGGATTTTCTGGTTCCCTAATGCTGTATCAGGTCCCGTGCAATTGGATTGGAACAGAAGTTGTATTCTACTCACTGGTGGTCCTAAGATCCCATGGAAAGTCCTCTGGGGACCTTGGGGGTGGGGTGGGGGTTGTCCGCCGACTCCATGCCCAAGGTGACCAGGTGCTGGCGCCGACTGGAAGGAACTTGTGACCGGATACTTAATTCTTGTTGTATTTTTCTTTGTTATAAACTTTTAAAAATAAAATTCCTACTTTTCAGAATACTGAAAAAATAAGTAGCTATTCGTATGTAAAGTTTATATTAAGCAAAGGTGACTGAAATGCAAGATCAGGGGTAAGGGACATAGTAAAGACCAAGTAAGCTTTTGTATGGAGCTGTATTAGTCTCTTCTTGTTTGTACCAGTAGGCAGAACAATGGTGTCATCAAAGCATACCAGTGCCTTTCTGCCCTGTATTCTCTTAGGCACTGCTTATGGGTCACTGTTGAATGAGTATTTTAATTGACTATTTCTTAATGTCTTGATCAGTGTTATATTGCTGTGAAGAGATACCATGACCACAGCAACTCTTATAAAAGAAAGCATTTAATCAGGATTTTGTTTACAGTTTTAGGGGTTACTCCATCATCATCATGGTAGGGAACTTGGCAGGATACAGGCAGATGGTAGCTGAGTGCTCTACATCTGGATCTGCAGTCAGTAGGTAGTGAAAGAGAGTCACTAGGCCTGACTTGGGCTATTGTCAAAACCTATCCCCAGAAACACATTTCCTCCAATAAGGCCATACTTCCTAATCCCTGTCAAGTAGTGACACTCCCTAATGACCAAGTATGAATTTATGGAGGCCATTCCACTCAAATTATTTATATTTTTAGGAGCCAAATATCTACTTTTTTGGTTCTTCTTTGTGTTTTCAATTTATTTGTTATAATGCAGGAGGCTGAACCTATAGATTCACAGACCTATGGAAGTAGTTAATGCTAAGCTACATGTTGAGCTGTGATCCATGGGACACTGCTTTTCTTTTATTGGACTATATGGTCCATTTAGCAGTCTGAATCTACTGCTTCAGAATTATCATGGTGCTTCTTAAATATTTCTAAGCAAGATTTTTGGGGTTTGTCTCTGGGATGGGTTTTGGGAAACAGGTTTTTTGTTTGTTTGTTTGCTTTAAGACAGGGTCTCTCTCTCTCTAGCCTTGGCTGTCCTGGAACTCACTATGTAGACCTGGCTGCCCTTGAACTCACAGATATCTGCTGGTCTCTGCCTCCCAAGTGCTGGAATTAAAGGCATGTGCCACCATGCCTGGCTAAAACATGAATTTGCCCCTGGTGACTCTGAGGCTCAGGAACATTGGAGAATAACTTCTGCAACACTTGCCTCTTGTGCATGCTACATTGTGTGCTTGTCTTCACACTGATACTTGGAGTAGGAAATCTGTGACTTTAGTTTCTAAGTTAAATTCTCTAACTACACGTGGCTTTCATGACCAGATGAAGTCAGTCATGCTGAATAAGAAAAGCACGTGAGTTCATTTCTTGGGGACCCTGAGACTATTTTATTACCGGAGGAGGGTAAGCCAGGTTGTTGGATATATGGTATGATTAAGAATCCTCTAGTTCTCTCATAAAGCAACTAGGTGTATTTTATTTACAAATTTAGAAAAGAAAGAAAGGAATCTTAGCAGCATTGTTTTAAATTTCTAAGAATGATATCTGAACATACATATAGTATATCTTGCTATACATGTATATGTGCATATATAATTTTAAGCATGAAGGCACATTCCTTGAATGCAAGGGATTAAATACATTAGAATCCATCAGCTATTTTGGACTTGTCCCACTAGTTGTAGATGACACAGATTAAAGTATTTCTTAGTGACAATTTGCATGGGGACAGGGAGGTAGTTAGATCAACCTTATGGCTCTGTAAGACCAGAACAAGGTGTTTAGATGTCAGTGCAGGATACAGGCCTGACAGAGAGCCTTTACAATTGTTCAGCCCTGTTCCTTTCTTCAGTCTAAAGATGGTACTTTGACTTTGGTGGATTGCTGGACAGACACCCATGCCAGAACATCTTCTCTTATCCCACTAGACACCATCATTTGGAAAACTTGAAATACCTATGAAAATGTTCTTACTTGAACCTAGACTACACTAAAAGGGTTATAGAAATCTTTTCATCCCTCCCCACCACATTTTCCCTGTGTTCTTCACAAGAATGACCTGAAGGTAAATAGGACAGCATCGTGAATAGATTTAAGGCAGGAAAATGGCACATTATAACTATATTAATATTAGTGTTCTTTTTGACACAGCTAGCCTAGCAACACAGCAATATCAGCACAATGTGAACGACTCTTGCCTTTACATTCTCCCGGATGGCTTTGTTCCTAAAGCCACACTGAGCATATGTGATTTAATACAAACACAAATGTTTGCTTTAGCTGTACCCAAGACTTGTTATAACAGTCTTTGAAAAGTGAATTGTTTTGCCGAGTGAAGACTTAAACTGCAAACTGATAATTAATAATTCAGGCATGTTAGGATTTTTTTTTTTTTTTTGGTCTTAGCTCTAAGACACTTTACATTTATTTGATAACTGAGTGCGAGTTGCCTTTAAGTAAACAAATTAAGTTATACATTTTGATATTCTGAGTATGCCAGGGGCTCTTGAAAGTCTGTGAATGGTTCATTCATTTTCTGTGTTGACGATCATACCTGGAACTGTAGGAAGCAGCATAAACTCAGCAGTGAGAAATGCTATCAGGAGCGCAAAGCACCTTTATTTTTATTACTTTCCAGAATGCATCACAAGTCTTTAGCTGTCATAATTGTACCTGTCACCATATGTGTTTATTTCATGTGCATCTTCTGTAACCACACCCATACATCCCATACATACAAGAAGATTAAATATGAATTTCTTTTCTTGTCTATACTGAGCTTCAATTCTGAGATGATCTCATGGGTTGGGGTTTAATAAACAGAGTTTAGGGAAAATATTGTGTGTGGTAATTAATGAATATACAGTTGAGAGAGCCTGTTAGTGTCAGATAATTGCCAACTTCTATTTATATCTCATTGAAATTTAGAGGTGTGTTATGTTTTCAAGGTATTACATACTCATTATAATTTGTAGTATATTGAATTCGAACAATGCCATTGTGGTGCATGATTAAATATTTCATGTATATTATACATGTATGACATATCTACAGATTCTAAGGAATGTGTTCTGTGAGTTCAAAACATAGTTAAAATTTCTACAGTTTTCCCTTCCTTTCTGTACTCAGAGTCTTCATCTATAGATGAGCAAACTATAGGTCAAAGACATTCAGACAAAAATTATATCTATACTGAATATATATAGACAATATTTTGGCATAATTCCCTAAATAATACAGTAAAACAACTAATTAATTATACTGTATTTGGTATAAGTTATATAGAGATGGTTCAGAACTCATGTCAGCATACTGAGGTTTTATAAAAATATCATAGCATCTTAAATAAGAGACTTGAGTGTCTACTGACAGGCACCTATAGCATCTTATATAAGAGACTTGAGTGTCTATCGACAGCTGTCCTTGGAAAACATGAAACCAGGATGCTATACACCAAGGGCTCACTGTATCCCGGTCTATGATTTTCAAAAAATGATTTGTTTTTATAAAATATTTAGTTCTACAATTAGTTTCTGAAGTCAGGTGACATATTCCAAACCCAAAATAATAATTGTTAAAAAGGCCAGCCTGGTCTACAAAGTGAGTCCCAGGACAGCCAGGGCTATACAGGGAAACCCTGTCTCGACCCCCCCCCCCCAAACCAATAAAAAACAAAAACAAAAACAAACAAACAAACAAAACCCTCAGAAACCAAAAACAACCATACTTGATAAAAAGCATTCCTTAGAAGTAGAGGAAGTATAAAAAGACTTAAAAGCATACTACTTGGACTTATATCCAGGTATTATTACATTTAGAAGACGTTTCTTCCTTTGCTATATATGTCTGTATACAGTATTGTGTAACATTCTGAAAAGGCAAAAAGTAAAACTGTCTAAAGTTGCAAATTTGGGGAAAAATCACCTGCTTCTATATTGACATCTTTTCTTCCCTATTAAAATATGTATGGTATGCTTAAGAGCATATTCCACTCATGTCAAGGCTGAAAGCACACATGATGTTCTCTGTAAATGGAAGTCCTTGGAAAAGGAGCATTAGTGGATTTATCCCAAATCCTTTCTCACATCTCAAGAGTGAGCAGTATGTCTACTAAATCTGGATTCTTACCTCAAAGTCTCTTCTCACAGGAGGGTGGCTGCTGAATTAGGCTTTGGTTCCCAGGAGGGAGTATTTTGGTAACATTGGGTCCATGTACATACTGCTCCTAGGTTGATCTCTCCCACCCCAAACTTTCACTTCACTCATTTCTACGTCTCCCGTTCTATTTTAGCTTATTTTAAAATTAGCCTTAAAAACAACAGATTTTTCTCAAGTTTGAATTGACCTGAAAACTTCCTCTCTTTTGGATAGCTTTTATAGTGCTTGATAATGCTACGGAGGCTGCTGGGGGAGAAAATCCATCAGTGCTATTACCTAGCAGTGAACCCTGCGTGGTTCAGTCCTGACCTGCTAGTCAAGAGGCAAGATTGTGTTCACTAGTGCAATAACAGAACAAAGATTATGGGGCTAGCCAACTATGCTTGTATTATTAGATTTTAAGTCCTCTTCTGAGGTTTAAAAAAAAATCAAGCCTAGCATCACAAATCTGGTAAAACAAACAAACAAACACACAAACATGGCTTGGGAAGTCAGAAGTCCTTGGGAGAACCTACTACTGTTGGTTTGATAAACGGACATGTCGTCGAACTGCCTTCTAAATATTTATGTTTATACACAGAAGCTAGTACTTCCCTCTGTATTGCCCTGAGATGGCTCTCTCTTAATGGGTCAGCAGTTAAGAGACTCATAACTGATCAGCGTGCTGAGGATAAGTGACTCCTGACCACTCAGCTCAACATCTTTTGCATTTCTCAAGGCTCAGGAAACACTGGGAAAGAGGAGGTGTAAGCCACCGAACAGTCAGAGAGTTATGAGATGCTAGTTTCTGGACATGACGCGGTCCTGGTACTCATGAACTCTCTGCAGCTATGGTTACTTGCATAAGACCTATATAAAGTCAGATCAGCAGTATCAGTTTGCTTTCCAACATGCGGAGCTAGTTTGGTTTGGTGGGCTACAAAATAAAACAAATAACAGAAAGATAGGAGAGGATGATGTTGAAGATGTCAGGAGGGAATGTGAGGGGGACGTGAGAGTGGATATGATCGAGATACCTTGCTTATATGTATGAAATTGTCAACAAATAAAAATGAGATAGTCTATTATCAACAACAAAAATTAACAGTTTTCTTTTGGTATTTTCTTAACATTTAGTTTGGATTGATTCTCTCTCCTTGTCCCTGCTTTTAGCCGTCATTCCTCTGGTACCCACCCCTACTGTGCCCTTCCACTCCCTGTATTTCTCCTTGAACATTCACATCGCAAGGGGCCTATTGCATCCCCTACCCTACTCCTTCCTTAAGTCCTGAGCATATGCCCAAAGGAATCTGTATCCAACCGCAGAAATATCTTTACATCCATTGGTGACTACTGTTGTATTTGTTTATAATATGCAGTATATGGAATCAGCTTAGATGTCCTCAATGGATAGGTGGACGATGAATATGTAGTACATATACACAAGGGATTTGACTCAGGTCTAAAGTAAAGTTACAAAATTTACAGGAAGATGGAATGGAACTAGAAAAGGTTATGTCAAGTAAACTAACCCAAGCTGAGAAGGAAGAACACTGACAATTCTTACTCATACACGGATTAAAGCTTTTATTTGCAAAATATGTTGGAACTAGAAGGGGGCACATGGACCGCAGCTTCCTCTGTGGAGGCAGATCCTGACCTCTTCTCCTCTCTCAGGGTGTGTACTCTCCTGGGTCTTTATGCTCTGCTCTTGACAGACTACACTTGATTGTAGCTGCCTGCTTGACTGTTCAGCCACCAGCCAGAGGCTCTGAGGAAACAGAAATTACATCTGTTCTCTGCTTTTCGTTGTACACCCAGCTCCTAGCTAGTGCATAGTAGGTGATCAAAATATGCACGGGTTACATCAGTAAGCCCAGCCTTCCATATGTCACTTCTGCTGTGTGGGGACTGATCTCACTTTGCACTCACTTCAGAGGACTCTTCTTTGTGATGATTATGCCTCTTCAATCTGTGATCTGCAGATAAAGAATTATTGCTGAAGTCATTCCTTTGTGTGAGAAGCCTTTATTGTTAAATATCCTACGTCTCGCCGAGAAGTCTTGTTAATATTATTTGATGGCACTGAATGCGTTATGAATAGAAGCTAGGATGAGAGGTCATTTAGTTTTATGTTATGACATTAAGGATTTCTTAAAAACAAAACCAGACATCTCAGGAAATATTTTATGCATTTCAAGCTTTCTGAAACCTTGAAAAGTAGATAATTTACCCTTATCTTCTCAGTGCCTAGCATACATTGGGATCTTGACAAATATTTCAAACAGAACAATTGAGATGACTGTCTTTGATGCATTTGAACAGTATTTGGTGACTAGCATTTATTAAACACTCACTAAGCTCTCAGTTACTTGATGGTGTGGGAGGCTCCAGGAAAGGTAGTGAAGAAAGGAGATATTTTGTGTGACAGACACCAACAATGATAAATGTCTGACAGTTTCTATCCTGGCTTCCTGGACTTGCATGGTCCCATCTGATAAGGTGGTGCAGGGTAACTGCATACACACACACACACACACACACACACACACACACACACACACACACACACACACACACACTCGTATGAGAATAGGGTTTCTATTCTTGCACAAAACATCATGGCCAAGTAGCAAGTTGGGGAGGAAAGGGTTTATTCAGCTTGGACTTCCACATTGATATTCACCAAAGGAAGTCAGGACAGGAACTCACACAGGTTAGGAACTTTGAGGCAAGAGTGGAAGAGCAGAAGCCATGGAGGAATGCTGCTTACTGGCTTGTTTCCTCTGGCTTGCTCATCATGCTTTCTTATAGAACCCAAGACTGCTAGCCCAGGGATGGCACCACCAAATGGGCCCTCCCCTCTTGATCTCTAATTAAGAAAATGCTCTGTAGCTGTATCTCATAGAGGCATTTCCTCAGGGAAGGCTCCTTTCTCTGTGATAACTTTAGCTTGTATCAAGTTGACACACAAAACCAGTATCCTACTCTATAATGTTGCCTTTTGTTTTCTTCCATTGGTTTCACATAGTATCTGATGCAAAAATGTAAAGAAATGAAGAAAAGAGTGAAAATGGGAAGAACAACAAAAGGAAATATGACTAGGCTGAAATCCCAGGTTTCTGTAAAGATTAATAAATATTAGCGATAGCATCACCAACAGATTAATTCACCCATTTTTTCACTTTAAATTTTTTTTTTGTTTAGATATTTTCTTTATTTACATTTCAAATGTTATTCCTTTTCCTAGTTTCCCCCCTGAAAATCCCCTATTCCCTCCCCCGTCCCCCTGTTCCGCAACCCACCTACTCCCATTCCTGGTCCTGGCAGTCCCCTATACGGGGGCATAGAACCTTCACAGGGCCAAGGGCCTCTCCTCCCATTCATGACCGACTAGGTCATCATCTGCTACATATATAGCTAGAGCCACAAGTTCCACCATGTGTTTTCTATGATTGGTGGTTTAGTTCCAAGGAGCTCTGGGGGTACTGGTTAGTTCATATTGATGTTCCTCCTATGGGGCTTCAGACCCCTTCAACTCCCTGGGTACTTACTCTGGCTCCTTCATTGGGGACCTTGTGCTCCATCCAATGGATGACTGTGAGCACTTCTGTATTTGCCAGGTACTGGAGAGCCTCACAGGAGACAACTATATCAGGCTTCTGTCAGCAGGTCTTGTTGGTATCTGCCTAGTGTCTGAGTTTGGTGGTTGTTTATAGGATGGATCCCTGGGTGGGGTAGTCTCTGGATGGTCCTTCCTCCTGTCTTAGCTCCGAACTTTGTCTCTGTAACTCCTTCCATGGGTATTTTGTTCTCCAGTCTAAGAAGGAACGAAGTATCTACACTTTGGTCTTCCTTCTTCTTGAGTTTCATGTGTTTTGCAAATTATATCTTGGGCAGTCTAAGTTTCTGGGCTAATATCCACTTATCAGTGAGTGCATATCATGTGTGTTCTTTTGTGATTGGGTTACCTCACTAAGGATGATATCCTCCAGATACATCCATTTGTCCAAGAATTTCATAAATTTATTGTTTTTAATTGCTGAGTAGTACTCCATTGTGTAAATGTACCATATTTTCTGTATCTATTCTTCTGTTGAGGGACATCTGGGTTCTTTCCAGCTTCTGGCTATTATAAATAAGGCTGCTATGAATATAGTGGAGCATGTGTCCTTATTACCAGTTGGAACATCTTCTGGGTATATGCCCAGGAGAGGTATTGCTGGATCTTCTGGTACCATTATGTCCAATTTTCTGAGGAACCTCCAGACTGACTTCCAGAGTGGTTGTACAAGCTTGCAATCCCACCAGCAATGGAGGAGAGTTCCTCTTTCTCCACATCCTATTGTTTCTACTTCCCTTTTTAGATCCTGGATGGTTTTGTTCAATATTTTCACCTGTTTGGTTATGTTTTCCTATAACTCTTTAAGGGATTTTTGTATTTCCTCTTTAAGGGCTTCTAGCTGCTTACCTGTGTTCTCCTGTATTTCTTTAAGGGAGTTTTTTCTTTCCTTTTAAAAGTCCTCCATCATCATCATGAGAAGTGACTTTAGATCCTTACCTTGTTTTTCTGGTGTGATGGTGTATCCAGGACTTACTATGGTGGGAGAGTATGGTTCTGATTATGTGAAGTAACCTTGGTTTCTGTTGCTTCTGTTCTTATGCTTGCCTCTTGACCTCTGAATATCTCAAGTGCTCGCTGCCTTCAATATATCTGATTGAAGCTCATCTTTCCTATAATCCCTGTTGATCCAGGACTCCTCAGAGTCTAGTTTTCTCTGTGATCCTTTGATTTCGGTATCCGGCGAACCTGAGATTCTGGGTGTGTCAGAGTTCTTGTCAGTCAAGCTTCCTCTGAGACCCTGAGATCCTAGTGTTACCAAGCTCTTGGTATCCTGGTATTCTGAAATCCTAAGATCCTGGGATCCTTACAGTGCCTGGAAGTGGTGTCTCCTCTGGGGACCATGGAGCTTTCTGGTATGTTCTAAACCAACGTATATCAGCACCAATCAGGAGGAACCCAAGCTGCTGGTCAGGCAAGGCTCCTGTGTCCTTGCTCCTGCACTCACAGGCCTGTCATGATTGGTTTGGAACAGATGTTGTGTTCTACTCACCAAGGATCCTAAGATCCTGGGCATGCTAGGGCACATGCGGCATGGAGAGTCCTCTGGGGACTATGGGACTGTCCACAGAGTTTGCACCCTGAGGTGGCCCGGAGCTGTTGATGACTGGAAGGCAATTCACCCATTTTTTTAAACATGCCAACCACATGCATTTAAATTGGATAATGTTTTTGAAAATTGATTATTGTTGTCTAGTATGGTAACGAGCTTCAAGCATCCTGTTTTGATATAGGAACTTACTTCTGAAATCTAAACTTAGGTAGATAGACTGGATACTCTCTAAAAGTGGCTATCAATTGCTTTCCTCTACATTCACAAGGCAAAGTTAATTTAGCTTCATTCTGAACAGGAGCTTGTCACCTGACTTCCTTTGCCTGAGAGAGCTCAAGTGCTGTCTTGCTAATTCCAGACCAAGCCTTTAGGGTGTTGCTAACTTGCTCTTTCTTCAAACTGAGTGTTGTGTTAAAGTCTGAGCATCCTGAGTTCATTTTGCTATAAGACAGGTGAGGCTAGGCACGTGAAGCAGCCGTGAATCATAATTCATTCAGTGTCTCAATAATGAACCTCTAGGTATCTTATTGCTTCAATTGAATTCAATGGTCATAGTTTTAAAAATGACATTTATTTGTGTGTGCCCATGTGTGTGCCCGTGTGTGCCCGTGTGTGTGTGTGTGTGCTTCATTTGTGTCACAGTGTGTAAACGGAGGGTTCCAGGGATTTAATTTGGGTCATTAGACTTGATAACTAGAGCCTTTATTGACTGAGCTATTTAAGTGACCCTGACTTTATAGTTATTTTAATATGGTATATAGACTTGTGCATATTCTGTCTGCATATATGAGATGAGTATTCCTAATTCCCAAATCCAATATTTGAAGTGGCCCCAAATCTGAAACTTTTGGTATGTCAGTGTTATGTTCAAATGGAAAATTCCATATGTAACCTTATGTAAAGGTCTGTACACAGTATACAGGTACAGTTAGTTATAGTGTTATTCATCTATGATTCTGGCACACTGGAGGCTGAGGCAAGAAGATTGCCAGTGTGAGGCCAGCCTGGGTAACATAAAGTGGCACTGTGCCAAAATATTGAACCAACCAAGTGAACCGGTAGTGGAGATGAACTGAAGATATATTAAACTACCTTCAGACTATATGTCTAAGGTAGACAAATACGTTATTCTTAGACTTCAGTCCCATCCCCAAGATATCTCAGTGTGTGTTAGTAAATATCCAAACCTTTCCAAATAGAAAACAAATAATTCAAAGATCCAAAACACTTCTCATCCCAAGCATTTTGGATTGTTAAACTCAACCTGTGTATGTTTACATGTTTATCGGTTAGAGCACACATAACTCTTCAACTCAGAAGTATTTGGTTTGACTTCTAGCATAAGCTGTGACTAATTGCCAAAAATAAGTAACATCTACAAACATTCCAGACTGCATACATTTCTTTCACTTGTGTTCTGACCAAAGCCAGCTTCTACTTTGCATTCGTTTATCTTCTCAAGTAATTTAAACTAAGTGAATAAATTAATTTTCAACAAATCCCGTCAAGAAACACAAACAAAATAATTAAACAGATGTCTACTTCAGAATATAATTAAAAAAATTATTTCCTGCTATTAGAAATGGAAATTTTCATAAAAATATCCAAGCAGGACAAAGCAAGTGTGCTGTGTGTGCTCTGAGATTAAAACAGCCTGGGCAAAGAGGATCTTCTCGGAGGTAAAGAGTAAGAATAAAGTTTAAGGTATGGAGCTGGAAATTCCAACCTCCTATAAGTAGTGATCATCCCCAACCCATCAGAAAAATGTCTAAATGGCACCTCCAAATTCTGTACCCCAGTTTACAAGCAAAAATGAAAAGAGAAATTAGCATAGCAGAAGCCCTGGAAGGTTTCTTAAGGAACTCTGTGGTTATTGCTTTCTGGAATCTGAGTCTGATTATGATTTCTGGAAAAAAACAAAGTACAGTGGAGCTTCGCACTGTGAAGAATAACCCATGAGCAAACAGACGCTTACTACCTGACACAGGAATGCAGACTCATCAGAGTCCCGATCACTTGGCAGATGATAAAAAGAGAAGAGAAAGAATGAGTTAAGACTATATGCCGTGTCTTATCAATAAAAGCAATGGCAAGAGATATATTTCTTGCAATTATTTATCTAGAAGAAAGCTCACAAGAATGATACATCTTGCTTATAAAGCAAAGTGAAGTGGGATAGATCACACTGTCAATTTAATGGCGGGGCTTGCTGCCTTTGTAATAGTGGAAAGATCATTCTCTGTATTCATTTCACAATGAATGAAACAGAGAAATAGATTCTCTCAGTGTAAATCTAGTTCTGCTGGAACCCATTCTGTCATCTGGTGCTCCCTTTGCTCTTTAGGCTGGAACAGGTATGAAAATGGAACAGATGACCCATTGTACTAGAAAGGCTTGATATCATACTGTGTACACTGTCCTAAAACAAGTCAGGCATTTTCCTCTGGAGCACACTGGAGGAATTTTAGAAAAGTAATTTATACTTGATAGCAACATTGTAAGTTATTGTGAGACTACAATAAGAATGTAAACTTCATTCATCAGTAGCCAATGCATAATATATATTGCTCTGATATAAAATCTTTAAAAGTATGCCAGTCTTGCAGAAAATCAAACTAGGGTTTTCTTCCGCCTCTGAACATGAGCTTCCTATAAAACAGACTTAAAACAATAATCAAAACTAAATTGGATTTTTTTTTTCATTTTAAAATATATTCCCATTTACTGTTACTCTGATAATTGTGTGAATTGCCTGTTACGAAGAATTTCATAGCTAGTGTATGCTCTCTCCAGTTTCTTTTTGGAGGCACTCAGAGCTATGAGTTTTCCTCTTAGCACTGCTTTCATGCCCACAAGTTTTAGTATGCTGTGGCTTAATTTTCATTAAATTCTAAAAAGTCTTTAATTTCTTTCTTTATTTCTTCCTTGACCACGTTATCAATGAGTAGAGTGTTTTTCAGCTTCCATGTGTATGTGGACTTTCTATTACTTTTGTTGATATTGAAGATCAGTCTTAGTCCATGATGATCTGATAGGATAATGGGATTATTTGTCTTCTTATACCTGTTGAGGCCTGTTCTGTGACCAATTATATGATCTGTTTCGGAGAAGGTACTGTGAGGTGTTGAGAAGAAGGTATATTCTTTTGTTTTAGGATAAAATGTTCTATAGATATCTGTTTAATACATTTATTTCATAACTTCTGTTAGTTTCAATGTGTCTCTGTTTAGTTTCTGTTTCCAGGATCTGTCCATTGATGAGAGTGGGGTGTTGAAGTCCCCCACTATTATTGTGTGAGGTGCAATGTGTGCTTTGAGATTTAGCAAGGTTTCTTTTCTGAATGTGGGTGCCTTTGCATTTGGAGCATAGATATTCAGAATTGAGAGTTCATCCTGGTAGATTTTACCTTTAATGAGTATGAAGTGTCCCTCCTTATTTTCTTTGATACCTTTATGTTGAAAGTCCATTTTATTCGATATTAAAATGGCTACTCCAGCTTGTTTCTTAGGACCATTTGCTTGGAGGATTGTTTTCCAGCATTTTACTCTGAGGTAGTGTCTGTCTTTTTCACTGAGGTGGGTTTCCTGTATGCACCAAAATGTTGGGACCTGTTTATGTAACCAGTCTGTTAATCTTTTTATTAGGGAATTGAGTCCATTGATATTACGAGGTATTAAGGAAAAGTGATTGTTGTTTCTGTTATTTTTGTTGTTAGAAAGTGGAATTATGTTTATGTGGCTATCTTCTTTTTGGTTTGTTAAGATTATTTTCTTGCTTTTTCTAGGGCATAGTTTCCCTCCTTGTGTTGGAGTTTTCCCTTTATTATCCTTTGAAGGGCTAGATTTGTGGAAAGATATTGTGTAAATTTGTTTTTGTCATGGAATACTTTGGGTTCTTCATCTATGTCAATTGAGAGTTTGGCTGGGTAGCCTGGGGTGGGTTCTCTTAGGGTCTGTATGACATCTGCCCAGGATCTTCTGGCTTTCATAGTCTCTGGTGAGAAGTCTGGTGTAATTCTAATAGGTCCGCCTTTATGTTACTTGACCTTTTCCCCTTAATGCTTTTAATATTCTTTATTTGTTTTGTGTGTTCACGGGCATCTCTCTCTTTAGGTTAGGGAAGTTTTCTTCTATAATTTTGTTGAAGATATTTACTGGCCCTTTAAGTTGAAAGTCTTCATTCTCATCTATACCTATAATCCTTAGGTTTGGTCTTCTCATTGTGTCCCGGATTTCCTGGGTTAGGAGCTTTTTGCACTTTGCATTTTCTTTGACAGTTGTGTCAATGTTTTCTATGATATCTTCTGCACCTGAGATTCTTTGTTTTATCTCTTGTATTCTGTTGGTGATGTTTGCATTTATGAGTCCTGATCTCTCTTCTAGGTTTTCTATCTACAGAGTTGTCCCCCTTTGTGATTTCTTTGTTGTGTCTACTTCCACTTTTAGATCCTGGATTGTTTTGTTCAATTCCTTCACCTGTTTGGTTGTGTTTTCCTGTAATTCTTTAAGGGATTTTTGTGATTCCTTTTTAAGGGCTTCTAGCTGTTTACCTGTGCTCTCCTGCATTTATTTCTTTCTTTCTTTCTTTCTTTCTTTCTTTCTTTCTTTCTTTCTTTCTTTCTTTCTTTCTTTCTTTCTTTCTTTCTTTTTTACAGTTTTTTAAAAATATTTTTTATTACATATTTTCCTCAATTACATTTCCAATGCTATCCCAAAAGTCCCCCATACCCTCCCCCCACTTCCCTACCCACCTATTCTCATTTTTTTTTTTTTTGGCCCTGGCATTCCCCTGTACTGGGGCATATAAAGTTTGTGTGTCCAATGGGCCTTTCTTGCCAGTGATGGCCTACTAGGCCATCTTTTGATACATATGCAGCTATAGTCAAGAACTCCAGGGTACTGGTTAGTTGAGAATGTTGTTGCACCTATAGGGTTGCAGATCCCTTTAGCTCCTTGGGTACTTTCTCAAGCTCCTCCATTGGGAACCCTGTGATCTATCCAATAGCTGACTGTGAGCATCCACTTCTGTGTTTGCTAGGCCCTGGCATAGTCTCACAAGAGACAGCTATATCTGGGACCTTTCAGCAAAATCTTGCTAGTGTATGCAATGGTGTCAGCATTTGGAAGCTGATTGTGGGGTGGATCCCTGGATATGGCAGTCTCTAGATGGTCCATTCTTTCGCCACAGCTCCAAACTTTGTCTCTGTAACTTCTTCCATGGGTGTTTTGTTCCCAATTCTAAGAAGGGGCACAGTGTCCACACTTTGGTCTTCATTCTTCTTGAGTTTCATGCGTTTAGCAAATTGTATCTTATATCTTGGGTATCCTAAGATTTGGACTAATATCCACTTATCAGTGAGTACATGTTGTGTGAGTTCTTTTGTGATTGTGTTACCTCACTTAGGATGGTGCCCTCCAGGTCCATCCATTGGCTAGGAATTTCATAAATTCATTCTTTTTAATAGCTGAGTAGTACTCCATTGTGTAAATGTACCACATTTTATGTAACCATTCCTCTGTTGAGGGACATCTGGGTTCTTTCCAGCTTCTGGCTATTATAAATAAGGCTGCTATGAACATAGTGGAGCATGTGTCCTTCTTACCTGTTGGGACATCTTCTGGATATATGCCCAGGAGAGGTATTGCTGGATCCTCTGGTAGTACTATGTCCAATTTTCTAAGGAACCGCCAGACTGAATTCCAGAGTGGTTGTACAGGCTTGCAATCCCACCAACAATAGAGGAGTGTTCCTCTTTCTCCACATCCTTGCCAACATCTGCTATCACCTGAATTTTTGATCTTAGTCATTCTGACTGGTGTGAGGTGGAATCTCAGGGTTGTTTTGATTTGCATTTCCCTGATGATTAAGCATGCTAAATATTTTTTCAGGTGCTTCTCTGCCATTTGGTATTCCTCAGGTGAGAATTCTTTGTTCAGTTCTGAGCCCCATTTTTTAATGGGGTATTTGATTTTATGGAGTCCACCTTCTTGAGTTCTTTATATATATTGGATATTAGTCCCCTATCTGATTTAGGATAGGTAAAGATCCTTTCCCATTCTGTTGGTGGTCTTTTTGTCTTATTGACGGTGTCTTTTGCTTTGCAGAAGCTTTGCAGTTTCATGAGGTCCCATTTGTCAATTCTCAATCTTACTGCTCAAGCCATTCCTGTTTTATTCAGGAATTTTTCCCCTTTGCCCATATGTTCAAGGCTTTTCCCTACTTTCTCCTCTATAAGTTTGAGTGTCTCTGATTTTACGTGAAGTTCCTTGATCCACTTAGATTTGACCTTACTACAGGAGATAGGAATGGATCAATTTGCATTCTTCTACATGATAACAACCAGTTGTGCCAGCACCATTTGTTGAAAATGCTGTCTTTCTTCCACTGTATGGTTTTAGCTCCCTTGTCAAAGATCAAGTGACCATAGGTGTGTGGGTTCATTTCTGGGTCTTCAATTCTATTCCATTGGTCTACTTGACTGTTACTATACCAGTACCATGCAGTTTTCATCACAATTGCTCTGTAGTACAGCTTTAGGTCAGGCATGGTGATTCCACCAGAGGTTCTTTTATCCTTGAGAAGAGTTTTTGCTATCCTAGGTTTTTTGTTATTCCAGATGAAGTTGCACATTGCTCTTTTTAATTCGTTGAAGAATTGAGTTGGAATTTTGATGGGGATTGCATTGAATCTGTAGATTGCTTTTGGCAAGATAGCCATTTTTATAATATTAATCCTGTCAATCCATGAGCATGGGAGATCTTTCCATCTTCTGAGACTTCTTTAATTTCTTTCTTCAGAGACTTGAAGTTTTTATCATACAGATCTTTCACTTCCTTAGTTAGAGTCACGCCAAGATATTTTATATTGTTTGTGACTATGAGTAGGGTGTTGTTTCCATAATTTCTTTCTCAGCCTGTTTATTCTTTGTGTAGAGAAAGGCCATTGACTTGTTTGAGTTAATTTTATATCCAGCTACTTCACTGAAGCTGTTTAGCAGGTTTAGGAGTTCTCTGGTGGAATTTTTAGGGTCACTCATATATACTATATACTATATACTATCATATATCTGCAAAAAGTGATATTTTGACTTCATCTTTTCCAATTTGTATCCCCTTGATCTCCTTTTGTTGTCGAATTGCTCTGGCTAGGACTTCAAGTACAATGTTGAATAGGTATGGAGAAAGTGGACAGCCTTGTCTAGTCCCTGATTTTAGAGGGATTGCTTCAAGCTTCTCACCATTTACTTTGATGTTGGCTACTGGTTTGCTGTAGATTGCTTTTATCATGTTTAGGTATGGGCCTTGAATACCTGATCTTTCCAAGACTTTTATCATGAATGGGTGTTGGATCTTGTTGAATGCTTTTTCCGCATCTAACGAGATGATCATGTGGTTTTTTTCTTTGAGTTTGTTTATATAATGGATTACGTTGATTAATTTCCATATATTAAACCATCCCTGCATCCCTGGAATGAAACCTACTTGGTCAGGGTGGATGATTGCTTTAATGTGTTCTTGGATTTGGTTAGTGAGAATTTTATTGAGGATTTTTGCATCTATATTCATAAGGGAAATTGGTCTGAGGTTCTCTATCTTCGTTGGATCTTTCGGTGGTTTAGGTATCAGAGTAACTGTGGCTTATAGAATGAGTTAGGTAGTTTCCTTCTACTTCTATTTTGTGGAATAGATTGTGCAGAACTAGAATTAGATCTTCTTTGAAGGTCTGGTAGAACTCTGCACTAAACCCTTCTGGTCCTGGGCTTTTTTTGGTTGGGAAACTATTAATGACTGCTTCTATTTCTTTGGGGGATATAGGGCTGTTTAGATCATTAACCTGATCTTGATTCAACTTTGGTACCTGGTATCTGTCTAGAAACTTCTCCATTTCATCCAGGTTCTCCAGTTTTGTTGAGTATAGCCTTTTGTAGAAGGATCTGATGGTGTGTTGGATTTCTTCAGGATCTGTTTTCATTTCTGATTTTGTTAATTAGGATGTTGTCCCTGTACCCTCTAGTGAGTCTAGCTAAGGGTTTATCTATCTTGTTGATTTTCTCAAAGAACCAACTCCTCGTTTGGTTAATTCTTTGAATAGTTCTTCTTGTTTCCACTTGGTTGATTTTGCCCCTGAGTTTGAATATTTCCTGCCGTCTACTCCTCTTGGTTGAATTTTCTTCCTTTTTTTCTAGGGCTTTTAGATGTGTTGTCAGGCTGCTAGTGTGTGCTCTCTCTAGTTTCTTTTTTGGTGGCACTCAGAGCTATGAGTTTCCCTGTTAGAAATGCTTTTATTGTGTCCCATAGGTTTGGGTATGTTGTGGCTTCATTTTCATTAAACTCTAAAAAGTCTTTAATTTCTTTCTTTATTCCTTCCTTAACCAAGGTATCATTGAGAAATGTGTTGTTCAGTTTCCATGTGAATGTTGGCTTTCCATTATTTATGTTGTTATTGAAGATCAGCCTTAGTCCGTGGTGGTCTGATAGGATGCGTGGGACAATTTCAATATTTTTGTATCTGTTGAGGCCTGTTTTGTGACCAATTATATGGTCAATTTTGGAGAAGGTCTCTTAAGGTGCTGATAAGAAGGTATATCCTTTTGTTTTAGGATAAAATGTTCTGTAGATATCTGTTAAGTCCATTTGTTTCATAACTTCTGTTAGTTTCACTGTGTCCCTGTTTAGTTTCTGTTTCCATGATCTGTCCATTGATGAAAGTGGTATGTTGAAGTCTCTCACTATTATTGTGTGAGGTTCAATGTGTGCTTTGAGCTTTACTAACATGTCTTTAATGAATGTGGCTGCCCTTGTATTTGGAGCATAGATATTCAGAATTGAGAGTTCCTCTTGGAGGATTTTACCTTTGATGAGTATGAAGTGTCCCTCCTTGTCTTTTTTGATAACTTTGGGTTGGAAATCGATTTTATTAGATATTAGAATGGCTACTTCAGCTTGTTTCTTCAGGCCATTTGTTTGGAAAATTGTTTTCCAACCTTTCACTCTGAGGTAGTGTCTGTCTTTTTCCCTAAGATGGGTTTCCTGTAAGCAGCAAAATGTTGGGTCCTGTTTGTGTAGCCAGTCTGTTAGTCTATGTCTTTTTACTGGGGAATTGAGTCCATTGATATTAAGAGATATTAAGGAAAAGTAATTGTTTCTTCCTTTTATTTTTGTTGTTAGAGTTGGCATTCTGTTCTTGTGGCTGTCTTCTTTTTGGTTTGTTGAGGGATTACTTTCTTGCTTTTTCTAGGGTGTGATTTCAGTCCTTGTATTGGTTTTTTTCTGTTATTATCCTTTGAAGGGCTTGATTCATGGAAAGATAATGTGTGAATTTGGTTTTGTCGTGGAATACTTTGGTTTCTTCATCCATGGTAATTGAAAGTTTGGCTGGGTATAGTAGCCTGGGCTGGCATTTGTGTTCTCTTAGTGTCTGTAGAACATCTGTCCAGGCTCTTCTGGCTTTCATAGTGTCCGTTGAAAAGTCTGGTGTAATTCTGATAGGCCTGCCTTTATATGTTACTTGACCTTTTTCCCTTACTGCTTTTAATATTCTATCTTTATTTAGTGCATTTGTTGTTCTGATTATTATGTGTCGGGAGGAATTTCTTTTCTTATCTAGTCTATTTGGAGTTCTGTAGGCTTCTTGTATGTTCATGGGCACCTCTTTCTTTAGGTTTGGAAAGTTTTCTTCTATAAATTTGTTGAAGATATTTGCTGGCCTTTTAACTTGAAAATCTTCATTCTCATCAACTCCTATTATCTGTAGGTTCGGTCTTCTCATTGTGTCCTGGATTTCCTGGATGTTTTGAGTTAGGATCCTTTTGCATTTTGTATTTTCTTTGATTGTTGTGCTGATGTTCTCTATGGAATCTTCTGCACCTGAGATTCTCTCTTCCATCTCTTGTATTCTGTTGCTGATGATGGCATCTATGGTTCCAGATTTCTTTCCTAGGGGTTCTATCTCCAGCGTTGCCTCAATTTGGGTTTTCTTTATTGTGTCTACTTCCCTTTTCAGGTCTAGTATAGTTTTGTTCATTTCCATCACCTGTTTGTATGTGTTTTCCTGTTTTTCTTTGAGGACTTGTAACTCTTTAGCAATGTTCTCCTGTATGTCTTTAAGTGAGTTATTAAAGTCCTTCTTTATGTCCTCTACCATCATCATGGCTTTTAAATCTGGTTTTAGCTTTTCGGTTGTGTTGGGGTGCCCAGGATTAGGTGGGGTGGGAGTGCTGCGTTCTGATGATGGTGAGTGGTCTTGATTTCTGTTAGTAGGATTCTTGCGTTTGCGTTTCGCCATCTGGTAATCTCTGGGGCTGTGCAGAATACACCCGGTGTGGTCCCGGAACCAAGATGTCTGCTGCCGATGCTCAGGCAAAGTGTTCCCTCTCCGCTCAGACCCCTTTCCTCTGGCCGGGAGGTGGCCAGATGTCTTGGGCCTGTCTCTCCTGCATTTCTTTAAGGGAGTTATTTATGTCCTTCTTAAAGTCCTCTATTAACATTATGAGATGTGATTTTAAATCCAAATCTTAGTTTTCTCATGTGTTGGGGCATCTAGAACTTGCTGTTGTAGGAGAACTGGGTTTTAATGATGTCATGTATCCTTAGTTTCTGTTGGTAAGGTTCTTGCGCTTGTTTTTCGCCATCTGGTTATTTCTGGTGTTAGTTTGTCTTGCTGTCTCTTCTTGAGCTTGTCCCTCATGTGGGCCTGTAAGCCTGTGCCAGCACTCCTGGGAGACCAGCTCTCACCTGGTAGGACCTGTGCATAGAGGGCTGTGGTACAGCCCCAGCTCTTGGGTGCAGATGGAAGCTGGAAGGACCCTGATCCAGCTGTTCTCCTGCTCCTGTGGCCTATGTGCTCCTGGCTGGTCCCTCCTTAGAAAGTCACCAGAGAGAAAATCAAAAAATTTCAATAAAGCAAATTTAGCTTAAAAAGAAAAAAACCAAAACAACAAAAACAAAAAACAAAACATCTTTCTTATCTTCCTTAGAAATCTTTTGTTGCTCTTCCTGAAGTGTGTTTTAAATTCAATTTACCCCCTTTTGTCTTAACTGGATTGTGACTTGATTGAAATTGCAGACACTCAGAAATAGCCGTGGCCTAGATATAAATTGTTGTCACCAACTGTAAGCTTCTACCTTACATCTTGGGCCTTGATTTATTGTCTATATGCTCTTTATACTTAAGATAAATCTGATAGCTTGTCCTCAAATGAAATATTCATGATGTTTCATAACATTCATTACCATTTTATGATTCTTTTTAGTTGGTACAACAACAGTCCTTTCCCGTGCTCTATTAAATCAGGATGTGACTCTGTAAATCACTAGCTCATGTGCAGGAGACCATCACATGTTAATATCCTAGATGGACTCTAATACCTGCTGAAACACAAGGAGACTTTCCTGTTGCCAGGGATACTTCCCTTTTCTATATCCTCTTCCTCCTCCTCTTCCCCTACTCCTCCTCCTCTTCTTTAACTTAGTAAGCAAATGAGTTCGTTAATATTCACTAACAATGTTTTTCTACATACACACATTACAAAGATAATTTCCTACATATTGTTTTATATCTTGTCCTTATCTCAGTATATGTTTTATCATGAACACCTTTTACTCTGATAACGTTATTTTAGGACTGTGCAAAATTCCACTAAGTAGGCATACAACTATTTATTTAGGCAATATCTTTGCTTGAAAAGTAATTTGATCTGTTTTTAAATGTAGAGTTTTTATGTTTCTTGAGACTTTCAGATACAAGTGTAAATATCATTTTTATTTTCTCAGATGAAATGGTGAGATGAGAGCTGCACCCAACATGTGGAAATATGTTGTTTGGGCTGAGCCCAGAGCGTTTCCTTCTCTGTTCTAACTTTCTCTAGGCCTAGACCTGGAAGCTTCAAGCCTCCATACAATTCAATCTTCCAAGCTGACCAACTCAATTGGTTTCTTTGGCTTCTGACTGAAATTCTCTGTCTCTTATACTAGCTTTGGCAATACATTATAATCTTCTGGCTCACTCTGTCTTCACCTAGCTTGTTCTGTTTACAACCTATCTCTTTAAACTCTGTCCCAGTAAAACTGCTACACACACATACCACACACACATGCATGGACACACACATACCATACACACATGCATGCACACACACACACATATACACAGGAACACACAGATACATACACATACAACACACACACACACACACACACACACATAGACACACACATGTACACACTCACACCATTCACCATGCTGTTTCTTTCTATGATCTTAAGTAGCCTCTCTTCCCTGTGCTATTTTCCTGTGAGTTTGGCATATCCTATCTCGGACTCATTCTGTCAAATCTTTCTGTTTCATCACTTTTCTGCCTTGCAATTAGATATCACTTTCAAACATGGCTGCTTCCTCCTAAAAATTAATATTGGCTTAAATGGAATTATGTCACACACACACACACAAAATTACAAAGTAATATTTCCTTACCACCTTTTCAAACACTCTTAGTATTATCTATCATCTCTCCTCCCTGTGTATCATGTGCTTTCCCTTTCAACAGTTAAACTCTCCTCTGTCTACATGTTTCCCCCATTAGCATCTTTGTCCTTTGGTCCCTGTCTTTCTCTCACCCTTACATCACAGTTCCCTTCTACTTTCCTTGCTTATGTGTTTTCTTCAGGTTATACACTCACATCTCAAGATTCAGAGCTAGAATCCACAAATGAAAGGTTTATCTTCCTGGGTTTTCACTTCTACCCACTTACCTTTAAATTTCATTATTTCATTTTTTTCTTGACAGCAGAATAAAAATCCATTGTGTGTGTGTACCACATTATCATTATCCATCTATCCGTCAGTTGAAGGGTCTATTGGCTGTTTCCATCTCCTAGTTATTGTGAATAGAATGTTAATCAACATGGCTGAGCAAGCAACTGTGGAGTAGCGTGTCTTTTGTGCATATGCCAAGGAAAAACTTGGTAACACAGTAGACTTACTTCTAGCTTTTTGAGGATTCTCTACAGTTTCCATCAGTTTGCATCAGTCAATGAGGGTCTTTTTTCCCTTACATTCTTACCAGCGTTTGTTGTCATTTTAAAAAAAGTCTTAAACATTCTAATGTTTGGTGTAAGATGAACTCTCAAGGTAGTTTTAGTTTGTATTTTCCTAATTTATAATGATGTTGAGCATCTTAAAAGATATTTCTTAGCCATTTTAATCTCTTCTTTTGAGAACTCACTGTTCATGTCAATTGCCTATTGTTTGGATCAGTTCCTTGGTTTTCTTGATTTTCTTTTGAATTCTTTGTATATTATATTTGTATAACCATCTACCATATGTATAGCTGGCAAAAAAATACTATTCATGTCTGTGAGCTTCCTCTCCTCTTGATTGTTTCCTTTGTTCTATAGTAGCCTTTTGGCATTATGAGGTGACCATTTGCCAATTATTGGCCTCATCCCTGAGCAAAGGGAGTCCTATGCAGGATCCCATTTCTTAAATCTATATCTTCTATGGTAATACTTAGGTCTTCTTCTAGCAAAATCTCAGCATTTTAGATTTCACATTGAGGTTTATGTCCCATTTGGTGTTGATTTTTTTTTTTTGTGTGTGTATGTCTATTTTAATTTGTCTTCATGTAGTCATCCATTCAGTTTTCCAGCATCATTTGTTGAAGGTGCTTATGACATATTTATAATTATGTAAACTCATGTTTGGGTGATCTATTTGTTCCATTGGTCTACATGTCTGTTTTGTTCTTTTTTTTTTTTTTTTTTTTTTTTTTTTTTTACCACAGGACTGCATTGTAGCTGGAAACCTGTTGTGGTAATTCCTCTTCACTGTTCTTATTTAGGGTCACTTTGGTAATCAGGGGTCTTCGTGCTTTAATATGAATTTTAGGATTTTTCATTCTATGTCTGTGAGGAGTGTGATGGAAGTTTTGATTGCGAGCGCATAGGATTTATACATTGCTGTTGGCAGTACACTCATTTTCACAATTTATTCTAAGAATCAATGAGCTTGGGAGGTGGTCTTTATATCTTCTAAAGTTCTGCTCAGGCTGTTCAGAGATATAGTTTTCATTTTCATTTCCTCTCTTGATTAGGTTTACTTCTTGATCTTTTGAAGGCTATTGTGAATAAGAGTGTTCCCACAATCTCTCTCTCAGGGTGTGAATGGCAGACAGTGGATTTTGTGTCCTGATACTTTGCTCAAGCTCTTAATCATTTCTTTTTTCCCCTTTTATTATCGAATATTTTATTTATTTACTTTTCAAATGTTATTCCCTTTCCAAGTTTCCCCTCCAAAACCCCCGTATCCCATTTCCTCCCCCTGTTTCTATGAGGGTGCTCCCATATCCACCCACTTTGACCTCACTTCCCTGGCATCCCCCTACACTGGGGCATGGAGCCTTCACAGAACCAAGAGCCTCTCCTCCTATTGATGCCAGATAAGACCATCCTCTGCTACACATGTAGCTGGAGCCATGGGTCCCTCCATGTGTATTCTTTGGTTGGTGATATAGTCCCTGGGAGCTCTGGGGGGTCTAATTGGTTGATACTGTTGTTTGTCCTATGGGGTTGCAAACACCTTCAGCACCTTCAGTCCATTCCCTAACTCCTCCATTGGGGTCCCCATGCTCAGTCCATCTGTATTTGTCAGGCTCTGGCAGAGCCTATCAGGGGACAGCTATATTAGGCTCCTGTCAGCAAGCACTTCTTGATATCCACAATAGTGTCTGAATTTGGTGGCTGCATATGGGATTGATTCCCAGGTGGGGCAGTCTCTGGGTGGCCTTTCCTTCAGTCTCTGCTCCACTCTTTGTCCCTGCATTTCTTTTAGACAGGAGCCATTCTAGGTGAAAAAATTGGGGATGAGTGGGTGGACCCAACCCCCAACCGGGGCTTTGTCTAACCTCTTGATATGGTCTCTACAGATCCTCCCTTCCCTTTTTTTGACTTTTCAGCTAATCTCATCCTCTTTGAGTCCTTGGAGCCTCTTGCTTTCCTGGCATCTGGGACTTTCTAGTGGCTACCCCCAGTTCCCCATCCCTCATTACTACACACCTCTGCTCGATTCCTGACTGTTTGTATATCATCCCCATCTCCTCTTATACCTGCCACTGACCCTTTACCCCCTCCCCCTCCTCTTTTCCTCCTAAGTCCCTCCCACTGTCTACCACTTGTGAGTATTTTGTTCCCACTTCTAAGAAGGACTGAAGCATTCACACTTTGGTTTTCCTTCTTCTTGAACTTCATATGGTTTGTGAGTTTGTGAGTTGTATCATGGGTATTCTGAGCCTTTAGCCTAATAACTATTTATTAGTGAGTACATACCATGTGTGTTTTTTTGTGACTGGGTTACCTCACTCAGGATGATATTTTCTAGTTCCATCCATTTGCCTGTGTATTTCATGAAGTCATTGTTTTTAATAGCTGTGTAGTACTCCACTGTATAAATGTACCACATTTTCTGTATCCATTCCTCTGTTGAGGGACATCTGGGATCTTTCCAACATCTAGCTATTATAAATAAGGCTGCTATGAACATAGTGGAACATGTGTCCTTAGTAAATGTTGGAGCATCTTCTGGGTATATGCCCAGGAGTGGTATTGCTGGATTTTCTGGTAGAACTATGCCCAATTTTCTGAGGAACTGCCAGACTGATTACAAGATCAACAATTGACAAATGGAACCTCATAAAATTGAAAAGCTTCTGTAAGGCAAAGGACATTGCCAATAGGACAAAACAACAACTAAGAGATTGGGAGAAGATTTTTACCAACCCTACATCTGATAGAGGCTAATATCCAAAACATACAAAGAACTCATGAAGTTAGACTCCAGAGAACCAAATAACCCTATTAAAATTGGGGTGCAGAGCTAAACAAAGAATTCTCAACTGAGGAATATCGAATGGCTGAGAAGCACTTGAAAAACTGTTCAACATCCTTAGTCATCATGGAAATGCAAATCAAAACAACCCTGAGATTCTACCTCACACCAGTCAGAATGGCTAAGATTAAAATCTCAGGTGACAGCAGATGCTGGTGAGGATGTGGAGAATGATGAACACTCCTCCACTGGTGGGATTGATATCTCCTGGGAGGGAGGATAATTTGTCTTTCTCCTGTCCTATTTATATCTACTTAAATTCCTTCTCCTGTTTTGTTGCTTTAGCTAGCACTTAAAGCCTTATATTAAAAGAGTGGGGTTAGTGGGAAACTGTCTCATTCTTAGTTTTCTTGGGTTTGCCTAAACTTGTCCTTCATTTATATTGGCTGTGGGTTTATCATGTTTAGTCCTTATTATTTTGAGGCATGTCTCCTCCAGTGCTGCCCTCTCTAGATCTATTATCACAAAATATCTTTCCTTTTTGTCAAAGGCCAATTCTATACTATTGAGATGTGACCTCTGTCTTTAAATCTTCTTATATATGATTTTCTGCATTTTTTGACTTACATGTTTTAAACTGTATCTGCACCTCAAAGATTATGTGTGCATTCAGTTTTGAGGTATTTACTGAAGAAGTTTGGATTGATATTCACCAGTGATATAGGTCTGTAGTTTTCTTTTCCCTTTGTCTTTCTCTGGCTTAGGTATCAGAGAAGCACAGGCTTCATAGAATAAATTTGGAAGCACTCCTTCTTTTCCTATTTTTTAAAAATTAAGATGTGTTGGTTGTATATCTTCTTTGAAAATCTGGTGGAGTTCTGCTGTGAGTCCATCTGGACTTAGGCTTTTTTTAGTAAGAAGGCTTTTTATTACTGTTTTCATCTCCTTATTTTTTTAGGGGTCTATTTAAATTGATGGTCTCTTTTTAGCTTAACTTTGGTAGTTTGGGTGAATCTAGAAATTAAAAATTCTTTAATATTTTCTAACTTAATAGACTATAGGTTTAAAAGCACCCCTTATAAGGTTCTGAATTTCTTTCATGTCTGTTGTTATGTGTCCCCACGAGTTTATCATTCTCTTAATTTGGCTGCCTTACTTCCACCCATCCTTTTATCTGTTCATCCTTTCTTTCTCTGTCCCTCCCTCTCTTCCTATTTTTCTTTCTTTTACTTAGTTGGGCCAAGGGTTTATCAATCTATTGTTTGTTGATATTTTTGAAATAACTAGTTTTTAAATGCTTGAGTTTTTGTATAATTTACTTTATTTCTGTAGTATTAAATTATGCTGTGATTTCTATTATTGTCTTTTGGACTTTGTTTAGTTTTTCATTTGTTCTTTTCAAATTTTTATGTCCTATCAATAAATCATATATTAGCACTCCTTTAAATTTTAAAATATTTGTGCTGAGAACTCTGAATTTCCCTCTCAGGCCTGCCTTCATATGTTACTTGACCTTTTTCCCTTACTGCTTTTAATATTCTATCTTTAGTGCATTTGTTGTTCTGATTATTATGTGTCGGGAGGAATTTCTTTTCTGGTCCAGTCTATTTGGAGTTCTGTAGGCTTCTTGTATGTTCATGGGCATCTCTTTCTTTAGGTTTGGAAAGTTTTCTTCTATAATTTTGTTGAAGATATTTGCTGGCCCTTTAAGTTGAAAATCTTCATTCTCATCTACTCCTATTATCAGTAGGTTTGGTCTTCTCATTGTGTCCTGGATTTCCTGGATGTTTTGAATTAGGAACTTTTTGCATTTTGTATTTTCTTTGATGGTTGTGCCGATGTTCTCTATGGAATCTTCTAGACCTGAGTTTCTCTCTTCCATCTCCTGTATTCTGTTGCTGATGATGGCATCTATGGTTCCAGATTTCTTTCCTAGGTTTTCTATCTCCAGCGTTGCCTCACTTTGGGTTTTCCTTATTGTGTCTACTTCCCTTTTTAGGTCTTGGATAATTTTATTCAATTCCATCACCTGTTTGGCCGTGTTTTCTTGCAATTCTTTAAGGGATTTTTGTGCTTCCTTCTTAAGGTCGTCTACCTATTTAGCAGTGCTCTCCTGTATTTCTTTAAGTGAGTTATTAAAGTCCTTCTTGATGTCCTCTACCATCATCATGAGATATGCTTTTAAATCCGGGTCTAGCTTTTCGGATGTGTTGAGGTGCCCAGGAATGGGTGGGGTGAGAGTGCTGCGTTCTGATGATGGTGAGTGGTCTTGGTTTCTGTTAGTAAGATTCTTACGTTTGCCTTTCGCCATCTGGTAATCTCTGGAGCTAGTTGTTGTAGTTGCCTCTGGTTAGATCTTGTTCCTCAGGTGTTTATGTTAGCCTCTATCAGCAGACATGGGTGACTAGCTCTCACCTGAGTTTCAGTGTTCAGAGTACTCTCTGCAGATAAGCTCTCCTCTTGCAGGGAAGGTGCCCAGATATCTGGTGTTCGAATCTGCCTCCTGGCAGAAGTTGTGATCCACTCACAGAGGTCTTAAGATCCCGTGGAGGGTCCTGTAATATGGTAAAGTAATATGAATGCCCCATTGTAAATTTACAAATGCGTTTGCGATTGTACGAGGGAGTTATATCATGTTAGGCGTATTCACAACCTTGTTATTGTTTCATGGGAACATGAGATATTATTTGTGTCAAGTTGACAAGGGGTGGATTGTAGTGGCTATTCCTGGTCATCAACTTGACTATATTTGGAATGAACTACAATCCAGAATTGGAAGGCTCACCAGTGACCCTTATCTGGAGGCTCGGAGATCCTTATCTGGATCTTGGTATGGAGATTTTGAGCCATAGTGGCTATGGATTCCAGAAGATTAAATCTCCGAGTTTAAGGAGATTTAATCTGGGCTACACCTTTTATCTGGGATTAAAGGTGTGGTGGAACACACCTTTAATCTGGGCTACACCTTCTGCTGGAGACAATATAAGGACATTGGAAGAAGGGAGTCTAGCTTTTGCTCCTTTGCCTGCTTGCCGTGTGAGACTGAGTAACTGCTAGATCCTTGGACTTCCATTCACAGCTGCGACTGAACCATTGTTGGGAATTGGGTTGCCGACTGTAAGTCATCAATAAATTCTTTTACTATATAGAGACTATCCATAAGTTCTGCGACTCTAGAGAACCCTGACTAATACAGAAGCATTCATATTACTTTACCTTGTGGGTGTCCTCAGACTCCATGCTCACGGTATCCCGGTGCTGGCGGGGACCGGAAGGGACTTGTGCCCCTGATCAGGCTGGTTTTCTGATTTCCTAATTAATGCAGTCTCAGGTCCTTTGCGATTGGATTGGAGCAGCAGCTGTGTTCCACACACCAGAGGTCTTAAGATCCTGTGGAGTGTCTTGTGGGTAGCCTGCGGGTGTCAGCAGACTCTGCGCCCAAGCTACCCTGGTGCTGGTGGGGACATGAAGGTCTATTTAGTTTTTGTCCAGATGATATATCTATTGGAGAGCATGAGGTATTGAATACTGAGTTGGATTATTTTGAGTCCTGAAGCCCAGCAGTAGGCTTTATGTGAAATTGGTTGCATCAGAGTTTGATGCATAAATATCTATGATAATAAAGTCTATTTAGTTAGCTGTTCCATTGATTAGAGTGAAGTGTCCTTCTTGACACCTTCTGATTAATTCTAGATTAAAGTCTATTTTTGTCAGATATTAGGATAGTAATACATATTGGTTTTTTGTCTCATTTACTTGAGATACCTTTTCTCCCCATATTTTCCCTCAAAGGAGAACTTTATTCTTGAAGATAAGTTTTACATAGACAAAAAATTATGAATATTGTTTCTCAGTCTATCCAACCAACTGTGTCTTTTGATTGGGGAGTTGAGACCATCCATATCTAAAGTGATTATTAAAAGGTGTGGACTCTTTATTTCAAAATATATTTTTATGAGTGCATTGAGAATTTTGAACAATATATTTTGATCAGATTTACCTTTCCTATCCCAAATATTTCTATATCAAGGTCTCCCACCTTCCCACCCAACTCTGTGTCTTTTTTGTTATAGATTTGGTCTAATGTTTGTATTATGTTAATTCGGCCTCCCCAAATTACATGGGTATTTATTCAACTTAACATAAGATGCAGAGGGTCCCTGTCCCCAGTTCATTTTGATTGGTAAATAAAGTTGCCCAAGGTTGGGCAGGGAGACAGAGGTAGGAATTTTAGGATTTTCTGGCAAGGGATGGAGAGAGGAGGAAGGAGAGAGCCATCATGCTTGGAAAATAGTAAAGACCAGGTCTAAGAGGTGCAAAAGAGAGAATGCAGCTAACATGTAAGAGTTGGGGATCTTGGCCCAGGAGGGTAAGAGGTCTGAGCAGCCAATATGGGATATAGGTTTTATTAAGTGATCAATCAGAATTATCAGAGGGGAGAGTATGCTAGCTGCACAGAGGTTAAGAAATGGCCCAGACATCGAGCTGTTTAAGACATATTAAAATATAAGGTTGGTGTGTATGTGTGCTTGTGTGTGCATCTTTCATTGGGGTAGGTAGTGAGGAACACAAGTCACCACTGTTGGATTGATTTGAATGGAGTTAATTGGCTACTACTACATTTTTCCTTCATTAATACCAATTTATGCTGCCAAAATATTTTAAGATGTATGACCTTCCACTGGTGTATGGTCAATTGATCTGAGTTTATATTCTGAGGAGAAAAAATTGACCCTCTTAAACATTGCTAATAGCTTCTTGGCTGGGGCTGGGGTTTCTACTCAATTCCCACTCCATTCTGGGATTTGGCCTGGCTTGAGCTTGCATATACTTTGTGTATATTGGCACAGCTGGAGTGCATATGTGGCGCTGCCACACCATGCTTAGAAGATACATTCCCTTGTGGTTATCTATTGCCTGTGGCTCTTACATTCTTTCTGGCCTCTAGTCCACAATGATACTTGACTTGACGATTTGGAGGAGTTATGGTATATATGTTTCCTTTAGGGATGGATATTCTGCAGTCTTTTCTGCCCTGTGTCTTAGCCAGGTGTTGGTCTTTGTGTTTGAGACTATCTATTGTGACTAGAAGCTTCTACTATGAGGGTTGGGAGATGCATTTCCCTATAGGTATAATAACTTATGAGAACTAGGATAAATATATGCACATTTGCCAGAGTAATAAGAGTTGGCGCTTTCCTACTCTATAGCCTATGTAGTCATAGGTCTTTGGTTTAATAATTTTGCAAGGTATGTTTTATCTTGAGAATTTTCATTTTAATTCTTTTAATGTGTGTGTACAGATACATTTTGGGGTGATATAATGCACAGCTATAAAGGACTAGAGGGGTATTATAAATCAAGAAGGGTTAAATGTCAGGAAGTAAGTGTAGAAAAGGGAAACTAAGAAAAGTAAATCGCACTAAAGACTTTTCAAAAGAGTTACACAAAAAGCTACTCCTGTAGAATCCTACTAAACTTTTTGAATTCTTTTATTACTTTTATAATTGTTCTTTTAAATCCTGTGTCTTGACATTCAAAAAGGTAATTGTCACCAAAGAATATGTCTATAAGATTGGTGGGATTTCTTTTGGGTGGGTACTTTGTCTTGACTTTTATATTTGTGTTTTGCTATTTGACCTGGACATACAGACTGTTTCATTGCTTGTATTTCTGATATGAGATTCTAGTGTACCTCAGACTGAGCTGGTGGAGAAGCTGAGTGGCCGGAGATATGTCTGGGAGTGTGTGGATGAAATAGATTTAGAACTGGTATGTGGAGGTTGTATAGATGGGTTCTAGCAACTCTACTTTTTGCATCATTTTCATAGTTTGGGTTTCCAAAGCTGTGAATAGACACTATGACCAAGGCAACTCTTATAAAGGACAACATTTAATTGGGACTGTCTTACAGGTTCAGAGGTTTAGTCCATTATCATCAAGGTGGGAAGCAAGACAGTATCTAGGCAGGCATGGTGCTGGAGTTGTTGAGAGTTCTACATCTTGTTCCAAAGGCAAACAGGAGATAACTGGTTCATGGGCAGCTAAGAGGAGGGTCTCAAAGCCCACCCCCACAGTGACACCTTTCCTCTAATAAGGCCACATCTATTCCTACAAGACCACACATCCTAGTAATGCCACTCCCTGAGCCAAGCACATTCAAACTACCACAATTATCTTTCTTCAAAATGCTAAGCTCTGTGGGGGAAATTCCAGCTGGATCACTCCTAGCTGTAATTTTTCTCAACTTGACAGCTTAAAGGAGGAATCTATGAAAGTTTTGGATAAAAGTATGATACATTCATACAATGTATCTCAATCATATTCACCCCACTCCCTTTCCCAACTTCTCCTAAATCTAACCCCTAACTTTGTGTCCCTGTTTTGTTCTGTAGAAGAGATAATCTCACAGCAGAAGTCTCATCCTCTGTCTCTTACAGTATTTCTGACACCGGTTCTGTGATGTTTTTTGACCATTAAGTGTAACTGTTGTGTTGTAAATGTATTAATTTGTAAATATATTAATTGACCAAGGACCCCATGATCATGCTCACTTGATCTCAACATATTTTCCAGTTGTGTTTTTCTGTAATGCTCTCCATCCATTGCAAAAAGAAACTTCTTTGATGATGACTGAAAGCTACATTTATCTGTAGATACCAGGGTAAGCATTTAGTTAGAAATGATACTGGTTTAGAAGGTGGCAGTGGTAGGTTCTTTTCTAAGTTCCATGTCTTCAGCAGCTACGAGTAATTCATTAAATTTACAGCACCAGGTATGAATTTCCCTCTACTGAGTAAGCCTTAAGTCCAATTAAATGACTGAAGGTTGCACACAGGGCACAAGTGTCTCTATTTCACCTTTCAGAGTATCTTATCATAATGGACATTGTTGTGGTTCATTGGCATTATGGATAGAACTGGATAGAACTGTTGTTTGTTTTTCTCCAGTAGCACTTTACACGGAACTTCCTAAACTAAAAGAGCTAGTTGATAGTGAGAATAATTCCAGGTCAGATCCAGATAGATTCCTCTGAATCCTGTGACCAAAGTGTGTGGTGTCTTTTTTTTTTTTAATATTTTTATTACATATTTTCCTCAATTACATTTCCAATACTATCCCAAAAGTCCCCCATAGCGCCCCCCACTTCCCTACCCACCCATTCCCATTCTTTTGGCCCTGGCATTCCCCTATATTGGGGCATATAAAGTTTGCAAGTCCAATGGGCCTCTCTTTCCAGTGAAGGCCGACTAGGCCATCTTTCGATACATATGCAGCTAGAGACAAGAGCTCCGGGGTTCTGGTTAGTATATCATGTTGTTCCAACAATAGGGTTGCAGATCCCTTTAGCTCCTTGGGTACTTTCTCTAGCTTCTCCATTGGGAGCCCTGTGATACATCCAATAGCTGACTGTGAACATCCACTCCTGTGTTTGCTAGGCCCCGGCATCGTCTCACAAGAGACAGCTATATTTGGGTCCTTTCAGCAAAATCTTGCTAGTGTATGCAATGGTGTCAGAGTTTAGAAGCTGATTATGGGACGGATCCCTGGATACAGCAGTCTCTAAATGGTCCATCCTTTCATCACAGCTACGAACTTTGTCTCTGTAACTCCTTCCCTGGGTGTTTTGTTCCCAATTCTAAGAAGGTGCACAGTGTCCACACTTTGGTCTTCATTCTTCTTGAGTTTCATGTGTTTAGGAAATTGTATCTTATATCTTGGGTATCCTAAGTTTTGGGCTAATATCCACTTATCAATGAATACATATTGTGTGAGTTCTTTTGTGATTGTGTTACTTCACTCAAGATGATGCCTCCAGGTCCATCCATTTGGCTAGGAATTTCATAAATTCATTCTTTTTAATAGCTGAGTAGTACTCCATTGTGTAAATGTACCATAATTTCTGTATCCATTCCTCTGTTGAGGGACATCTGGGTTCTTTCCAGCTTCTGGCTATTATAAATAGGGCTGCTATGAACATAGTGGAGCATGTGTCCTTCTTACCGGTTGGGACATCTTCTGGATATATGCCCAGAAGAGGTATTGCTGGATCCTCCGGTAGTACTATGTCCAATTTTCTGAGGAACCGCCAGACTGATTTCCAGAGTGGTTGTACAAGCTTGCAATCCCACCAACAATGGAGGAGTGTTCCTCTTTCTCCACATCCTCGCCAGCATCTGCTGTCACCTGAATTTTTGATCTTAGCCATTCTGACTGGTGTGAGGTGGAATCTCAGGGTTGTTTTGATTTGCATTTCCCTGATGATTAAGGATGTTGAACATTTTTTCAGGTGCTTCTCTGCCATTCGGTATTCCTCAGGTGAGAATTCTTTGTTCAGTTCTGAGCCCCATTTTTTAATGGGGTTATTTGACTTTCTGGAGTCCACCTTCTTGAGTTCTTTATATATATTGGATATTAGTCCCTTGTCTGATTTAGGATAGGTGAAGATCCTTTCCCAATCTGTTGGTGGTTTTTTTGTCTTATTGATGGTGTCTTTAGCCTTGCAGAAGCTTTGTAGTTTCATGAGGTCCCACTTGTCAATTCTCGATCTTACAGCACAAGCCATTACTGTTCTATTCAGGAATTTTTCCCCTGTGCCCATATCTTCAAGGCTTTTCCCCACTTTCTCCTCTATAAGTTTCAGTGTCTCTGGTTTTATGTGAAGTTCCTTGATCCACTTAGACTTGACCTTAGTACAAGGAGATAGGAATGGATCGATTCGCATTCTTCTACATGTTAACAACCAGTTGTGCCAGCACCATTTGTTGAAAATGCTGTCTTTCTTCCACTGGATGTTTTTAGCTCCCTTGTCGAAGATCAAGTGACCGTAGGTGTGTGGGTTCATTTCTGGGTCTTCAATTCTATTCCATTGGTCTATTTGTCTGTCACTATACCAGTACCATGCAGTTTTTATCACAATTGCTCTGTAGTAGAGCTTTAGGTCCGGCATGGTGATTCCACCAGAGGTTCTTTTATCCTTGAGAAGAGTTTTTGCTATCCTAGGTTTTTTGTTATTCCAGATGAATTTGCAGATTGCACTTTCTAATTCGTTGAAGAATTGAGTTGGAATTTTGATGGGGATTGCATTGAATCTGTAGATTGCTTTTGGCAAGATAGCCATTTTTACAATGTTGATCCTGCCAATCCATGAGCATGGGAGATCTTTCCATCTTCTGAGATCTTGTATAATTTCTTTCTTCAGAGACTTGAAGTTTTTATTATACAGATCTTTCACTTCCTTAGTTAGAGTCACGCCAAGATATTTTATATTATTTGTGACTATTGAGAAGGGTGTTGTTTCCCTAATTTCTTTCTCAGCCTGTTTATTCTTTGTGTAGAGAAAGGCCATTGATTTGTTTGAGTTAATTTTATATCCAGCTACTTCACCGAAGCTGTTTATCAGGCTTAGGAGTTCTCTGGTGGAATTTTTAGGGTAACTTATATATACTATCATATCATCTGCAAAAAGTGATATTTTGAATTCATCTTTTCCAATTTGTATCCCTTTGATCTCCTTTTGTTGTCGAATTGCTCTGGCTAGGACTTCAAGTACAATGTTGAATAGGTATGGAGAAAGTGGACAGCCTTGTCTAGTCCCTGATTTTAGAGGGATTGCTTCAAGCTTCTCAACAGTTACTTTGATGTTGGCTACTGGTTTGCTGTAGATTGCTTTTATCATGTTTAGGTATGGGCCTTGAATTCCTGATCTTTCCAAGACTTTTATCATGAATGGGTGTTGGATCTTGTCAAATGCTTTTTCCGCATCTAACGAGATGACCATGTGGTTTTTGTCTTTGAGTTTGTTTATATACTGGATTACGTTGATGGATTTCCGTATATTGAACCATCCCTGCATCCCTGGGATGAAACCTACTTGGTCAGGATGGATGATTGTTTTGATGTGTTCTTGGATTCGGTTAGCAAGAACTTTATTGAGGATTTTTGCATCAATATTCATAAAGGATATTGGTCTGAAGTTTTCTATCTTTGTTGGGTCTTTTTGTGGTTTAGGTATCAGAGTAATTGTGGCTTCATAGAATGAGTTGGGTAGAGTACCTTCTGTTTCTATTTTGTGGAATAGTTTGTGAAGAACTGGGATTAGATCTTCTTTGAAGGTCTGATAGAACTCTGCACTAAACCCATCTGGTCCTGGGCTTTTTTTAGTTGGGAGACTATTAATGACTGCTTCTATTTCTTTGTGGGATATAGGGCTGTTTAGATCATTAACCTGATCTTGATTCAACTTTGGTACCTGGTATCTGTCTAGGAACTTCTCCATTTCATCCAGGTTCTCCAGTTTTGTTGAGTATAGCCTTTGGTAGAAGGATCTGATGGTGTTTTGGATGTCTTCAGGATCTGTTGTTATGTCTCCTTTTTCATTTCTGATTTTGTTAATTAGGATGCTTTCCCTGTGCCCTCTAGTGAGTCTGGCTAAGGGTTTATCTATCTTGTTGATTTTCTCAAAGAACCAGCTCCTTGATTGGTTGATTCTTTGAATAGTTTTTCTTGTTTCCACTTGGTTGATTTCACCCCTGAGTTTGATTATTTCCTGCCGTCTACTCCTCTTGGGTGAATTTGCTTCCTTTTGTTCTAGTGCTTTTAGGTGTGTTGTCAAGCTGCTAATGTGTGCTCTCTCTAGTTTCCTTTTGGAGGCACTCAGAGCTATGAGTTTTCCTCTTAGAAATGCTTTCATTGCGTCCCATAAGTTTGGATATGTTGTGGCTTCATTTTCATTGAACTCTAAAAAGTCCTTAATTTCTTTCTTTATTCCTTCCTTGACCAAGGTATCATTGAGAAGAGTGTTGTTCAGTTTCCACGTGAAGGTTGGCTTTCTATTATTTATTTTGTTATTGAAGATCAGCCTTAGTCCATGGTGATCTGATAGGATGCATGGGACAATTTCAATATTTTTGTATCTGTTGAGGCCTGCTTTGTGACCAATTATGTGGTCAATTTTGGAGAAGGTACCATGAGGTGCTGAGAAGAAGGTATATCCTTTCGTTTTAGGATAGAACGTTCTGTAGATATCTGCCAGATCCATTTGATTCATAATTTCTCTTAGTTTCACTGTGTCCCTGTTTAGTTTCTGTTTCCATGATCTGTCCATTGGTGAAAGTGGTGTGTTGAAGTCTCCCACTATTATTGTATGAGGTGCAATGTGTGCTTTGAGCTTTACTAAAGTTTCTTTAATGAATGTGGCTGCCTTTGTATTTGGAGCATAGATATTCAGGATTGATAGTTCCTCTTGGAGGATTTTACCTTTGATGAGTATGAAGTGTCCCTCCCTGTCTTTTTTAATGACTTCGGGTTGGAAGTCAATCTTATCAGATATTAGAATGGCTACTCCAGCTTGTTTCTTAATGCCATTTGCTTGGAAAATTGTTTTCCAGCCTTTCATTCTGAGGTAGTGTCTATCCTTTTCTCTGAGATGAGTTTCCTGTAAGCAGCAAAATGTTGGGTCTTGTTTGTGTAGCCAGTTTGTTAGTCTATGTCTTTTTATCGGGGAGTTGAGTCCATTGATATTAAGAGATATTAAGGAAAAGTAATTGTTGTTTCCTGTTATTTTTGTTGTTAAAGTTGGCATTTTGTTCTTGTGGCTGTCTTCTTTTAGGTTTGTTGAGGGATTACCTTCTTGTTGTTTCTAGGGCGTGGTTCCTGTCCTTGTATTGTTTTTTTTCTGTTATTATCCTTTGAAGGGCTGGATTCGTGGAGAGATAATGTGTGAATTTGGTTTTGTCGTGGAATACTTTGGTTTCTCCATCTATGTTAATTGAGAGTTTGGCTGGGTATAGTAGCCTGGGCTGGAATTTGTGTTCTTTTAGTGTCTGTATAATATCCGTCCAGGATCTTCTGGCTTTCATAGTCTCTGGTGAAAAATCTGGTGTAATTCTGATAGGCTTGCCTTTATATGTTACTTGGCCTTTTTCTCTTACTGCTTTTAGTATTCTATCTTTATTTAGAGCATTTGTTGCTCTGATTATTATGTGTTGGGAGGTATTTCTTTTCTGGTCCAGTCTATTTGGAGTTCTGTAGGCTTCTTGTATGTTCATGGGCATCTCTTTCTTTAGATTTGGGAAGTTTTCTTCTATAATTTTGTTGAAGATGTTTGCTGGTCCTTTGAGTTGAAAATCTTCATTCTCATCCACTCCTATTATCCATAGGTTTGGTCTTCTCATTGTGTCCTGTATTTCTTGGATGTTTTGAGTTAGGATCTTTTTGCATTTTACATTTTCCTTGATTGTTGTGCCGATGTTCTCTATGGAATCTTCTGCACCTGAGATTCTCTCTTCCATCTCTTGTATTCTGTTGCTGATGCTCGTATCTATGGTTCCAGATTTCTTTCCTAGGGTTTCTATCTCCAGTGTTGCCTCATTTTGGGTTTTCTTTATTGTGTCTACTTCCCTTTTTAGGTCTAGTATGGTTTTGTTCATTTCCATCATCTGTTTGGATGTGTTTTCCTTTTTTTTCTGTAAGGACTTCTACCTGTTTGATTATGTTATCGTGTTTTTCTTTAAGGATTTGTAACTCTTTAGCAGTGTTCTCCTGCAATTCTTTAAGGGATTTTTGTGCTTCCTCTTTATTGTCTTCTGCCTGTTTAGCAGTGTTCTCCTGCATTTCTTTAAGTGTGTTATTAAAGTCCTTCTTGAAGTCCTCTATCATCATCAGGAGATATGCTTTTAAATCCGTGTCTAGCTTTTCCGGTGTGTTTGGGTGCCCTGGACTGGGCGAAGTGGGGGTGCTGGGTTCTGATGATGGTGAGTGGTCTTGGTTTCTGTTAGTAAGATTATTACGTTTACCTTTCGCCATCTGGTAATCTCTGGGGTTAGTTGTTATCGTTGTCACTGTTTAAAGATTGGAGCAGAAGCTGTGTTCCACTCACCAGCAGTCTCTAAATCCTGCGGCGGGGGTCGTGGGTAGCTGACGGTGCCCCGGTGCTGGTCCAGCCGGAAGAGGCCTGTGGTCCTACTCAGGCCGTTTTTCTGCTTCCCTAACTAATGCAGTCTCTGGTCCCGCGCAATTGGATTGGAGCAGAAGCTGTGTTTCACTCTCCAGAAGTCTTAAGATCCTGTGGTGGGTGTTGTGGGTAGCTGGTGAGTGTCAGCTGACCCTGCGCCCCAGCTGCCCTGGTGCTTTTCTGACTGGAAGAGGGTTGTGGCCCTATGTAGGCCGGATTTCTCTCTCCCCAACCAGAGCAGTCTCAGGTCCCGCGTGATTGGACTGGAGCAGAAGCTGTGTTCCACTCACCAGCAGTCCCAAAATCCTGCGGTGGGGGTCGTGGGTAGCTGGCGGGTGTCAGGCAACCCTGCGCTCCCGCTACCCCGGCGCTGATCCGGCCGGATGAGGCCTGTGGCCCTACTCAGGCCGGTTTCTGCTTCCCTAACTAATGCAGTCTCAGGTCCCGTGCAATTGGATTGGAGCTGAAGCTGTGTTCCACTCACCAGCAGTCCCAAAATCCTGCGGCGGGGGTCGTGGGTAGCTGGCGGGTGTCAGGCAACCCTGGGCTCCCGCTACCCCAGCGCTGATCCGGCTGGATGAGGCCTGTGGCCCTACTCAGGCCGGTTTCTGCTTCCCTAACTAATGCAGTCTCAGGTCCCGCGCAATTGGATTGGAGCTGAAGCTGTGTTCCACTCACCAGCAGTCCCAAAATCCTGTGGCGGGGGTCGTGGGTAGCTGGCGGGTGTCAGGCAACCCTGTGCTCCCACTACCCCGGCGCTGATCCAGCCAGATGAGGCCTGTGGCCCTACTCAGGCAGGTTTCTGCTTCCCTAACTAATGCAGTCTCAGGTCCCGCGCGCAATTGGATTGGAGCTGAAGCTGTGTTCCACTCACCAGCAGTCCCAAAATCCTGAGGTGGGGGTCGTGGGTAGCTGGCGGGTGTCAGGCAACCCTGCGCTCCCGCTACCCCGGTGCTGATCCAGCCGGATAAGGCCTGTGGTCCTACTCAGGCCGGTTTCTGCTTCCCTAACTCAAGTGTGTGGTGTCTTAAGAAATGGTGTCTTACCTTCTTTTTCTGGAAGGCAACTTCCAGACAGTTCTGCCCTAGCCTATTTTGTTTGGGGGCTGTTTTGGACCAACAACAACTTAGAAAGAGATTTCCTGGGCCTGGCTGTCTTAGTTAGGGTTTTACTGCTGTGAACAGACTCTATGACCGAGGCAAGTCTTATAAAGGACAACATTTAATTGGGTCTGGCTTATGGATTCAGAGGTTCAGTCCAGTATCATCAAGGCAGGAACATGGAAGCATCCAGATAGGCATGGTACAAGAGGAGCTGAGAGTTCTACATCTTCATCTGAGGGCTCCTAGTGGAAGACTGACTTCCAGGCAGCTACGGTGAGGGTCTTAAGCCCACACCCAGAGTGACACACCTACTCCAACAAGGCCACACATAATAGTGCCATTCCCTGGGCCAAGCATATACAAACCATCACAGTGCCATTGGAATTTTTGTTAAATAATTTATGGTTTGTAAGAAAAGCATTGTTATCTCAGTTAATGTCACTTTAATTAAACTCTATGTACACATACTAACTTATACATACACATATATTTATATCTACAGATATAATATTTAATTTTAAGTATCTGTAAAGCAATATAATTCCCAATGGCTTGCTCTTCCTTCCTTCCTTCCTTCCTTCCTTCCTTCCTTCCTTCCTTCCTTCCTTCCTTCCTTCCTTCCTCCCTCCCTCCCTCCCTCCCTCCCTCCCTCCCTCTTTCTTTCTTTCTTTCTTTCTTTCTTTCTTTCTTTCTTTCTTTCTTTCTTTCTCTCTCTCTCTCTCTCTCTCTCTCTCTCTTTCTTTCTTTCTTTTTTTCTTTCCTTCTTTCTTTCCTTCCTTCTTCCTTCCTTCCTTCCTTCCTTCCTTCCTTCCTTCCTTCCTGCTCTCTCTCTCTCTCTCTCTCTCTCTCTCGCAGTCCAGTCATTATTCCCCCCCCTCCCAGTCTGCCCTCTGACCATTCCTCATCCGATTCCTCCTCCCCTGCCCCTCCAAGAGGATATCTCCTGCCCCTACCCCAACAGACCTTCCATTCCCTTTGTCCTAAAGGGTTTGGTGCCTCTTCTCTCACTGAGGCCAGGCCAGGCAGTCCTCTGCTGTTTACGTGTTGGGGGTGGGGGGGTGGTGGGCTCAGATCTGCACATGTATGCTGCCTGGTTGGTGGCTCAGTGTCTGAGAGATTTTGGGGGTCCAGGGTAGTTGAGACTGCAGGTCTTCCTATGTGGTTGCCCTCCTCCTCAACTTCTTCCAGCTTTTTCTGTAATTCAACCACAGGGGTCCCTGGCTTTTGTCTATTGGTTGGTGTAAGTATCTGCATCTGACTCTTTTAGCTACTTGTTGGGCCTCTCAGAGGGGAGTCATGTTAGGCTGTCCTGTCTGTAAGTGCACCATAGCATCAGTAATAGTGTCAGGCCTTGGAGCCTCCCCTTGAGCTGGATTCTAATTTAGGCCGGTCACTGGTCCTCCTTTCCCCCAGTCTCCTCTCCATCCTTGTCCCTGCAGTTTCCCTAGACAGGAACAATTCTAGGTCAGAGTTTTTTACTGTGGGACAGCAACCCTCATCTCTCCACTTGGTGCCCTTTCTTTCTTCTGGAGGTGGACTCCACAAGTTCCCTCTCCTCACTATAGGGCATCTAAGGTCCCTCCATTGGCTTTTTAAAGCATCCTTAGTATAACTTATCCTTTATCCTTCCCTCTCCCTCTGTGTTGTCACTATTCTTCCCTCCCAGGTATGTCTTCCTGACTTGCTTTTTTTTTTTTTTTTTCTTTTCATTTCCTCCTTCCTAGCAACCGGAAACTATGTATTTGCACTACTTTAGAAATTTTCTTTCTTGAGTAGTGAGCAAATTTGGCCTCCTATGACTGTACTATTTCTTATATATCTTTATAAGCTCTGATTACTGTGATAAATAGTAAAAATTTTAAAGAGAACAAAAATTTCAGTTGCTATTTTAAATGAAGTTTTTCTTTTTACTTCCAAGGATTAAGAATCATCTGTATGTCTGTCTCCTGAGAGGCTTTGCCAGTGTCTGATGAATACAGAGGCAGATGCTCGAAGCCAACCATTAGACTGAACATTGTGGGGGGGTCCACGATGGAGGAGTTGGAGAAAAAACTGAAGGACCTGAGGGGGTTTGTAGTCCCATGGAGGGAGCAACAGTGTCAACAGGCCAGACCCTCTGGAGCTCCCAGAGACTGGACCACCAACCAAAGAATACACACGAAGTGACCCATGGTGCTGGCCACATATGTGGCAGAGGATGGCCTTGTTGGACATCAGTGGGAGGAGGGGCCCTTGGGCCTGAGGGTGTTTGATGCCCCAGTGTAGGGAAATGCCAGGGCAGGAAGATGGGAATAGGTGGGTAGGTGGGGAATCACCTTCATAGAGACAGGGGGAGGGGGAGGATGGGATAAGAGGTTTCCTAAGGGGAGACTGGGAAAGGGGAAAACATTTGAAATAAAAAAGAGAATCATCTGTATTTTATTGTTTAAAAAAGACATCCCAACAGTACCTAATGTTTACCATGTAATGACAAAGCTTTGAAATGTAAAGGTAAAAGTGACTCCTATGATGGTGGTTTGTTATTTTATTTTATTTATTTATTTTTATTAGGTATTTTCTTCATTTACATTTCTAATGCTATCCCAAAAGTCCCCCATACCCTCTCCCCTACTTCCCTACCCCCCCCCACTCCCACTTCTTGGCCCTGGCATTCCCCTGTACTGAGGCATATAAAGTTTGCAAGACCAATGGGCCTCTCTTTCCACTGATGGCCAACTAGGCCATCTTCTGATACATATGCAGCTAGAGACATGAGCTCTGGGGGGTATTGGTTAGTTCATATTGTTGTTCCACCTATAGGGTTGCAGACCCCTTTATCTCCTTGGGTACTTTCTCTAGCTCCTCCATTGGGGGCCCTGTGATCCATCCAATAGCTGACTGTGAGCATCCACTTCTGTGTTTGCTAGGCCCTTCCATAGCCTCACAAGAGTCAGCTATATGATGGTGCTTTAAATGCTTTCTAAATTTCTTGAAAGCAAGTTCAAGTCATAGAGAAATTTAACTGGGCTATTCACATACTGTGAATCTTTTCATGGATTTTGCAATTTGCTGTGATTGTAGACATTCTAGCGAGCAAAAACTTGAGTTCAGAAATTGGGATGAAGTGTGGTGATGAGGGTGGGTGGGGATGGAAACCTACGGAATAATGGAGGTGTCAATTCTTGCTGCTGGAACTGTGCTAATAAAGTAGCATCAGCTTCTCCACGGCCCTGGATCCTGGTCACTGGAGAGTTCCGCTCAGAAACCAGTGGGAAAGTCATTTTAACCTCCCTAATTATCACTGTTTTTGTATCTATCCCACTTGGAGGGTGCTCCATGGAAGCCAGATGGCTGCAAATGTTATCCTGCTTCACAAGCATGGAGGTTTCTGTATTGCTGCCAAAGCCATTGTCAAAATGTCCTATATCAAAACAAAACAAAAAATAAAAATCCTCTGTTTTCCAAACTTCTGAAAATTCCACAATAGCTATAAAATACCAACCCCTCTGTTAGGTTTTGGCAGCTAAAGGGAAAAAAATTATCCATTCCCTAAGCATCTTGTTGTCTGAACTAACTGAGCAGTGGGGCAGCCAAAAAAGGAATTGCATCATTGAGAACCTCATGAATTTTCAAACAAGCAGCCTTTGGAATTCAGAACTGCTCATAAGGGGCCAAGTGGAATGGGCTTAGTGCAGACATAAGCCACTCTGGAATAAGGGGGGAGGGGATTTGCAAAGCACAAGCCATTTTCACCCTTAGGCAAAGGAAAGAGGTGCTTGTGTGTGACTGTGGATGCAGCCAAGGTGTCTTCTAGATACTAGAAGCACAGGGATCAAAGGCAGTTCTCTCTGAATAAGAAAATAAAATCATAAAGTAGGGCTGGATCATTTCAGCCTCTAAGTGGTAGTAACAACCAGAAATGGAAGTATTAAGAATAAATTTATCATCTCTTGAAACAGAGGGCTGACTACCTCTTATTAACTTATTTTAAACCTTACGTGCATATAGTGGAAAGGAAATGTTTAACAAATGAATGCTGCAAGTATATAATCTGCAAGGTGACACATTTAAAAAATATATGATGTAGTGAGACCCATCTCCTAGGTTCTCATTCAGAACCTCAATTATGCTCTGATTATTGGTTAAAGAATTGATGTCTTTTTTTTAAAAAAAGAATTAGGTTAAAATGAAGAAAGAATTTTTTTTTCTTTGAGAGTGAGAATTGGAAGATATTTTAGCTGAAAGTCCTAAAAAGGCAAATTAGCTTCTAAAATGTTATTACCTGATACTACAAGCCCATGATCTGCTGCGGGCCCATTACTGTTCTTAGCCTTGCTTCAGTGGCAGGCAGGCCAGTCCTGCTCCCCCACGCCCCTTCTGCCTTACTCCCCAGCTCCTTAGTTTCTCAGTTGTGACATTGCTATTAGGAACATTAGGAGTTTACAGGTAGAGTCTTCAGACCAGATGATGACATGATATTTAGATATTTATTTGGTATAAATTAAGAATCAACCCTTGTAATTTTAATAATAGAGGCTGGAGGCAGAATCAGGTTTGAAAAATAAAGCTAGATTGTAATATGTAACTGGCATACATTGGTCAACTGGTACAACATTCTAGACCAAGTACTATTTCTTTGAAGGTTCATCATAGGGCCATTGCCAGAAGCCTGTTGGCCCAATTCCATGGTAGTCCTTGAAGAGGCTGATAGCTGAAGCTGTCTCATGGCTGCACTTGCCACAACTGGCTAACAAATATTTCTGAGGGAATCTAGGTGGTGTATCTCTGAAATTACTTGTTAGGCGTAGGTGAAGAATAAGAAATTCGGCTAAGTCTCATGGAGCAAACTGCAGGTGTGGGTCTAGCTGCTAGGTCTTCAGAGATAAAGATTTGAAAATGAGTGTTAGGAGACCAACAAGCATGACCCAGAACCTAAACAGAGGCATATTCTTAACCACACCTCCAGATTCAGGAGAGAGTCCGACTGACTGACATAAATTGGATGGAATGTTGACACCAAGTCAAAGAACTAGGACAATATTTTATATTGTCATAACTGAGAGTCAACAGTTGTGGTCTCAGGACAAAGTTGAGTCTCACTTACTAAAGTGAAAAGCAGTTAAGAAAGAGTCCCCAAATGTCTCATTCACTCTCTAACTCAAACACACTTGGAGAATTTATAGTTTGCCTTTATTCTGTTAATATTGAGCATCCTCTATGGAATGTTAAAGTCCCCAAGAATCCAGATTTAGGAAATATACTGTAGTTGACTTTTTTTTTTTGTGACTGTGAATTGTGATTACTTTGTGAAAAATGTATTTTAAGCCTGCCATGGTGGTACTCACCTTTAATCCCCAGAACACAGGAGGCAGAGGCAGAGAGGCAGAGAGGCAGAGAGGCAGAGAGGCAGAGAGGCAGAGAGGCAGAGAGGCAGAGAGGCAGAGAGAGAGGCAGAGAGAGAGGCAGAGAGAGAGGCAGAGAGCCAGAGGAGAGCCAGAGGAGAGCCAGAGAGGCAGGGGAGGGCCAGAGAGGGTCAGAGGAGAGCCAGAGAGGGCCAGAGAGGGGCAGAGAGGCAGAGAGAGAGGCAGAGAGAGAGGCAGAGAGAGAGAGGCAGAGAGAGAGAGGCTGAGAGGCAGAGAGGCAGAGAGGCAGAGAGGCAGAGAGGCAGAGGCAGAAGCAAGCGAATCTCTGTTGAGTTTGAGGCCAATGGGGCCTGCATAACAAGTTCCAGCCTAGCCAGGACTATATTTGAGTCTCTGTCTAAAAACCAAAAATGGGTCTTACCACTTCCTAGGGCAACATCTGTAAGAGCTTGCTGTTATTGGAGACTTATTTTTGGAATAAAGGGACAGGTAAGAGAGTGGCAGACAAGGTCAGAGTGATAAGAGTGAATGAGTTAAGATTTAGTAAATGGAGGCTTTACTCTTAATTGAAGAACAGGCAGAATCTAGCAATGCTGAGGAGGAGTGTCTCTTTATGATAGGTTTAAAACCCTCTTCCTATTTCTTGCTTGTTCTTGGAAAATATACTGCAGGGTTTAAATGGGGTAGATGGAGATGATGAGATAAGGGACTGGTGTAGTAGAGAAAGCTTGTCTTAGACTGAAGAAAAGTATTAAGAAAATCATTTGATGCTGTTGCTATGGCTTTCATTGGACTCACATCTAACACAATGAAATTTAGCCCAGGAACTACACTTTGATATAAATTGTCTATCAGCTGGTAACCTTTGTTCTTTCAGGTCTAAAGGTGACATGTGGCACTAGAGAGCATGCCTCTTTTCTTTGTGCTGCTCTGCAGCCTTTCGGCATCTGAGAAGATTGTTCTAGTGTTGCGGTTTACATGTGGTCACTGCAGGACTCCGGCCAGCCATTCCCAGGGCAGTGTGTGTCCTTAGAACTGAGCTCGGAAGCTGAAATACTCAGTAGGACAGAAGCCTTTTGGACTCTCTCTCTCTCTCTCTTCTCTGTCACTTAAAAAATTCTACAAAACAATACATTCAATAGGACCAAATGAGTCCACATCAATGAAGAGGGACAAAAGAAGTAATTGTTTGGGTGAAGGAAGTGCAAGATGTGAAATCTGATGGAATTAAAGAGAAATCAAAGGAGATGACACGAAGTTTCCTGGGAGGGAGCACAGGACACAACAGCTCTAGTGTGAATGGGAAAATGCCGACCTTTAACATTTCAGAGCCCAGGGATGAGCATGGAGGGCACCCAGAAGACAGCAGAACATCTTGCCGCTCTGGGCATGTGGACAGCTGTGAAGGCAGATTCAATTCTTGGACTTCTTCTTGTGGAACTTCAAATTCCCAAAAACAGGTTTCAAGATTTAAAAACAATGGTTGGTTTGTAGTTTTCACACATTTATGAGGCATAAGGTGTTACATCAACTCAAATATATACACCCACACCCACTCATATATACCTACACACACACACACACACACACACACACACACACACACACACACTATGGGTTGTGTCCAAGCTCAGGATAATTTGTGAATCTCTCACCTTAATCTTCTATCATGTCTGAATGGTGGGTGCATTCAAAGGTTCCTGCCTTGAGAGGCTCCAATTAAAGCTTGACCAGGCCTCAGCCATGCTGCCTGCACATCGTCTTTACTACCTGTCTAAGAGAGGATGTTGCTTGGTTGTAAGAGATCTTAAAGATGGACCTCTAAATATTTCCATTTTTTATGGGCAAAAGAAGTGTTTGTGTATGTTTGTATATGTAAATGTGTATGTGTGTGTGTGTGTTTCTTTCTTTCCCAGCACAAAATGATCTGAGTTCTGGTAACTTTATGTTTTTCTCAAACACTAAACTGTATTTCCAACTCAAATCACAGTGTGTACTGGCTCAGAGGAAACCGTGATGGTCTCAGTACCTCGGTATGACTGCATCTCTCTGTATCAGATATACCTGCCTTATCATATCTTACTCCACTGGAGCTGGAGAACTCTTCCTGCCACTCAGAGGGCTCCCAAAGTACCAGAGAAACAGTAGACGAAGTAACATCTGCTTGAAGTTGAAAGAAAGATGCCCAAGGAAAGCGCCTCCCTGGCCTTCTTTGGCCATATTGTCTAGGCTGCCGTATGCTGCAGAGGCAGCTGTTACCCGAAATGTATGGTGGACAGAGCTTGATTGACACATTTATTACCGTTTGCAAGTCAACCAGACCTGCTAGAAAGCTTCTGGGGGCTAAGGTTGGTGCTGACACCTCAAGCAGGAAGGCTGGCTGATAGGCAGGAAGAGTCTGAAGTCCTTGTGAAAGTCCAGGCATGGTAGAACCCCAGCCTTCCAGCACTTCCCTTTTAGGCTAGAGGTATCTTGCGTCCCCTCATCTGACACAGAGTCTGGTGGGAAGCAAAATTTAGTAATGTTTATTTACCTATGTTTGGGTTAGTGTGTGGCACTAATGGTGATAAGCAATACCCAGGACAGAGGAGCAAAATACAAGACTTGGCACTTTTCCTCAAAACCTTCCAATCATGTTAGAGGACTGGAACTAAAAGTGTGTGCCACTTTACCTGACCAGAAAGACTCTTCTAATTGTAACATTATTATCAAGCACAAATTGCAGCAAATAAGACATAAACTCTTGTAAATCTTTAATTCTAGCTGTTGGGAGTCAGAGGCAATGGGTGTGACTGTGGTGTGATATGTATCTTTGTGAGTTAGAGGCTAGCCTGGTCTATCTACATAGTAAGTTCCAGGCCAACCTGGGCTACATAGTGAGACCTTGTATAAAATAGCTAATAATATGTATTTTCAAGATGTTTTCATGAAAACAGCCATGTACCTGTGATGGCATATCACTATAAAATTTATTTGAAATTAGTAAGGCAAAAAATATGCATATTGAAAACCATTTGTTGTTACTAGATAATTAAAATTGCATGGCTTTAGATCTCATAGCCCTTGTCCTGGAAACATCTGCAGGCTCAGCTTCACCCGGGCAGCGTTCTTGCAAGGCTACGTTCACCCGGGGCTGAGTGGCAGATGGCCTCTGCAGTCTTCCACGCCCCGGTCCGTCACCATCACCTTTCTCTCTCCCAGCTTGCCTTCCTGGTTCACGCTCACTCACAGGCTTCTGTTGACATTTCAAATTGTGATGCCGGATGAGGTCCAATCCTTTTTAAATACACTCAGGCCTTTTGCTGGATGCTTTCTGCTTGAACACATTTACAAGGCAGCTCTGCTCTTTAGGTGACCCGTGCTAGAGCTGGACACTCTAGTTTCCTGCCGCCAAGCTCTTTCTTACGCTGATCCTCAATGTATTTCTTATAATCTCCCCGACGTCTGTCTTTTTAAGTCAAAGGTTTCTTTGCTTCCTCTTTGTGTGCTGCATCTTCCAATGCACCTGTCAGATGGTGGTAAAAGCGGTATGAAGACAGAGGAGCTCTCGGCTTGACCCTGAGCGTCCCTTGCGCTCGGCTACATTTTTTCTTCTTCAGTTCTCTAAATTTATTAAATTAAACTCTTCATTTGGAGTCAATTGCAAATTCATATTCAGTTGTAATAAATACTACAGACCAGCCTTGTGTTTTCCTTATTTAATTTAATCAATAGGAAAAATCGTTGAAACTCTAGAGAATAATATCAAAACTAGGATAATGGTGCCAACAGTCTTAGGATACAGAATATTTCTATCAACACAGAGTATCCTTTTAAATCACACAGGTCACCAATCCTGCCCCCCCCATGCCAATCTCAAGCATGTTTTCTACTTCTGACTTCATGAATATCCCTCACCATTCAACATGAGCATCTGGCAATTTGCTGTTGCGTGTGCCAAAAGACCCTTCCTTTTTATAGCTGGGTAGTATGACAGGACACTGATTGATAAGTGTGTTTGAGTAAGCCGGGTGTGGTGGCGCACACCTTTGATCCTAGCACTCAGGAGGCAGACGCAGGCAGATTTCTGAGTTTGAGGCCAGCCTGGTCTACAAAGTGAGTTCCAGGACAGCCAGGGCTACACAGAGAAACCCTATCTGGAAAAACCAAGGGGAAAAAAAAAAAAAAAAAAAAAAAAAAAAAGGTGTGTTTGAGTGGTTACCACAGTGCTCATGTGGGCTGTTTCTACATTTTGCCTATATGAATAAAGTTGATACCAACCTTGTGTACAGCTTTGCTGGTAAATATACTTCTTTATATTTTTCCGGGATAATGTCTATAAGCAATGGTGTGTAATAGTCTTTGGAAGAGGAGCTGTAGCATTTTATATTACCTCTATAAATGTGTTACTCAGATTTCTATGCCATCATTAGCATTTGGAATGGCCGAGACTTTTTTTTAATCAGATAATTTTTAATTAACATTTCAAATGTTATCCCCTTTCCCAGTTTCCCCTGACACCCACACCCCAGCCCTCCACCCCCACCCCCTATCCCAGCTTCCATGAGGGTGTTCCCCCACCCACCCACCACTCCTGCCTCCCTGCCATGGCATTCCCCTACACTGGGGCATAAAGCCTTCACAGGACCAAATGCCAGATGTTTTTCGTTTTTGTTTTTGACAGGGTCTCACTTGAACCCAGGCTCACCTGGAACTCATTGTGTATTCAAGACTGGTCACAAATTTACTGCAATCCTATCTCAGCCTTTCAGATCTGGGATGATAGGTGGAAGCTACCAGACCCAGCTTCTTGGTATCCCCACATTTTAAATTTGAGTTTTTTTTTTTATGGGACAGTAGAATCTTTTAATTTTTTATTTGTACATATTTTAAAAATTAAAATGTCCCCCTTCTCTCTCCCCCTTCAAACCCTCCCAATAATTCTCCTATTGTAATTAATTTCTAACCTCTAATAGCTAGGGTGCTGAAATTCTTCCTTTGTTTATTTGAATCTGCATATCTGGGGAAGTGTCTCATGTGTGTTGCATGTTTCCCAGCTAGATCACCTGTGTATTATGGCTGTGTATTGAGGCTTATCATAGGTTTTAAATGCTGCTCCTTTGTCACCTGTGTGTTTTGTACATATTTTCTATGACTCTATAGCTTGTTATATACTGATAGGGACCATTTACAAAAAGAGGCTTTAAAATTTGAAAGTTTTTGGAAAAGCACCTGGGTAGCTAGGGCGCAGGGTCGGCTGACACTCGCCAGCTACCCACAACACCCGCCACAGGATCTTAAGACTTCTGGTGAGTGGAACACAGCTTCTGCTCCAATCCAATTGTGCGCGGGACCTGAGATTGCATTAGTTAGGGAAGCAGAAATCGGCCTGAGTAGGGCCACAGGCCTCATCCGGCCGGATCAGCACCGGGGTAGCTAGAGCGCAGGGTCGGCAGACACCCGCCAGCTACCCACGACCCCCGCCACAGGATTTTGAGACTGCTGGTGAGTGGAACACAGCTTCTGCTCCAGTCCAATCACACGGGACCTGAGACTGCTTTGGTTGGGGAGGCAGAAATCCGGCCTACATAGGGCCACAAGCCTCTTCCGGTCAGAAAAGCACCGGGATAGCTAGGGCGCAGGGTCGGCTGACACTTGCCAGCTACCCACAACACCCTCCACAGGATCTTAAGACTTCTGGAGAGTGGAACACAGCTTCTGCTCCAATCCAATTGTGCGCAGGACCTGAGACTGCATTAGTTAGGGAAGCAGAAAACCGGCCTGAGTAGGACCACAGGCCTCTTCCGGCTGGACCAGCACCAGTGTAGCTAGAATGCAGGGTCGGCTGACACCTGCCAGCTACCCACGACCCCCACCACAGGATTTTGAGACTGCTGGTGAGTGGAACACAGCTTCTTCTCCAATCTTTAAACAGTGACAACGACAACAACTAACCCCAGAGATTACCAGATGGCGAAAGGTAAACATAATAATCTTACTAAGAGAAACCAAGACCACTCACCATCATCAGAACCCAGCACTCCCACTTCGCCCAGTCCAGGGCACCCCAACACACTGGAAAAGCTAGACACGGATCTAAAAGCATATCTCCTGATGATGGTAGAGGACTTCAAGAAGGACTTTAATAACACACTTAAAGAAATACAAAGGAACACTGGTAAAAAGGTAGAAGACAGTAAAGAGGAAGCACAAAAATCCCTTAAAGAATTGCAGGAGAACACTGCTAAAGAGTTACAAATCCTTAAAGAAAAACAGGATAACATAATCAAACAGGTAGAAGTCCTTAATGAAAAACAGGAAAACACATCCAAACAGATGATGGAAATGAACAAAACCATACTAGACCTAAAAAGGGAGGTAGACACAATAAAGAAAACCCAAAATGAGGCAACACTGGAGATAGAAACCCTAGGAAAGAAATCTGGAACCATAGATACCAGCATCAGCAACAGAATACAAGAGATGGAAGAGAGAATCTCAGGTGCAGAAGATTCCATAGAGAACATCGGCACAACAATCAAGGAAAATGTAAAATGCAAAAAGATCCTAACTCAAAACATCCAAGAAATACAGGACACAATGAGAAGACCAAACCTATGGATAATAGGAGTGGATGAGAATGAAGATTTTCAACTCAAAGGACCAGCAAACATCTTCAACAAAATTATAGAAGAAAACTTCCCAAATCTAAAGAAAGAGATGCCCATGAACATACAAGAAGCCTACAGAACTCCAAATAGACTGGACCAGAAAAGAAATACCTCCCGACACATAATAATCAGAACAACAAATGCTCTAAATAAAGACAGAATACTAAAAGCAGTAAGAGAAAAAGGCCAAGTAACATATAAAGGCAAGCCTATCAGAATTACACCAGATTTTTCACCAGAGACTATGAAAGCCAGAAGATCCTGGACAGATGTTATACAGACACTAAGAGAACACAAATTCCAGCCCAGGCTACTATACCCAGCCAAACTCTCAATTAACATAGATGGAGAAACCAAAGTATTCCACGACAAAACCAAATTCACACATTATCTCTCCACGAATCCAGCCCTTCAAAGGATAATAACAGAAAAAAACCAATACAAGGACGGGAACCACACCCTAGAAACAACAAGAAGGTAATCCCTCAACAAACCTAAAAGAAGACAGCCACAAGAACAGAATGTCAACTTTAACAACAAAAATAACAGGAAACAACAATTACTTTTCCTTAATATCTCTTAATATCAATGGACTCAACTCCCCGATAAAAAGACATAGACTAACAAACTGGCTACACAAACAAGACCCAACATTTTGCTGCTTACAGGAAACTCATCTCAGAGAAAAAGATAGACACTACCTCAGAATGAAAGGCTGGAAAACAATTTTCCAAGCAAATGGCATGAAGAAAGAAGCTGGAGTAGCCATTCTAATATCTGATAAGATTGACTTCCAACCCAAAGTCATTAAAAAAGACAGGGAGGGACACTTCATACTCATCAAAGGTAAAATCCTCCAAGAGGAACTATCAATCCTGAATATCTATGCTCCAAATACAAAGGCAGCCACATTCATTAAAGAAACTTAGTAAATCTCAAAGCACACATTGCACCTCATACAATAATAGTGGGAGACTTCAGCACACCACTTTCACCAATGGACAGATCATGGAAACAGAAACTAAACAGGGACACAGAGAAACTAAGAGAAATTATGAATCAAATGGATCTGGCAGATATCTACAGACCATTCTATCCTAAAACAAAAGGATATACCTTCTTCTCAGCACCTCATGGTACCTTCTCCAAAATTGACCACATAATTGGTCACAAAAAAGGCCTCAACAGATACAAAAATATTCAAATTGTCCCATGCATCCTATCAGATCACCATGGACTAAGGCTGATCTTCAATAACAAAATAAATAATAGAAAGCCAACCTTCACGTGGAAACTGAACAACACTCTTCTCAATGATACCTTGGTCAAGGAAGGAATAAAGAAAGAAATTAAGGACTTTTTAGAGTTCAATGAAAATGAAGCCACAACATACCCAAACTTATGGGATGCAATGAAAGCATTTCTAAGAGGAAAACTCATAGCTCTGAGTGCCTCCAAAAGGGAACTAGAGAGAGCACACATTAGCAGCTTGACAACATACCTAAAAGCACTAGAACAAAAGGAAGCAAATTCACCCAAGAGGAGTAGATGGCAGGAAATAATCAAACTCAGGGGCGAAATCAACCAAGTGGAAACAAGAAAAACTATTCAAAGAATCAACCAATCAAGGAGATGGTTCTTTGAGAAAATCAACAAGATAGATAAACCCTTAGCCAGACTCACTAGAGGGCACAGGGAAAGCATCCTAATTAACAAAATCAGAAATGAAAAAGGAGACATAACAACAGATCCTGAAGACATCCAAAACACCATCAGATCCTTCTACCAAAAGCTATACTCAACAAAACTGGAGAACCTGGATGAAATGGAGAAGTTCCTAGACAGATACCAGGTACCAAAGTTGAATCAAGATCAGGTTAATGATCTAAACAGCCCCATATCCCCCAAAGAAATAGAAGCAGTCATTAATAGTCTCCCAACTAAAAAAAGCCCAGGACCAGATGGGTTTAGTGCAGAGTTCTATCAGACCTTCAAAGAAGATCTAATCCCAGTTCTTCACAAACTATTCCACAAAATAGAAACAGAAGGTACTCTACCCAACTCATTCTATGAAGCCACAATTACTCTGATACCTAAACCACAAAAAGACCCAACAAACATAGAAAACTTCAGACCAATATTCCTTATGAATATTGATGCAAAAATCCTCAATAAAGTTCTTGCTAACCGAATCCAAGAACACATCAAAACAATCATCCATCCTGACCAAGTAGGTTTCATCCAGGGATGCAGGGATGGTTCAATATATGGAAATCCATCAATGTAATCCAGTATATAAACAAACTCAAAGACAAAAACCACATGGTCATCTCGTTAGATGTGGAAAAAGCATTTGACAAGATCCAACACCCATTCATGATAAATGTCTTGGAAAGATCAGGAATTCAAGGCCCATACCTAAACATGATAAAAGCAATCTACAGCAAACCAGCAGCCAACATCAAAGTAAATGGTGAGAAGCTTGAAGCAATCCCTCTAAAATCAGGGACTAGACAAGGCTGTCCACTTTCTCCATACCTATTCAACATTGTACTTGAAGTCCTAGCCAGAGAAATTCGACAACAAAAGGAGATCAAAGGGATACAAATTGGAAAAGATGAAGTCAAAATATCACTTTTTGCAGATGATATGATAGTATATATAAGTGACCCCAAAAATTCCACCAGAGAACTCCTAAGCCTGATAAACAGCTTCGGTGAAGTAGCTGGATATAAAATTAACTCAAACAAATCAATGGCCTTTCTCTACACAAAGAATAAACAGGCTGAGAAAGAAATTAGGGAAACAACACCCTTCTCAATAGTCACAAATAATATAAAATATCTTGGCGTGACTCTAACTAAGGAAGTGAAAGATCTGAATAATAAAAACTTCAAGTCTCTGAAGAAAGAAATTATAGAAGATCTCAGAAGATGGAAAGATCTCCCATGCTCATGGATTGGCAGGATCAACATTGTAAAAATGGCTATCTTTTTTTTTTTGATTTTTAATATTTTTATTACATATTTTCCTCAATTACATTTCCAATGCTATCCCAAAATTCCCCCATAGCGCCCCCCACTTCCCTACACACCCATTCCCATTCTTTTGGCCCTGGCATTCCCCTATATTGGGGCATATAAAGTTTGCAAGTCCAATGGGCCTCTCTTTCCATTGATGGCCGACTAGGCCATCTTTCGATACATATGCAGCTAGAGACAAGAGCTCCGGGGTTCTGGTTAGTACATCATGTTGTTCCAACAATAGGGTTGCAGATCCCTTTAGCTCCTTGGGTACTTTCTCTAGCTTCTCCATTGGGAGCCCTGTGATACATCCAATAGCTGACTGTGAACATCCACTCCTGTGTTTGCTAGGCCCCGGCATCGTCTCACAAGAGACAGCTATATTTGGGTCTTTTCAGCAAAATCTTGCTAGTGTATGCAATGGTATCAGCGTTTAGAAGCTGATTATGGGATGGATCCCTGGATACGGCAGTCTCTAAATGGTCCATCCTTTCATCACAGCTACGAACTTTGTCTCTGTAACTCCTTCCCTGGGTGTTTTGTTCCCAATTCTAAGAAGGTGCACAGTGTCCACACTTTGGTCTTCATTCTTCTTGAGTTTCATGCGTTTAGCAAATTGTATCTTATATCTTGGGTATCCTAAGTTTTGGGCTAATATCCACTTATCAATGAATACATATTGTGTGAGTTCTTTTGTGATTGTGTTACTTCACTCAAGATGATGCCCTCCAGGTCCATCCATTTGGCTAGGAATTTCATAAATTCATTCTTTTTAATAGCTGAGTAGTACTCCATTGTGTAAATGTACCATAATTTCTGTATCCATTTTTCTGTTGAGGGACACCTGGGTTCTTTCCAGCTTCTGGCTATTATAAATAGGGCTGCTATGAACATAGTGGAGCATGTGTCCTTTGTACTGGTTGGGACATCTTCTGGATATATGCCCAGGAGAGGTATTGCTGGATCCTCCGGTAGTACTATGTCCAATTTTCTGAGGAACCGCCAGACTGATTTCCAGAGTGGTTGTACAAGCTTGCAATCCCACCAACAATGGAGGAGTGTTCCTCTTTCTCCACATCCTCGCCAGCATCTGCTGTCACCTGAATTTTTGATCTTAGCCATTCTTACTGGTGTGAGGTGGAATCTCAGGGTTGTTTTGATTTGCATTTCCCTGATGATTAAGGATGTTGAACATTTTTTCAGGTGTTTCTCTGCCATTCGGTATTCCTCAGGTGAGAATTCTTTGTTCAGTTCTGAGCCCCATTTTTTAATGGGGTTATTTGACTTTCTGGAGTCCACCTTCTTGAGTTCTTTATATATATTGGATATTAGTCCCTTATCTGATTTAGGATAGGTGAAGATCCTTTCCCAATCTGTTGGTGGTTTTTTTGTCTTATTGATGGTGTTTTTAGCCTTGCAGAAGCTTTGTAGTTTCATGAGGTCCCACTTGTCAATTCTCGATCTTACAGCACAAGCCATTACTGTTCTATTCAGGAATTTTTCCCCTGTGCCCATATCTTCAAGGCTTTTCCCCACTTTCTCCTCTATAAGTTTCAGTGTCTCTGGTTTTATGTGAAGTTCCTTGATCCACTTAGACTTGACCTTAGTACAAGGAGATAGGAATGGATCGATTCGCATTCTTCTACATGTTAACAACCAGTTGTGCCAGCACCATTTGTTGAAAATGCTGTCTTTCTTCCACTGGATGTTTTTAGCTCCCTTGTCGAAGATCAAGTGACCATAGGTGTGTGGGTTCATTTCTGGGTCTTCAATTCTATTCCATTGGTCTATTTGTCTGTCACTATACCAGTACCATGCAGTTTTTATCACAATTGCTCTGTAGTAGAGCTTTACGTCCGGCATGGTGATTTCACCAGAGGTTCTTTTATCCTTGAGAAGAGTTTTTGCTATCCTAGGTTTTTTGTTATTCCAGATGAATTTGCAGATTGCACTTTCTAATTCGTTGAAGAATTGATTTGGAATTTTGATGGGGATTGCATTGAATCTGTAGATTGCTTTTGGCAAGATAGCCATTTTTACAATGTTGATCCTGCCAATCCATGAGCATGGGAGATCTTTCCATCTTCTGAGATCTTCTATAATTTCTTTCTTCAGAGACTTGAAGTTTTTATTATACAGATCTTTCACTTCCTTAGTTAGAGTCACGCCAAGATATTTTATATTATTTGTGACTATCGAGAAGGGTGTTGTTTCCCTAATTTCTTTCTCAGCCTGTTTATTCTTTGTGTAGAGAAAGGCCATTGATTTGTTTGAGTTAATTTTATATCCAGCTACTTCACCGAAGCTGTTTATCAGGCTTAGGAGTTCTCTGGTGGAATTTTTAGGGTCACTTATATATACTATCATATCATCTGCAAAAAGTGATATTTTGACTTCATCTTTTCCAATTTGTATCCCTTTGATCTCCTTTTGTTGTCGAATTTCTCTGGCTAGGACTTCAAGTACAATGTTGAATAGGTAGGGAGAAAGTGGACAGCCTTGTCTAGTCCCTGAAAAATGGCTATCTTGCCAAAAGCAATCTACAGATTCAATGCAATCCCCATCAAAATTCCAACTCAATTCTTCAACGAATTAGAAAGAGCAATCTGCAAATTCATCTGGAGTAACAAAAAACCTAGGATAGCAAAAACTCTTCTCAAAGATAAAAGAACCTCTTGTGGAATCACCATGCCGGACCTAAAGCTCTACTACAGAGCAATTGTGATAAAAACTGCATGGTACTGGTATAGTGACAGACAAATAGACCAATGGAATAGAATTGAAGACCCAGAAATGAACCCACACACCTATGGTCACTTGATCTTCGACAAGGGAGCTAAAAACATCCAGTGGAAGAAAGACAGCATTTTCAACAAATGGTGCTGGCACAACTGGTTGTTAACATGTAGAAGAATGCGAATCGATCCATTCCTATCTCCTTGTACTAAGGTCAAGTCTAAGTGGATCAAGTAACTTCACATAAAACCAGAGACACTGAAACTTATAGAGGAGAAAGTGGGGAAAAGCCTTGAAGATATGGGCACAGGGGAAAAATTCCTGAATAGAACAGTAATGGCTTGTGCTGTAAGATCGAGAATTGACAAGTGGGACCTCATGAAACTGCAAAGCTTCTGCAAGGCTAAAGACACCATCAATAAGACAAAAAAACCACCAACAGATTGGGAAAGGATCTTCACCTATCCTAAATCAGATAAGGGACTAATATCCAATATATATAAAGAACTCAAGAAGGTGGACTCCAGAAAGTCAAATAACCCCATTAAAAAATGGGGCTCAGAACTGAACAAAGAAGTCTCACCTGAGAAATACCGAATGGCAGAGAAGCACCTGAAAAAATGTTCAACATCCTTAATCATCAGGGAAATGCAAATCAAAACAACCCTGAGATTCCACCTCACACCAGTAAGAATGGCTAAGATCAAAAATTCAGGTGACAGCAGATGCTGGCGAGGATGTGGAGAAAGAGGAACACTCCTCCATTGTTGGTGGGATTGCAAGCTTGTACAACCACTCTGGAAATCAGTCTGGTGGTTCCTCAGAACATTGGACATAGTACTACTGGAGGATCCAGCAATACCTCTCCTGGGCATATATCCAGAAGATGTCCCAACCGGTAAAAGGACACATGCTCCACTATGTTCATAGCAGCCCTATTTATAATTGCCAGTAGCTGGAAAGAACCCAGATGTCCCTCAACAGAGGAATGGATACAGAAATTATGGTACATTTACACAATGGAGTACTACTCAGCTATCAAAAAGAATGAATTTATGAAATTCCTAGCCAAATGGATGGACCTGGAGGGCATCATCTTGAGTGAAGTAACACAATCACAAAAGAACTCACACAATATGTATTCACTGATAAGTGGATATTAGCCCAAAACTTAGGATACCCAAGATATAAGATACAATTTGATAAACGCATGAAACTCAAGAAGAATGAAGACCAAAGTGTGGACACTGTGCACCTTCTTAGAATTGGGAACAAAACACCCAGGGAAGGAGTTACAGAGACAAAGTTCGTAGCTGTGATGAAAGGATGGACCATTTAGAGACTGCCGTATCCAGGGATCCATCCCATAATCAGCTTCTAAATGCTGACACCATTGCATACACTAGCAAGATTTTGCTGAAAGGACCCAAATATGGCTGTCTCTTGTGAGATGATGCCGGGGCCTAGCAAACACAGGAGTGGATGTTCACAGACAGCTATTGGATGTATCACTGGGCTCCCAATGGAGAATCTAGAGAAAGTACCCAAGGAGCTAAAGGGATCTGCAACCCTATTGTTGGAACAACATGATGTACTAACCAGAACCCTGGAGTTCTTGTCTCTAGCTGCATATGTATCGAAAAATGGCCTAGTCGGCCATCAATGGAAAGAGAGGCCCATTGGACTTGCAAACTTTATATGCCCCAATATAGGGGAATGCCAGGGCCAAAAGAATGGGAATGGGTGGGTAGGGAAGTGGGGGGCGCTATGAGGGAGTTTTGGGATAGCATTGGAAATGTAATTGAGGAAAATATGTAATAAAAAGATTAAAAATTAAAAAAAATTTTTGAAAGTTTTTAATCCACTGAGTTTCCTTTAAGTGGTTGTACTTGGAATGTGAAAGCCGAGTATCCACGCAGCTCCAGGTGCTGGAGATGTTCCTAACCACTGTAGCTTGGCATGTTGTATGTATACCATGGTCTCTTTTTTTAAAACAAATTTTTTATTAGATATTTTCTTCATTTACATTTCAAATGCTATCCCAAAAGTCCCCTATACTCTCCCCCCTCCCTGCTCCTCAACCCACTCACTCCCACTGCCTGGCCCTGTCATTTCCCTGTACTGGGGCATATAATCTTTGCAAGACCAAGGGCCTATCCTTCCAATGAAGGCAGACTAGGCCATCTTCTGCAACATATGCAGCTGGAAACATGAGCTCTGGGGGTACTGATTAGTTCACATTGTTGTTCCACCTATAGGGTTGCAGACCTTTTCAGCTTCTTGGGTGCTTTCTCTAGCTCCTCCATTGGGGGCCCTGTGTTCCATCCAATAGCTGACTGTGAGCATCCACTTCTGTATTTGTCAGGCATACTTTGTTCCTCCTTAGAATGGGGAACAAAATACCCATGGAAGGAGTTACAGGGACAAAGTTTGGAGCTGAGACAGGTGGAACGACCATCCAGAGACTGTTCCACCTGGGGATCCATGTTCTCTTTTGAGTTAGTTTTCACGTGGAGGGTGAGACTTATGATAGGGTTCTCCTTTTGCCCATGGATCTCCATCTACTCCAATACTGCTTTTTGAAAAAGTTGGCTTTATTCTCTTAAATTCCTTTGACATCTTTGCCAGGAATCAGTCAGCACGTTTCTGTGGGGCTGTTTCTGATTTCTCCTCTGTTCTGCTGATGTGGTGTTTAGCCTTCCACAGATACCACATGATCCTGGTTTCTGCAGTAGATGATCCTGAAACTGGAGAGACTGATGTCTCTCTCAGTCAACTCTTTTATAAAGTCGTTTAGTCCAATTTGATCCTTTTGTCTGTTAACATAAAGTTAGAGCAATTGTTAATAGCTGGAAAAAAAGAAAAACACTTGAGATTTTGACAGGCATTGCGTTGTCTGGCACATGCTCTAATAGGTGATCAAGATATGTCTTTTTATTTATTTAGATCTTCTTTGTTCTCCTTTCTCATTATCAATAGTATTTAAAAATTCTGTATGTTTGCTAGGTTTACACACACACACACACACACACACACACACTCACAGAGTTTGTAAATTGTGTGCTCAAAGGTTTGTTGTTAGTATATAAAAATACCATTAATTGTTATATGTTTATCTCCTATCCTTCATACTTCCCAAACTTACTTACTAATTATAGAACTTTTGATGGATGAATTTAATATGTAATTAATCAGCTTATCTGCAATGAATTGAGCAGATTTATTTATGTATTTATGCATATACACATATGTAATAATCACCAAGAAATAGAGGGCATGAATTGGAGAGGCAGTAGGGGTGTTGCTGTTGGTTATGAGACAGGTTGGAGGGAAGAAAGGGAAGGGGAAGAAATGGTGTAGGTATGTCTTAATGTAAAAAACATTCCAGGAAACATGTTTAATTAAATATCTCTGGAATTCAGTAACTGCATTTCATAAATGCATTATCTTTTCCTTATTCAAAATCAATTAAATAAAAAAGAAATATTACCTAAAACTTTTGTCTTGCTTCTTGTTTGGCTAGATAAAGAAGGCATTTGTTGGACATTTCTAGTTGGCTAGTTTCTTTAGCACCAACTGGTGTTTAAGAGGTAAGAAGGGTCCAATGAACTCACTACTATGCCATTGTTTGAGATTTGAGGTCATTAGCTGGGTAGTCTTCCTTTGAACTTTTAGAGTCTCGTTAAGGCTTTCAATATATATATATATATATATATATATATATATATATATATATATATATTTCCCCATGGTGTTCAGTCATACTTAGTGAGGGGGAAGATGGAAAATTGTGTGTATTTCATGTTCTTGGCAGGAACCTGTGCTCTACTTTCGACAGCAAAAGCATGTTGCATTACCTAATCTTCATCTGGGCTTAGAGAAATCCATGACAGATGGGCCACATGCATGGTGACAGTTTCGTCCAACCTGACAATACTGTTTTAGAACAATGTCCAGTTTTGGCTGAGGAAGCCATGGTTTGGCCTTCCACTCATGTTTATTCATGTGAGTTATGGGTCAGGTTCTATGTTTGGGGCTAGAGTATTACAGAACTGCAAACCACACGTGTCCTTCTACCTTTTCCCAAGTTATTTGGAATCAGCCTTTATAGGCTCAAAGTGAGCCTATAAAGGGAAATGGCTGCATGTACATCTCATAGCCAATTTAGTCTTCTCAGATGTACCATCTCTTTTATTCATAGAGTTCAGCTCTTTGTTCTTACTCTGAGTTAGAAATTCAAGCCTTCTGAGATCTGCAAAGAACAATAATATCAGGCCTGGATGTCACATTGTCTGGAGCAAAAAGCAAGAGATACTTGCCAAGATCCAGTTTACTAAGACCAAAGAGTCCAGGCTCTTCTTGAGAATGCCTTCTGTTATGTGCAGCAGAAATGCTAGAATGCTTGCACATGTGAGGAACACTGTTTTACTGCTGTGAGGATGTGTAGCGTGCAATGTAGACGGTGTGTCAGAGATCCATTTCCTATCTACTGCTTTCTATTCCCTGCCATTCTTTAATACTTCCAGTTCTCCATACAATCCTCTTTTCCGGGATTCTAGGCATGCACAAGGACTACGTCCATGCCTACCTTCAGGTGTGCATGTGATAGGCAGTGAAAGTCCTATCTTCTGTCAATGTGTTAATTGGGTAATGTAAGGTGGGAGGTGTGAAAAAGACCTTCTGGGGAGCCCAAGAACCGTATGTTCACCAATACAGCATTCTAAATCTTACATTTTCCTGTGGCACTCACATCTTATATCCTAATGGATGTAGCTGCCAACAGAAGTAAAAGGAAAATGACTAATGTCAGTTGCTCAATGGAAACAGCTGCATTCTAAGGGCATCCTGCAGTGTGCCTGGGCTCTTCTTCAGGAGGTCAGATGGCAGAGAAACACAGCCCATTTTAATCAGGCAGAGCATGTCATTTGCATCTCCATAAACTTGTCATGTCCTATAGACTAGGTGCGAATAATTATTTCAAGTAAAAGTACTTTAAGATACAAAATTAAATTCAGCTTCACAGCTTCCTGAATCATGTTTTAAGTGCTCAAGAATTCTAGGTGAACAGACCCCTATAATGATCAAAGATGAACTATTTCAGAAATTTAGTACCTTATCACTTCTTAATCCTTCTTACCCTGAAGGCTTTCTGCTTTGCTAACATGTAATATTTCCTATCATATTGCTTTCCTATTTGACCCCAGGGACAGTTCCTCTTCTTTCTCTTAACTCTTTGCATCTGTTCTACTGCCAATCTTTGTTCTGAATTATTGTTCTTCACTCTTGCTAATGAAGAGACCTTTGCCATCTCCTTCTGAAGGTTTTGTATTTCTTAGTTCACAGTGATCTCAATCTGGTCACACATAGCCTGGGGCACTTAGCTCCCGATTTGTCCCTTGCACTTAGCTAGGTCCTTTCCTCCTGACTCAACCCAGGATACCCCAGAAGTTTAGTCTGTAGTTGTCTTGTTTTGCTCTTTATCCTCAATGCACTTGTCCTCATAATATTGACCTCACGTCTCTCCATCAGAAATTTTCAGCAATGATGCTTTTTAAGCATTCTACAACTGAGTTTAACTTTTAGATTTAGTTTTGTGACAGTTTCAAAGTGTGCTTAAAGGTAAGCAAGTAATACTTTATATTATTGCACGAGTAAAGCTGAAAGTGGGGCTACACCGTCAGCTCCGCGCAGAGAGCTAGAACATAAACTTCAGGGGATAAGACCTGGAGAACATTTCTCCCTCTCATTAGAGCACCCATGAAGATAATCTGAAAGGTACTAGATACTCTCTTTGGTTGGCAACATTTTAGTTGGTGGCATTTCTATTCACAGAAACATTCTTAATAGAAATAGCATGGTGTTGAGCCCCACAAACATTGAAATCTAAAAACAACCAAATTTCTATAATATTCCTATTCCCAGACAGAAAATCAATTCAAAATAAGTCTACTGATCAGTTAAGAAACACGAACATTACTTTCCTCCAGCCCCCATATTAACCTGACATGTCCAGGAGCACACAGAAGGGCTATTGATATCTGGAGGATTCTGCATAAGGCTTCTGGATGCCTTATGGAGTCTGAAGGCTGGAGACTAAGACAGTCACTGTGAACCAGTCTTTGGTAATAAAGACTTTCTAAGTCTGTGCATGTGTTTCTCTAACTATTGGAGGACTGTAGAAAAGGGGTAAAAAAGACTTTCAGTCACTGATTAAAGTCAGCTGAAAACTAATTATATCACTAAGTATGTGATTTTATACAAAGTAGACACTTAAATAAAACATAGAATTGTAGAAAAGAGAGAAAACCGAAGATTAAAATCAGTGAATTTAAAATGATCCTTTGTCTGAGGCCTGACAGTCAGAGGTCCATGGAAAACAAAAGGAGTTTTACCTTCCAAGAAAAAGAATAAAAAACTAAGAAAAGCACAAAGGCAAAAAATAAAATACCCATAATGCTTCAATGTGACTTTATGAGGTAGTATATATGAATACTATACACATATAATTGGATAGCTATGCATTAGAAATGTACTTGCAACATATTTAAAAGTTATTAGAATAATTTTAAATTAATATTTTATGAGCCTATCTAACAAAATCCAATTTAATATAAATTCCATTTAATGCTAGTTTTTGAACCACAATAGAAATAATCCATTAGGGTATCACAAAAGACTTTAGAAATGGGCAGATTAAATTCTGTATTCTTATTTTTACCTGTTATTTGGAAAACAGTCTAAGAATATGTGTGCTGAAGCTATTAGACTTAGTTGTGTCATTCAAACAGTGGTCATTGGGTTTGAAAGTCCAATCAGAAGCGTTATTAAACATTGCTGTTCAACTTGTAGTGTGTTAAAAAATGAATGTTTTATCTACATTAACAAATGTGCTTGTCAAGTAAAATACTTTTGGAATATTCAGTTTTTATTATTTGGGAAGAGTTCATATAACATCTTGAATTTTTATTTTTACGTTTTTTTCCACTTCGAAAGTATAGAATTTTGTAACTTTCATGATCATGTTGGTGTTAAATTCCATTTTCATTAAGCTTGTTTACAAATTTTCATTTCTTGCAATTAAATATATACTTTTAAAAATGTATTTTCACATTTTGGACACATTTTTCTTCCTTATCATCATCATCATCAATTTGCATGTGTGTGTGTGTGTGTGTTGTATGCAGCATGCATGTGGAGAGGATAACTTTTAGGTTTTAGGTTTCTCCTCTCACCCTGTTGTGTCAGGGTCCTTCTTATCATCTTAACTGCTGTCCATGCTCCAATCTAGCTTCTGCACAGTTGTCTGGTCTTACCCTCTCATCTGGCTGCAAGGTTTCTGGGATTACAGATACAAGCCAGGGTGTCAGGCTCTTTATGTGAGCTCCAGGAATTAGACTCTGCTCATGATGCTTATGCCACCAATACTCTCACTTGCTGAGCCATTTTTATTTATTTTGTTTGACTTAAAGCTCTTATATAACCCATGGTAGTCACTGTTTTATGTTGATTTTCAATAAAGGGATATGTCTACACTATCAGAATCAGGGTATCAGGTCTTATATTGATGCTCTTGATCAATTTAGAGTTCAGTTTTGTGCAGGGTGTGAGATAAAGATACTGTTTTATTCTTTTACATGCAGCTATTCAGACAGACAACACCATCTGTTGAAGTTGGTGTCTTTTCTCCAGTGTGTACTTTTTGCCTCTTTGTCAAACGTCAGGTAGGTGCCTTTAGATTCACTGACCTATGTGTGAGTCCTCAATTCTATTTCATCGGTCATGAGGCTGTTTTTATGCCAGGGCCATGCTTGTTTTACTATCTTATTTTTATAGTATAACTTGAAATTTGAGTTGGAGCTACCTCTAGCTGTTCTCCTGCTGTTCTTTTATTGTTCAGGATTTTTTTTTTCTATCCCAAGTCTTATATGTTTCCATGTGAAATTTAAGATTGTTATTATTTCTAGTTTCTGTGGTGAATTGCATTGGGATTTTCATGGGGATTACATTGAACTTGTAAATTTCTTTTGGTATGATGGCCATCTTTGCAATATAATAATTACATCAACCCACAAGCTTGGGCGTTCTCTCTGTAGTTTGGTATCTTCTTCAATTTCTCCCTCCACCCCCAGTATCTTGAAGTTTTCATTCAATAGATTAGTGCCTCAGTTGCCCATATAAGAGAGGCTTCTTTTTATAGCATGTGGCAGTTAACTCAGACCAACACCTGATCAAGGGGCAAAGAACAGGATGCTGGGGAGTGCTGATCCCTGAATGCAATACCTGCATGATACTTCTCCACCCAAGACTTAAGGACAATGGTAGAAGCAGGGGCGGGAGGACTGTAGGAGTCACAGTAGCACATGACTACAAGGAAACATTGTTTTTGGGACATAGCAAGGCAGTTATATATATATAAATTCACAGTGGCTGAGACAGCATACACATGACCTATGAAGTCTCAGGCCAGACAGAATTCCAGCATGAAGAGGGGAGGTAGAGATGAAATCCCACCCTTAGCTCAGGAGTTATTGGCATTTGATGGCTACTAGGAGAGGGAGAATTGGTTTTCTTTAAGACTGCAGCACCTGGTAGGTAGTGGAGGGGGTCATATGATCAAAATGCGTCATAAAATTTCTCAAATAACTAATAAAAAAGAGGGGGAAATTCCAACCATATTTACTATTTAGTATTTGTCATTTATGGTATATTTTAAACAATTTCTAAATTCACTATCCATTTGGCATCAAAGGAGGAGAGGCCCTTGGAAGGCTTGATGCCCCAGTGTGGGGGAATGCTAGGGCAGTGAGATGGGAGTGGATGGGTAGGTGGGGGAGCACCTTCATTGAAGCTGGGGGAGGGGAGATGGGATAGAGGGTTTGCAGAGGGGAAACTGGTAAAGGGGATAACATTTGAAATGTAAATAAATAAAATATCCAATAAAAAACAATGAACAATTTCTGATTCTGAATCTTGTAACTAACTATTTTTAGGGCACTGTTGAAGGACAGAGAATCAGACCTAATAGAATATATATCTATACCTATATCAATCTATCTCTATATATTCTTGAGTGTGTGTGTGTGTGTGTGTGTGTGTATCACATGTGTATGTATGCATGTGTATGCACAGACAGGATGGTCCTACAATGGCAGTTTGCGGGTGGTGACTGCTTAGTCCAATAAGCTGCCAACCTCTGAATCAATGATGCTCCCTGTACTGGCTAGTTTTGTGTCAACTTGACACAGCTGGAGTTATCAAAGAGAAAGGAGCTTCAGTTGAGGAAATGCCTCCATGAGATCCAACTGTAAGGCATTTTCTCAATTAGTGATCAAGGGGGAAAGGCCCCTTGAGGGTGGGACCATCTCTGGGCTGGTAGCCTTGGCTCTATAAGAGAGCAGGCTAAGCAAGCCAGTAAGGAACATCCCTCCATGGCCTTCTGCATCAGCTCCTGCTTTCTCACCTGCTTGAGTTCCAGTCCTGACTTCCTTGGTAATGGACATGTAAGCTGAATAAGCCCTTTACTCCCCAACTTGCCTCTTGGTCATGATGTTTGTGCAGGAATAGAAACCCTAAGACACTCCCCAAGTCTAAGGCTGAAAGCCTAGGGGTTCCTTAGAGATCCATTAATGTTCGTTCTAGGTTTAGTAGCATTTGATATCTAAAGTGGTGGAGACAGAAAGCACAATTAGTCAAGAAAAATCAAGCTTGAGAGTGATCTAGCTTCTCCCTCCCTTCTGCTTTTGTTCCACCCTCCACCTATAACCTATTGGATGGTGTTATGCACGTTCAGAGGCCTCTTTCTCTCTCTGTTCCTTGATGTATATGCTAATTATCTGACAGTGCTCACATAGATTCGTTCAGAGGCATTCTTTATTAGCTCTCTAGACATCTTTCAAATCAGTAAAATGCATATAAAATTACCCAGGAAAGTAGCACGTGCTATAATCGCAGTAGTTTTAATCAGTAAATGTTTTTTAGTGTTAGTACTGACATATCATGTGAGCAGAAAGTCACCGTCTATGAGTCATCCACACACTGGTCAGTAGTGTACACTTGCTTAGCATAATACACTTACATAATGAATGGGCTTTCCCCTGCCTCAGTTAGTGTTAATACAGTTCTACTTTTATCCACAAACATTATTTTTGGGATTAAAGATATATAGGCTTAAGAGTATATTATTTTGTCTTCCAAATCATGGAGCCAAGTTCTTAAGATTGAATTTAGGTTAGGTATTCAATGTGGTATTTAAAAACAGAAAAAGCAACATGAATCATTGTTGCAGTGTATGAGCTCAATTATTTTTATTCATTAAACATTTACAATAAGCAATGGATTCTTCTGAAAGGTCAGCATTCCATATAAATGGGACACGAACAATAACTCTGTTCGCTCCCTGAAGACTACATTTGAGGGATGTGAGTTTATCCCTCTTTAAAACTAGGTCAGCAATTCCATACAAGGAATTGTGGTACTCAAGAGAGCAGCAGACCTTTTTTCAACTTAGGTTGAATTGAAATTAAATGTAGACTTCACAGCGCCTTTTTTTAAAAAAGAAAGTATAAGGGTCAGAAAATAATCAAAAATTTCATTTTATGTAGAAAGATGATTTACATTCATGAGAAATTTGCAAAATCTACAGGGGGAAGACTTTTTTCTGAGGAAAAATATATTTAGATGCTAGTGTTGATGAATGTTTGTTGAGTTGGATAGATGTTTTCCTCGGTGGATAAGTGTAAGAGATTGGCATCAACTTGTGGCTGAAAGCACAGAATTACATGTTAGAAGGCTGTGAGTTCTAAGTTTCCTTTCTCATAGTGTGACATTGAGCAAAGTACATGGCAGGTTTCCCCTGAAATGTAGATAATAACACTTCTAGAATTATGAGAATTAGGTAAGGTAAGTATTACTCTCCATTAAACTTCTAACACTCTACATGTGATACAGGGTAAGTTATTGCTAATACAAGCCAATTTTATTATTATTAGGAATGAGTATATAGCAGTTATTGACCTTAGAGATTCTTGGAGAGCAACAGTTAAATTGGTACATGGTATGAGATCGTATGTGCAACATTGGGGCTTGGGATGACAGGTAATTTTCATGCACTCAGGGTCTTGCTGATAGACTGCTTAGCTAAGAGCTTTGAAAGTGACCATTAAAGACTACATGGCATTTAATGCTTTTCCTTAATTATGCTCCCTTTAAGAAATCATAATTTGATTGTTCTAATTAAACCGTTAGAGTAATGCTTTGTTTAAGTTATAATTTTCTAGAATATTAAGAGACCGCAACATTTGTGCACTACTTTCCCCTCTATGCTAGCTAGTTTACATCAGCTTGACACAAACTAGAGTCATCCGAGAGAAGAGAGCCTCAACTGAGAAAACGCCTCCATAAGATTGGGCTGCAGGCACTAGGGCATTTTCTTAACTAATGGTTCATGTGGGAGGGTCCAGTCTATTATGGGTGGGGTCACCTCATTGGTAGTCCTGGGTTCTATGAGAAAGCAGGCTGGCAAACCAAGGGGAGCAAGCCAGTAAGCAGCACCCCTCCATGGCCTCTGTAACAGTTCCTGCCTTTAGGTTCCTGTCCTGTTTGAGTTCCTGCCCTGACTTCTCTCAGTGATGGACTGATACCTGGAAGTGTAAGATTAAACAAACCCTTTCCTTCCAAGTATCTTTGGTCATGGTGTTTTATCACAGCAAAAGTAACCCTAATTGGTTATTGTATACCAGTTAGGTATATATATCCAAGTTCTTGTATACCAGCCACTTTCTGGCACAATTTTCATGCAGTATGAAATTTGAAAATTGTGTAAATTACGGTTCTCTCTCTGTGTCTTTCTCTGTCTCTCTCTGAGTCTCTTTGTCTCTATCTCCATTTCTGTCCCTCCCTTACCTCTGTATCCCTCACTCCCAGTATTCATGAGTGTGAATTCAATTTATGTTTAGCCAGGACTCAGATCTGTGTAAGTAAAGGGATGTTGCTTTCTAAAATCTGGTGTATTAATCTTGGCAATGTGCGCAGCATGTACTTGGGAAGGGGTAAATGCTGCTTCTATCCTTCTCTTCATATTTGGGCATGTCTGTACTTATCCCTTGTCTGTTTACTGAGGAAATAAGAACACTTCTTTTCCTCTGCCTGTATAGTTTTGACTCCATTCTATATTTTCTGACCACTGAAAGCTTGGTTATATTTTACTTTACTAACTTGTGTCTATTGATTAATTTGTGTCTATTGAATTCATTATTGTGATCCCTTTTTCATATTGTTCTGATTTCAGAAACCCCCACAGTTTGATTGTCAGCTGACGGACTCAGGGAGAGATGGCTGTATCATGAGGTCTAATCAGTGATCTGTTCATGGATTAATAATTTAGTGGTATTACTCAGGAGTGATTGGAAGCAGGAGATAGAGTCTCGCTAAAGAAACTGTGCCACTGGTGGTGTAGTTGGGAGGATAGTTCTCACTTCTTCCCCTTTCTTGTCCTAGCCTGCCTCAGAGCTCCATGACTTGCACAGCTGTCCTCTGTCGGAGGATTTTCTGCTCTCTTGTTCTGCTTTACCACAGGCTGCAGAAAGCCAGAAAACCTTGGAATGAAACTTCTGAAACCTTGATCCAAAACAAGTCTTTCCTCTTGTAAAGATTTTTTTTAAGCTGTTTGTCTCAGTCATGGGATGCTAGTGAACATTATAATCTTATTTGAACCAGCTATAGCTGAATCTTTTAAAATGTAGCTGAATAAGAAGCATGATTATAACATATTAATGGGTCTTATTTTCATCCAAAGGCATCAAAGTGTTATGTAGGGTGCAAATCAGGGGGTGGAAACTTGATGGGCCACATTGGAACTCTGCCAGTCAGCCACACTTTTCTCTTGAGAGTCGAAGTCAGTCACTCACACTCACAGTACGCTTTTTTTTCTTTCTTTTTTTAAATATTTTTTTATTATGTATTTTCCTCAATTACATTTCCAATGCTATCCCAAAAGTCCCCCATACCCAGCCCCCCACTCCCCTACCTACCCATTCCCACTTTTTGGCCCTGGTGTTCCCCTGTACTGGGGCATATAAAGTTTGTGTGTCCAATGGGCCTCTCTTTCCAGTGATGGCCGACTAGGCCATCTTTTGATACATATGCAGCTAGAGTCAAGAGCTCCAGGGTACTGGTTAGTTCATAATGTTGTTGCACCTACAGGGTTGCAGATCTCTTTAGCTCCTTGGATACTTTCTCTAGCTCCTCCATTGGGGGCCCTGTGATCCATCCAATAGCTGACTGTGAGCATCCACTTATGTGTTTGCTAGGCCCCGGCCTAGTCTCACAAGAGACAGCTCTATCAGGGTCCTTTCAGCAAACGCTTGCTAGTGTATGAAATGGTCTCATTGTTTGGATGCTAATTATGGGATGGATCCCCAGATATGGCAGTCTCTAGATGGTCCATCCTTTTGTCTCAGCTCCAAAATTTGTCTCTGTAACTCCTTCCATGGGTGATTGTTTCCAATTCTAAGAAGGGGCAAAGTGTCCACACTTTGGTCTTCGTTCTTCTTCAGTTTCATGTGTTTTACAAATTGTCTCTTATATCTCGGGTATACTAAGTTTCTGGGCTAATATCCACTTATCAGTGAGTACATATCATTTGAGTTCTTTTGTGATTGTGTTACCTCACTCAGGATGATGCCCTCCAGGTTCTGCTGACTTTTCACGATTGACCTTCCTTCCTCATGTGTTTGGATCTACATGCTGTAGAAGAATTCCTTTCTCAGGCATGAAGATGTTTGTCCTCTGAGTCCAAAGATATGAAGATGGCAAGTAAAATTTTGCTGGTGGGAACAGTGAGGAGAGAAGAAAGCTTATTTTACATTTCTATTTATCCAACTAATGAATTTTAGCTAGAGAAGGAAAACCAGCATCATGTAGTGTGACCCTTAACTCACAAACTATAGTACTACAGGGTATTGCTCCATCTTACAAATATGACTGTCGACTAAGCTGTTTATTTGAGTTTTTAAAAGGTTACTCCCTTGACTCCTAGAAATGATGTGATAAGATTAATGAATTTAAGGAAGAAAAGCCCACTGTTGCTCACTACTAATCTGTAGATTAAGTTTCTTAGTAAGGGTTAATGCCCTGATAAATCATGTTAAGCATACTGTCAGTTCTGCACATTTTCTTGAAGTTCTTTGGGCTAACATATCAGGGTAATAACTGAAGAAAAATATCTTCTGAGGTGCAAAATATTACTTATTCTATGAAGGTAATTGTACACTGTAAACAGATTGCCAGGAGGTGGCTGGATTCCTATTGATGCCAATAGCTTACTTAGCTGAGAGCTTTGAAAGAGTTGGTGCTAGGAACAAGTTTATTCATTTTTTAAAAACAATTTTTTTATTAGATATTTTCTTCATTTACATTTCAAATGCTATCCCCAAAGTCCCCTATACCCTCCCCACACCTTGCTCCCCAACCTACCCACTCCCGCTTCCTGGTCCTTGCATTCCCCTGTACTGGGGCATATAATCTTTGCAAGATTAAGGGCTTCTCCTCCCAGTGATGGCCAAATAGGCCATCTTCTGCTACATATGCAGCTAGAGACACGAGTTCAGGGAGTACTGGTTAGTTCATATTGTTGTTCTTCCTATAGGGTTACAGACCCCTTCAGCTCCTTGAGTACTTTTTTTAGCTCCTCCATCGGGGGGCCCTGTGTTCCATCCAATAGATGACTGTGAGCATCCACTTCTGTATTTGCCAGGCACTGGCACAGCCTCACGAGAGACAGCTACAAGTTTATCCATTTTTATAGCTTCATGGGAAAAATAACATTCAGTTCTTGCCATTCATTTTAAGTTAAAAATAATTTGGTGGTTATTTTGGTAAGCACCTCATCTATACTAGGTATGTGTGTAATCTAGGGGCTACTTTTCTAAAAGAAGAGGGGATATACATAGAAGATAAAATAATAGAAATCTTTACTGTTAAAGTTCTGCAAACTTCTACTTTATTGGTTTTATACTGGCTCTATTGTAGAGACAATGACTGCTTATAAACCATCAACTGTGCTAGGTTATATGGACAAAGAGGCAGAACTTATTATATCAACATATGGATTGTTTTGCACATGATTTTGTTGATGGAGCTCTAAAATCTGGAGCCTGTTAGAATGCCCAGTAATTACACCATTGTAGCACATAGGATGTAACGCAGTTTGTGGGAGGTTAATCTTAAGAAGAAAGGTAAATGGTCAGGGTAGGCCATTTCCACATTTCTTCCTGGGACAGGGACAGGAGTTGTGTACTTACAGGGAGAATGCAACCATCCATGAAAGGATGATCACAATATAGGGAGCCAGTGCTGTATACTTAAGTTGGAGTTCATCCTTCCCCTTTACCCTGAACTTGGAAGCTTGGGTGAAGTTGTAATGGAGCCACACATGGGATTTGAATTTGAGTTTTGATTCCTGGAATCTCAATCTCTAGCTAAGAGGTTAAGGCTACTTTGAAGACAGAGTGGCTTTCTGTTTGCTTATCAGTTCTAGAGACAGAGATTTCATTAACCTGTCAAGCCTACCATGCTACTTTTCCAACAAAATAATGGACCCATTGGCTTTCATTTTACTTAAAATTAATTAATTCATTCATTCATTTATGTGATGATAGCAAATACTTTACCAATCAAAGCCCCTGGGTACATACAATTTTAAAGTGACTATTTGCTGCTTCTTGTAACAGAGTTCTACAGTTTTCTCTACTTCTGGGGAGAGAGCCATTTTTGCCTTTATTACCACTTAATTAAGAGGACTAATTGTTCTCATTTTAAAATGTGCTGTCCTGGAACAGTGCTTGGTCCCAATAACTGTAATCATTAGTATCAGTAGGAAAAATAGAATTTCTAGGAATATTTTGGAACAAGGATTTTTTTTTTAAAGTAGATACAAATTTATACATTTCCTAAAGGATGGAGGGGAAAGAGCATACGAGAGAATTCTGAGGCAGAGTGGGAAGCCACAGGGCAACACTTCTGACGTGGAGGCACAGGTGAACAAACTGGTATTGGTCAGAGAGTATTGTAGAAGACTATGTGCTCACTTGTTAGTGACTGCGAAGAAAAAGTGCTAGAGGAGTCTATAGGTAACTGTTGCCAGAGTGTATGGTGGTAGACCAGATGGCACTGTTAGATTCCTTTGGCATTAAATATAGAGCACATGGTGGGAGAGGGGTGTCAGAAGATTAAAGCCACTTAGATGCTAAGTGACTGCAAAGAACACTTCTCCTTCTGGTCACCCGCCTCCCCCAAACAAAAGCTCGGCAAGGGAAAGACAAACATTTGTATTTTCTTAATTCATTTAGGTTTTGTTACAACGTCTTGGCTCAGTTTTATTAATACACAACTTCTCTTTTCTTAACACTAGGGAAACAGTTGATTGAAAATAATGGTTCTGTTTTGGAGGTTGATGAAAGATGCCCTTTGGCCAGGAAAACAGCTCATGCTTTTAGAGGAGGATATTTGCCAGAAGGCCTCTCTGGATAAAAAAAAAATCCTGACCTCACAGCCTTTGTGCTTACTTGGGTTAGAATGTCACAGTGAACATTGCCCCTTGTCATCACGTAGAGATGCTCACAGGTAAAGCAACATAAGGAGCATATAGGATCACCTTCTTGATTTTGTTTTTAACACCAGGGAGGAAAATGGTGTCTTGTGTAATGAACATGCCTCAAGACTGAGCTGGCCATCTTCAGTGTCATCCAAACCCTCAGTGGACCCTGGTGAGTGAACTTCATGCTAGATATGCCCTTTAAACTACATTTCCACTTGGAGGAGGGAAAGAATATGATCAAACTACAGTTAAAATTTAAAATGATTTAATAATAATAATAATAATAATAATTATAATTATAATCATAGAATCTGTGGTTTTGGTCAGCTTATGCTGAAAAATTGGGTGTGATTACATGATATCAAAACCACTAAAGTGAAACTTTTGCTTTGCTGGGATAACTGATGCTAGTCATTGAGAGCTCAGAGATTAGAGGTGATTAAGAAGAGATCAGCATTACTGAGGTGATGTTCTGTAGGAAGTGTTTCCTGAGAGTTAGCAAATGGAAGCTGTGTTCCAGACATGGCTTAGGTTGTATCTTGTTCTGACAGCTGAACTTTGTAGTTTAAGAGGTGGTACTGGTTTTGGAGGCATGAACAGGTCATGGAGAACAGCTGAGGCTTGGCATTGTGTGGCAGGGATAGAATCCCCGAAGAGACCTGTGGAGAGGCTTTTGGTGAACGTGCAGTCCAGTTGCATCAGTTGGAGATGTTAATACCATGGGATAACGATCAAGAACAATGCAGACTACGGAATCCAGACATGTGTAGTTTCAGAAATTAGTACCAGGACAATAGGGTATTGCTATGGCAGACCTGACCATGTGTTTTGGGGAATATTGTGGAAGGAAATTGTAAATTTTTAATAGAAAAGCTATTTAGTGCTGAGAGTTTAGTGGTGTTCTGTAGGAGCTTGGGATATAAGAATGTTGATTACAGCCAGTAAGTAGCATTCCTCCATGGCCTCTGCATCAGCTCTGGTCTCCAAGTTCCTACCCTTTTTGAGTTCCTATGTTGGATTCCCTTCATGGGCTGATTCATTGTGTATAAACTGAATGAACTCTTTCTTGCCCTGCCTCCTCCCCAAGACAAAACAAAATACTCAAACAAAAGCAAACTACACTTCATCTCTTTTGGATGGATTCTCATTCACTGGCTTATGAGTTCTGATCCCTTTCCCACCCCCTTATTCTTATTATTTCCCACCCCTTTAATTCTTATTAAATGCGTACAACATGAACTTTTCATCTAAAGTACCACTTCCTTCCTAAATTCCTCTCATAAATCTAAGCACTTTCATAGATACATAGTGTTAATTTATTGTTCTCCTAGACATCCATCTCCAAATCCCTATAGCTGAGCTTGTTCTCCTTTTTAAAATGAACTTGTCCACTTTTTGGTTTTTATTTCCCTGTTTATCAATACTTATTGTACTGATGTGGTCAAGCATGCTAACAGCCTTCATTCTTCTCCCAGAAACATTCAACAGATTCATTACATTGTTTTCTTTGGCCTTCCCAGTTACTGTGACCCAGAAGACCAATTGAAAGTTCTCTGGCCTTTTAACATGTTGATACATTTTTATTTGATTAACAAATCTACATGGAATTTGCCTTTTACTTAAATTAGCATTTTATAGTAGAATATTGTGCATGCCTACAGTTTTTTTTAAAGTTTTTCTTTCTAAATATTTGGACAATCCAGATTTTGACAACGGTTATAAAGAAGTTCACCAATGAGTCTATAGTTTTCTATTAAGTAAAATTTAAAGTTACCTCACACAAATTTAGAAAGCATTAACTGGAGAAAATGTCTTGGTGTTCTTTTGATAAGTAACTTTGGACAAACTACTATTTGTAGAAATAATCAAATAATATTTGTTTATAACTTGTTTGTATCTAGAAAATATAAGGAGAGTTATATCTTGATTTTGGATTAGTAATGCTGAAAAAATTTTATGACAGCATGATATTTAGTAGCCAAAAAAAATGAAATGTAATTGCAAGTTTAATAAAATTGTGACATAGTATAAAATAATGGAAATTTCATTTGTACATTAAAGACTAAAGATATTAGGGTTATTTCATTGAGTTCTACTCCTTTGTGATTCCAGTCCTAACTCAAAGAAGCTTTCTGTTAATGACACATAAAAGGTACTCTAGGTAATTGCTTAGCATTTAGGAAGCTGACCTTAGTCATGCCCCTGTTGTAATTCTTCCTCTGCATTTTGCAGGGTTTATTAGCTTATTACATTCTGTAATGCCTTCTTACTTCACTCCGGTGCACAGTTTGGCTTATGATATTTGGCAGGACTTTATGTCTATTTTCTCATCATATTAGACAGTAGGGTGTTTAAGGATCAGAGTCTCAAAGGGATTATTGCCCAGAGTTTAACTTATCTACCTGTCAATAGTTTTTTTTTTCTTTTTGCATTAATTCACAACTATCTTCTAGCAAAGAGATTATTATGTATGAAGGCAGTACAAATCAGTTGCTGCAGCAGCTTTGTGTGAGTGTTATGTTAGAGAGAGGAGTAAATGGCAGGTACAGGGCACTCCACATCATGGTGGGGCTTACAAAATACACTTTGAGTAGATTAAATGATGACTGTGGGTATGACTGTATGACCTGATTTGACTATGGAGTACAAGAACTATCATGGTTCCCCTCCTAGACAATAAATATGGAAGTGAATTTTATAAACATGGAATAGTCACAAGCAGAAGGCACTCAAGATATAGGAGGGTTGCAAGGCAGCAACAGTGGATAGAAGGGTTGGTACAAAGCATAAGATGCTATGATGAGATGCTATGCTCTCTAGTGGAAGACCAAAGATTAGACACAATCTCACTGTTGCAAACAGACATCACACATTACAATAGTTTTACCTAGTGATTTTCTTTATTGAAAAAAAAATAGCTAGACAAAAGGGCAAAACAAAACAATCACACAACCCAGACACCATCTTCTGTCTTCCAATTAGCAGTCTCATTTACCTGATTACTCTTGTTTACAGATTTGACTCCCTTCTTATCTCTTCACTCACTCCCCTCTCTACCCTGACTTTCTATACTATTCTTTCCTCATTCATTTAAAGATCATTTCCCAGGACCTATCATCTCTGACCATATTGCTATCATAGTGGCATTTTGGATGCCTCAGTTTGGAAATATTCTCCTTCATTTTCTTTTTTTTTCTTTTTTTTTTTTTTGGAGAATAGGCCACCATGAACTAGATCAGCAAGGGCTTTGCATGGTAAACTAAGGATATCTTTTATCCCCCTGAAAACTGACAAAATCTCTAGAATGACCTTAAGTTAAAAAGTGACATATCTGTTTCTGTTTTAGAAAAACCCTTTGAAAAGACTCAGCAGGTTGCCATGGAGAACGTCCCACTGAAGGAATGCATAGAAGTAGCAGGTAGAGAATCCTGGAATAAGAGAAATATTTGAAAAGCTTGTGGAGCCCTGTTAGTCCTAGGAAGATGACACATTTTCAAGGAGGGAGCTCACAAAGACACTTGCATCACATTTTCTCTCCTCAAGGGTAACTGAGTGCCTTCCATCTTCCCTCCAAGGGATCTGCAATGTGATGGGAGAAGGCAACAGGCTGTGTGGGAACCACTGAAGCTGGGATGGCAGGGAAAGAACATCTTAGGTTAACTCTTCAAGCCTTGCTGCCACATTTGCTTTTGTGTGTATGGCGAGTTACGGTACAGGAGGGGAGAGCTGTAGTGTGTAGAGCCAGTCTTGTTTTCATCTTCATGAAATTACTGCCATGATTCATCCGTCTTTATCTTTATTTTACTTTACTTTATTTATTTATTTAGCCACAATGGCTCCCAGAATTTGTCCTAGATTGCTCTGAAATGGTTGAAAAGGAGGATACCCTGAATTACAATTTTACTGAATTCTAGTCTGGATCTCACATTATAGGCATTTGCATAATTCGCAGAGATTTACATATTCAGTCAAATTACAGTATGAAATTGTTCCAGAGAGCATAATGCCAGCAATGGATACATGACTCAGATTTAAATATTCACACACCCTCTATTAAATTGCTAAGGAGAAAATTAATACATACAATAAATGAGCTTCCAAATTAAATCCCCATCCCCCAGTTTCAAAGTGAAAAAAAAAATCTCTCCTTTGTATTTTATTTTGGCAAATTTCAAATGGGCTTGGTTTTAAGTGAGACTTCCTTCAGCAGTTCCAACCTGCATTTTTTTTCCCACAGGTTCCTTATTATTTTGGAGGGGCCTGAGAACCCACAGGGCACCCTGGGTCATGACTCATGTGACTGAGGAAGCACACTGATCTGTGGATCTCCAAGTCTGGATGACAGCAAGCTAACAGGACACTGTTTATGACATAATCTAGCCCCTAACCTGCCCCCAACCTCTGCAGAGTTCAAATAGGATCTGACAAAGCTTTGTGGTATCTGAAGGGTAGACAGAGAAAATAAGTCTATCATTTTGGTTTCTGTTTCGGCATTACAGGTGTCAGCTGCCTACCAGTTGCTTTCATCTCTAGAAATCTGTGACTTGCAGTATGACAAGAACAAAAGCTGAGGGAAAAGCAAACCCTGGTGAAATGTGAAAGGGTAACCACCGTGGAAGTAGCAAGGCTATTGTAGAGACGTGGGCCTCTTCCTTTGGTTCTCAGACGATTGAAATGGACACCAAGGAAATGGAGAAGGAAAAGAATGAAGCTCTGGTGTCATCTGGTGAGGAAACTTCGAGGAAACCTCCAGGAGAGATTTCATGCAACTCTGACAGACTTGCACTAAAGATTGAGCAGAGATAATGTAGGTCCATGATGGAAAAGAGGAACCTGGACCAGGACTACTTACTTACATGTGCCATATGCCCTGTTTAAATGTAAACTTCATGCCAAGACCCTGAAGATAGACTTGAGAAGGGGTGTCACCAGGCCTCCTTAGGTGTGTTCCTATTACCAAAATGACCACTTTGAATAAATTCCCATCCTGTGGTTTCCCTATAAGGATGGATGTCTATGCTTAGCTTGGTAGGCTTAACAGGGCACAAGTTCTGATTTTAACAATTCTGGTTACAAGACATGCTTCTATTTTTTTTTAATAGTTTTTTAATTAGGTATTTTCCTCATTTACATTTCCAATACTATCCAAAAAGTCCCCAATACACTCCCCCCCCACTCCCCTACCCACCCACTCCCACTTTTTGGCCCTGGCATTCTCCTGTACTGAGGCATATAAAGTTTACAAGTCCAATGGGCCTCTCTTTCCAGTGATGGCCGACTAGGCCATCTTTTGATACATATGCAGCTAGAGTCAAGAGCTCCGGGGGTACTGGTTAGTTCAGAATGTTGTTCCACCTAGAGGGTTGCAGATCCCTTTAGCTCCTTGGGTACTTTCTCAAGCTCCTCCATTGGGGGCCCTGTGATCCATCCAATAGCTGACTGTGAGCATCCACTTATGTGTTTGCTAGGCCCTGGCTTTGTCTCACAAGAGACAGCTCTATCAGGGTCCTTTCAGCAAAATCTTGCTAGTGTATGCAATGGTGTCAGCATTTGGAAGCTGATTATGCGATGGATCCCTGGATATGGCAGTCTTTAGATGGTCCATCCTTTCGTCACAGCTCCAAACTTTATCTCTGTAACTCTTTCCATGGGTGTTTTGTTCCCAATTCTAAGAAGGGGCACACTGTCCACATTTTGGTCTTCGTTCTTATTGAGTTTCATGCATTTAACAAATTGTATCTTATATCTTGGGTATCCTAAGTTTTTGGGCTAATTTCCACTAATCAGTGAGTACATATTGTGTGAGTTCCGTTGTGATTGTGTTACCTCACTCAGGATGAAGCCCACCAGGTCTATCCATTTGCCTAGGAATTTCATAAATTCATTCCTTTTAATAGCTGAGTAGTACTCCATTGTGTAAATGTACCACTTTTTCTGTATCCACTCCTCTGTTGAGGGGCATCTGGGTTCTTTCCAGCTTCTGGCTATTATAAATAAGGCTGCTATGAACATAGTGGAACAAGTGTCCTTCTTACTGATTGGAACATCTTCTGGATATATGCCCAGGAGAGGTATTGCTGGATCCTCTGGTAGTATTATGTTCAATTTTCTGAGGAACTGCCAAACTGATTTCCAGAGTGGTTGTACAAGCTTGCAATCCCACCAACAATGAAGGAGCGTTCCTCTTTCTCCACATCCTCGCCAGCATCTGCTGTCACCTGAATTTTTTATCTTTGCCATTCTGACTGGTTGAGGTGGAATCTCAGGGTTGTTTTGAGTTGCATTTCCCTGATGATTAAGGATGTTGAACATTTTTTCAGGTGCTTCTCTGCCATTCGGTATTCCTCAGGTGAGAATTTTTGTTCAGTTCTGAGCCCCATTTTTTAATGGGGTTATTTGATTTACTGGAGTCCACCTTCTTGAGTTCTTTACATATATTGGTTATTAGTCCCCTATCTGATTTAGGATAGGTAAAGCTCCTTTCCCAATCTGTTGGTGGCCTTTTTGTCTTATTGACGGTGTCTTTTGCCTTGCAGAAGTTTTGCAACTTTATGAGGTCCCATTTGTCGATTCTCAATCTTACAGCACAAGCCTTTGCTGTTCTATTCAGTAATTTTTCCCCTGTACCCATATCTTTGAGGCTTTTCCCTACTTTCTCCTCTATAAGTTTCACTGTCTCTGGTTTTATGTGGAGTTCCTTAATCCACTTAGATTTGACCTTAGTACAAGGAGATAAGAATGGATCAATTCGCATTCTTCTACATGATAACTGCCAGTTGTGCCAGCACCATTTGCTGAAAATGCTGTCTTTTTCCACTGGATGGTTTTTGCTCACTTGTCAAAGATCAAGTGACCATAGGTGTGTGGGTTCATCTCAGGGTCTTCAATTCTGTTCCATTGGTCTACTTGTCTGTCGTTATACCAGTACCATGCAGTTTTTTTTAATCACAATTGCTCTGTAGTACAGCTTTAGGTCAGGCATGGTGATTCCACCAGAGGTTCTTTTATCCTTGAGAAGAGTTTTTGCTATCCTAGGTTTTATGTTATTCCAGATGAATTTGCAGATTGCTCTTTCTAATTCGTTGAAGAATTGAGTTGGAATTTTGATGGGGATTGCATTGAATCTGTAGATTGCTTTTGGCAAGATAGCCATTTTTACAATGTTGATCCTGCCAATCCATGACCATGGGAGATCTTTCCATCTTCTGAGATCTTCTTTAATTTCTTTCTTCAGAGACTTGAAGTTCTTGTCATACAGATCTTTCACTTCCTTAGTTAGAGTCACGCCAAAGTATTTTATATTGTTTGTGACTATTGAGAAGGGTGTTGTTTCCCTAATTTCTTTCTCAGCCTTTTTATCCTTTGTGTACAGAAAGGCCATTAACTTGCTTGAGTTAATTTTATATCCAGCTACTTCATTGAAGCTGTTTATAAGGCTTAGAAGTTTTCTGGTGGAATTTTTAGGGTCACTTATATATACTATCATATCAAATGCAAAGACTGAAATTTTGACTTCTTCTTTTCCAATTTGTATCCCCTTGATCTCCTTTTGTTGTCTAATTGCTCTGGCTAGAACTTCAAGTACAATGTTGAATAGGTATGGAGAGAGTGGACAGCCTTGTCTAGTCCCTGATTTTAGTGGGATTGCTTCAAGCTTCTGACCATTTACTTTGATGTTGGCTACTGGTTTGCTGTAGATTGCTTTTATCATGTTTAGGTATGGGCCTTGAATTCCTGATCTTTCCAAGACTTTTATCATGAATGGGTGTTGGATTTTGTCAAATGCTTTTTCTGCATCTAAGGAGATGATCATTTGGTTTTTGTTTTTGAGTTTGTTTATATCCTGGATTACGTTGATGGATTTCCGTATATTGAACCATCCCTGTATCCCTGGGATGAAAGCTACTTGGTCAGGATGGATGATTGTTTTGATGTGTTCTTGGATTCGGTTAGCAAGAACTTTATTGACGAATTTTGCATCAATATTCATAAGGGATATTGGTCTGAAGTTTTCTATGTTTGTTGGGTCTTTTTGTGGTTTAGGTATCAGAGTAATTGTGGCTTCATAGAATGATTTGGGTAGAGTACCTTCTGTTTCTATTTTGTGGAATAGTTTGTGAAGAACTGGGATTAGATCTTCTTTGAAGGTCTGATAGAACTCTGCACTAAACCCATCTGGTCCTGGGCTTTTTTTGATTGGGAAACTATTAATGACTGCTTCTATTTCTTTGGGGGATATGGGGCTGTTTAGATCATTAACCTGATCTTGATTCATCTTTGGTACCTGGTGTCTGTCTAGAAACTTCTCCATTTCATCCAGGTTCTCCAGTTTTGTTGAGTATAGCCTTTGGTAGAAGGATCTGATGGTGTTTTGATTTCTTCAGGATCTGTTGTTATGTCTCCTTTTTCATTTCTGATTTTGTTAATTAGAATGCTTTCCCTGTGCCCTCTACTGAGTCTGGCTAAGGGTTTATCTATCTTGTTGATTTTCTCAAAGAACCAGCTCCTTGATTGGTTGATTCTTTGAATAGTTCTTGTTTCCACTTGGTTGATTTCGCCCCTGAGTTTGATTATTTCCTGCCGTCTACTCCTCTTGGGTGAATTTGCTTCCTTTTGTTCTAGAGCTTTTAGGTGTGTTGTCAAGCTGCTAATGTGTGCTCTCTTTAGTTTCTTTTTGGAGGCACTCAGAGCTATGAGTTTTCCTCTTAGGAATGCTTTCATTGCATCCCATAAGTTTGGGTATGTTGTGGCTTCATTTTCATTGAACTGTAAAAAGTCCTTAATTTCTTTCTTTATTCCTTCCTTGACCAAGGTATCATTGAGAAGAGTGTTGTTCAGTTTCCACGTGAAGGTTGGCTTTCTATTATTTATTTTGTTATTGAAGATCAGCCTTAGTCCATGGTGATCTGATAGGATGCATGGGACAATTTCAATATTTTGTATCTGTTGAGGCCTGTTTTGTGACCAATTATGTGGTCAATTTTGGAGAAGGTACCATGAGGTAGTGAGAAGAAGGTATATCCCTTTGTTTTAGGATAGAATGTTCTGTAGATATCTGCCAGATCCATTTGATTCATAACTTCTGTTAGTTTCACTGTGTCCCTGTTTAGTTTCTGTTTCCATGATCTGTCCATTGGTGAAAGTGGTGTGTTGAAGTCTCCCACTATGATTGTGTGAGGTGCAATGTGTGCTTTGAGATTTACTAAAGTTTCTTTAATGAATGTGGCTGCCTTTGTTTTTGGAGCATAGATATTCAGAATTGATAGTTCCTCTTGGAGGATTTTACCTTTGATGAGTATGAAGTGCCCCTCCCTGTCTTTTTTGATGACTTTGGATTGGAAGTCAATTTTATCAGATATTAGAATGGCTACTCTAGCTTGTTTCTTCATACCATTTGCTTGGGAAATTGTTTTCCAGCCTTTCATTCTGAGGTAGTGTCTATCTTTTTCTCTGAGATGAGTTTCTTGTAAGCAGCAAAATGTTGGGTCTTTTTTGTGTAGCCAGTTTGTTAGTCTATGTCTTTTTATTGGGGAGTTGAGTCCATTGATATTAAGAGATATCAAGGAAAAGTAATTGTTCCATCCTGTTATTTTTGTTGTTAATGTTGGCATTCTGTTCTTGTGGCTATCTTCTTTTAGGTTTGTTGAGGGATTACCTTCTTGTTGTTTCTAGGGCGTGGTTCCCGTCCTTGTATTGTTTTTTTTTTTTTTTTTCCTGTTATTATCCTTTGAAGGGCTGGATTTGTGGAAAGATAATGTGTGAATTTGGTTTTGTCGTGGAATACTTTGGTTTCTCCATCTATGTTAATTGAGAGTTTGGCTGGGTATAGTAGCCTGGGCTGGAATTTGTGTTCTTTTAGTGTCCGTGTAACATCTGTCCAGGATCTTCTGGCTTTCATAGTCTCTGGTGAAAAATCTGGTGTAATTCTGATAGGCTTGCCTTTATATGTTACTTGGTCTTTTTCTCTTACTGCTTTTAGTATTCTGTCTTTATTTAGTGCATTTGTTGTTCTGATTATTATGTGTCGGGAGGTATTTCTTTTCTGGTCCAGTCTATTTGGAGTTCTGTAGGCTTCTTGTATGTTCATGGGCATCTCTTTCTTTAGATTTGGGAAGTTTTCTTCCATAATTTTGTTGAAGATGTTTGCTGGTCCTTTGAGTTGAAAATCTTCATTCTCATCAACTCCTATTATCCGTAGGTTTGGTCTTCTCATTGTGTCCTGGATTTCCTGGATGTTTTGAGTTAGGTTCCTTTTGCATTTTGTATTTTCTTTGATTTTTGTGCCGATGTTCTCTATGGAATCTTCTGCACCTGAGATTCTCTCTTCCATCTCTTGTATTCTGTTGCTGATGCTCGCATCTATGGTTCCAGATTTCTTTCCTAGGGTTTCTTTCTCCAGTGTTGCCTCATTTTGGGTTTTCTTTATTGTGTCTACTTCCCTTTTTAGTCTAGTATGGTTTTGTTCATTTCCATCACCTGTTTGGGGTGTTTTCCCTTTTTTCTTTAAGGACTTCTACCTGTTTGGTTGTCTTTTCCTGTTTTTCTTTAAGGAGTTCTACCTGTTTGATTGTGTTATCCTGTTTTTCTTTAAGGACTTGTAACTCTTTAGCAATGTTCTCCTGTAATTCTTTAAGTGAGTTATTAAAGTCCTTCTTGATGTCCTCTACCATCATCATGAGATATGCTTTTAAATCCGGGTCTAGCTTTTCGGGTGTGTTGGGGTGCCCTGGACTGGGCGAAGTGGGAGTGCTGGGTTCTGATGATGGTGAGTGGTATTGGTTTCTGTTAGTAAGATTCTTACGTTTACCTTTCGCCATCTGGTAATCTCTGGAGTTAGTTGTTATAGTTGTCTCTGTTTAGAGATTGTTCTTCTGGTGATTCTGATTACTGTCTATCAGCAGACCTGGCAGACAGGCTCTCTTCTCTGAGTTTCAATGGTTAGAGCACTCTCTGCTGGCAAGCTCTCCTCTTATAGGGAAGGTGCACAGATATCTGGTGTTTGGACCTCCTCCTGGCAGAAGATGAAGGCCCCAAACAGGACCTTTCCCAGAAGCTGTGTTGCTTTGGCGGGTCACAGAAGCTGTCAGCTTGTGTGGTGCACACTCTACCTGTGCAGACTATGTTCGGTGGATTCCCGGAACCAAGATGGCTACCGCCAATCTAGAGGCAAAAGCCTCCTGGTTCGGGTGGACACCTGTCCTCTGGCCAGGAAGTTGGCCGGATGTCTGGGGCCTAAAAAGGGTGCTGCCTCAATAGCTGTGTGGCTCTCGCCTGTCCCAGAAGCTGTCAGCTTCTGTGGTGTATACTCTCATCTGTGCAGACTAAGTTCAGTGGAGTCCCGAAACCAAGATGGCTCCTGTTGATCCTGAGTCAAAGGGCTCTCGGGCCAGTGGGGACCTGTCCTCTGGCTGGGAGGGTGGCCGGATCACCTGAAGTCTTAAATCCCGTGGCTGGTGTTGTGAGTAGCTGGCAGGTTTCAGCCAACTCTGCACCCTAGCTACCCCGGTGCCTGTTGGACAGGAAGGGGCTTATGCCCCTACTCAGGCCAGTTTTCTGCTTCCCTAACTAATGCAGTTTCAGATCCTGCACGATTGGATTGGAGCAGATGCTGTGTTCCACTCACCAGAAGTCTTAAGCTCCCGTGGCGGGTGTCGTGGGTAGCTGGCGGGTGCCAGCTGACTCTGCGCCCTAGCTACCCCGGTGCTGGTCGAACAAGAAGGGGGACATGCTTCTTAAAAGCAAATTCTCACTTCTTCCATTCTTAATTCTTTTACTGCTGGCTAATGCTTATGGTCTCAATGGTACTGTCTCTGCTACTTAATCTCCTCCTCCTCTTTTCCTCCTCTCCTCTCCTCTCCTCTCCTCTCCTCTCCTCTCCTCTCCTCTCCTCTCCTCTTTTCTTTCATTCTTTTTCTTTTTTCCATGAATTGACTTTTTTCCTAGTGTCAGTGAGCAGTAGCTAAATAGGAAAGAATATATATATATATATATATATATATATATACACACACATATACACACACATATATATACACATATACACACACATATATATACACATATACACACATATATACTTACATTTATAATATACATATTATATATTCATGTTTTTATATTAAAATACAATTTATAATGTTATGTATAATATATTTTAATATTACATATTAATTTTGTAATATATAAATATATCATATGTATCATATATACCATATAATATAGAATTATATTGTAATATATAATACAATATTATTTTAATATAATTATGTATAAATATATAAATAAAATATAAATATATAATATTGCATAAATAATATAGTAAATAAATAAATATATTTATATGTTTTAAAGTATAAATTTTAACTAGTGTTCATGACTTGAAAAGTCTCAAGTCTTCAGCTGAAGAGTGCTACAACCTTTATTTCTTATTTTAAGTCAAGATTCCCCCTAAGTGTCACTCATGAATAACCCTTCCATCTGATCAGAGAAAAGGGCCTTTCCATTCTGTGCAGGACAAAGTCATTCCTGACAGAAGATATTATTACATTAATGACCAGGTTTCTGTTAATTCTATGGGATAACTCCAGAAATGCCTGCTCAGATGAAGTGCATCAGTTCAAACCCAACTAGAGCTGAGTGTAAGCACGAAAGTTGACATTTTATTTAAAGCTCTAAGTAGCTACTTGTCCACTGGCTCTGAAATTTAAAGACTCCTACCCCAGGTATGTCTGCAGTAGCCACACTTCTGTAAAATCTAACAGGTATGAGTTTCTGAGGACAGCAATATTCAAGAAGTCACAACTGTTAGTTCTGTTAATATCAGCTATATTAAAGCTCAATTATATTTTGATTCAAAACTGTAAAGTCCCTGATTTATTTGAAGACATGTCTAGCCACTGTTTCTGTGTTAGGGATTTATGAGATGTAAGCACACTCCTGGCTGTTAGCTTCATGAATCCTAAATTGAAAGTTACACTTAGGAGTCAGAAAAAAGATTGAAATGTCAGTAGTATTTTTTGATAAAGATAGATTGGAAGATATGGCTTACACTTGAATCTCAAATGGGTTTCTTCTCATTGTACTTCTTGAATTATATTGCATTCTTTAGCAGCAGGAGCAATAGCTGGCAAGCTATGAATCTCACTGCGCCATACTTCTATAGTGTAAAGCATTCAGTCAGGCTTGTAACCCAACAATAATAAATAAGTATAAAATTCATAAATCATATAGGTGAACACTCATGGGAACAATGGCCTTTACTTCATCCCCCCTCTCTATTTCCAGTTAGAAATTTACCAGGATCTGGGAGGTTCGGATTTGATGACAGAGGGGTGGATCCAAAAATGTCCAAGAGAATGAGAGAATATTTTGTTTGTTTGTTTTGTTTTAAGATTTACAATGGATGCAGGAGATGGCAAGTTGTTTCTCCCTCCCTAAAAGGTGACAGACAATACAAAGGACAAAGGGCAAGGCATACAGACGGAGAAGCCGCTTAGAGTCTAGGGTGGCAGAGGTTCTCTTGATCATTTCACTATTGAGCGCTCATAGAGCTTTGGTGTACCACAGAGGTGCTTGAACAGCTTACCACATCATAGATGACTGGCCTTTAGATTTCTCCTAAGAAAATGGTAAGGTTGCTCCTGGGAATGTGGTGACTACATAGTACTGTAGAGTGCCTAGGGGGGAACAGTACACCATTGTGGCATGAATGAACTCAAAGATCCCACAAACTGTAGAGTATAATGGTTGTGTGCGGGGATGCCTCCTGTTTGACCTAACAAACCTGTTCTTTTCATTTGTATCTTACTCTGAGCTCTCTTTTGTCATTTGACTTACTGTTGTATTTGGTCAGTGGAGACCCACGATGAGCTAGGGGCTGCTTCCTCTCTGGTTATCTTGGCCTGGTCCTGGCCCTTGAAAAGGCGAGGACGATTCTGATGTTCCAGATTCTGGTAGCTGTTGTATTTCTACTCTGTGCATGTTGTTTGTCACCCTTGACTATACCATTATCAGGTAAAACATTTTGCACTGTGACTTTGAATTATCATTTTCTGAGGGTGCCTTCTGTGATACTTCGTGATATAAGGTGCGTGTGTATGTGTGTGTGTGTTTCTTACCTCACCGATTCCTCTGATTCACAATCCTTCCTTTATTTTTGTTTTCGATCACTGTGACTTAGGAAGGAGTGTCTGTCCTTTTTCAGATCCTAGAGTGGGTCAGGAAGTAACTTGGCATTATTGGGATGATTCTCTCTAACCACAGTCCAGCGAAGAGAATTTTGGTTTTTGAACTAATTTTGTTCAGTGCTACTCAGCTCCCAGACCACACTCACTTGAACAAGGGGCTGCCTTTTCCCTGTAAGTGCTATGCTGGTGTGGCAAAAGCAAGGGGCTCCCTGTGACCTTTCTCATCACTTAAGGGATTGTGCCAGGACTGATGCCATTTTAGATTTACAAAGGTTCAGTCATAAAATGATGTGTATTTGTGGAATTGCTTCAAGACTGTCATCTCTTATATTCTTGCCATAGCTCTATTGTCTAACTTACTGTGTCTTGGATTAAAAAGATATTAAACTAAATCATGTCATAAGATGTTTGAGGTATAGAAAGCAATAGAGTAAGTGAATAGAGTTAGAGCATTATTTTGGGGGCAGGTTGACAAGAAAGCATTAAAAAGGACCCAGAACCTCTGTGCCTTATGGACTGTGATGTGTTCCCATTGCTTAGTAGCATTCATTAGATGGCAGAGAGATGGAGAGAGGTATTCAGTGGTACACGGTTTGTTAGCATCTTTAAATGCACTTTCCAATTCACTAAAAAGTAACACTTTTAAAATATATTATCACCTGTCATGTGGAATAAAGGAAGAACTCATTCATTTAAAGTGGCTCAAAACTTCTTAGCTTGTATTTACAAATCCTGACAAATATAAAGAAGATTCAAACAAACAAACAAACAACAAACAAACAAATAAAAACAACAGTGGTTAACAAAACAATGTACTAGCTCGTAGATTTAAGATATATTTTAGCATCTTCAGACATGTTTCAAAGCAAATGGAAAGTTATCTACAGCTTCTTGTCAAAGCATGCGCCTTAATTACTCCTTTGATTTGAAGCAGTTTATTTGCAGTGTCTTCCCCTGCTTCTTCTCTGCTGCTCAAGCTGCACTGGGAAGGATCCGGGCTCCCCCAGGTGCTGGCAATAGCTATAGAATGACTTCATAGTCCTGACCTCCCCACCCCCATGCCAGCAGCTGGCCTCAGCAGCTGCTCATGGTTACTGGCAGAGAGTCATTTAATTCATGCTCTGGGACAGCTGCTTGGGGTGGTGGCAAGTGTTTCTTTGGCTGTGGACAAAGGCCAGGTTCTACCTGCACCTGCTTCAGAGATCTTCTAGATTTTCCACAGCTGGACAGGAGTGCAGAGCTCTGACAGCCCCTTGCTGTTGCATCTGCCACCTAAGAGATCTCATGAGAGTCCTGATTCAATTACCATATCCTTGTCATCTGCCTAACTGATAATGTGTAGTGGATACTGGAAAATTCAGGCAGTGAGCTTATTTAGTTTATTACTTTTCCCTTGAATGTAATGACTGGATTTAGTGAGATTTCTGTACAATTCAAAGTAACTCGGAAGAATTGGCCTCTAAATTTAACTGCTTGGTCTAGTGGTTTCTGGCTTTGGCTACTCATTGCAACACTGGAAGCTGAAGCAATGCAAATGCCAAAGCTCACACTTAGAGATTCTGATTTTGATGGTTCAGGGAAGGTGGCAGCCTGAGCAACAGGATGCTACAAAGCTGCCCAGTGATGTCTCTCTTAATCCACAGGTAAGAATCACTATCCCAGTTTGATCAGTGGCTAGGGTATAGCCTAGAATTAGGGCAGGTCTAGAGGCTCCATCTGTCAGCACTGACCTTGGGGTATGAACTTTTGGATTCTACTTGGTCAGTTTCATCATCGTATCTTTAGCACCAGGCTTCATACCACAAATTTTGCCTCCCTGTTTGCCCCCTGCTTTAGAAGGTGAAATTTTGCTTTTCTGATACTACCAAAGTTTGGCAAGAGGATACAGGAGGCAGACCCTTGGTTGCTAGAATACAAAGTTTCTATAGGCTTAGTTCACAGGGAGCTTTCTGGTGGCAAGAACCATAGGGCTCTGTGTAGCCTTGAGTTTCATCATGCTGGACCTAGTTCAGATCGCCTTCCCTCTTCGTAGTCCAAGCAGAAGAGGAAATATTTCCCTAAGCTTTGTTGTTTGGATTTGAGGGACAGAGATAACATTTTTCTTTCTGTATTTTTCAACATTATTAAAAACCTCACACTGTGGTCTCTTCCCTGACTCCTTTGGCTAATGGTCTCTGCGGACAGATGTTCACAGAAGTGTCCAGTTTTTGTCCCTTCTGATGTTTTAATTCTTTTCTTAGCTTGTTATTGTTCCTGCCCACTGTGGCTTGCCTCCATTTAGGAAAAGACCTTGAGGAGATGAGAAACTCAGAGAAACACCAGCTCTCTTATTATATCCATTTCAAAATGATGTTCTATTCTGGTAGGTTATGATTCTTAGAAAAATTGAAAGGCTTAAGTAATTAAAAATACCCTTCCATGGAGGCAAAGCAGGAAGGATAACTCAGAGGAGGCCTCTTGCTTACCTACTGTAATTTGGAGAAATTAAACAATAAATGAAAATGTCTGTGATGTTATGAAGAAATCAGAAAGTCTAATAAACAAATAAAGCTTGCAATTAGGAGTAGTAAAAAGTAATTAGCAGGCAATGTTCTTTTCACTTTCCCATGCTCTCTTTGGGCCCTGGAAATGAAGCTATAAATAAATGAAAGAAGGGTGATTTTATTTTAATGTCTAGCTGACTTCTCAAGCATCTTTGATCAGACATCAACAGTGAATATGCCCTCAAAGTCATCTTGAAGGTTTTATGGACATAGTATTCTGTATTGCTAACATGACACAAAGAGTCTGTGCTGGAACACTGGAGTGAAATGTTTCCTCTTCTATACCACGCAAGAAAAATGAAAAAATAAATAGAGTGGTGTGAAGTTTTTTCAGTGCTGAGAGAGTTGAATTACAGTTCTGTACAACTTATTTCCCTATATGATGACTTGACTCAAAACTTCATTGAATTTCTGTGGGCTGAGTTGCAGATCATCCTAAATAAGCACTGGATAAGCTACCCAAGTTTGGTCTATAAAGTTTGAAAAAAACCCTCCTGATTAGGTTCAGACAATGAACACATACCATAACTTACTATTACCATTAAATACTATCATTCAGAGGAGAATAGATTACTGGACAGAAAAGCTAAGTTGTCTGGACACAGCCATGGGAAGGTTTCTGATCGAAGCTGTGTTGGATTCCAGACGAGATGCTACTCCTGGTAACAGAATGGTGGGGGAAAGCTTTCTGCTGAAGATTGTGGTCTATGGAGACAGAGGAGGATGCAAATCCCAGCATCCATCAGATTAGAGCTTCTAAATCTCCATGTTCCTCCATAAAACAGGATTTGTATTACTCTGGTTATAGTGGAATCGAATCCTTTGCAAGGGTCAAATGAGATGTTATGAAGAAAACATTCATCTGGGGTTGGCAAAGGGTAGATGTTAAAAAGGATAACAATGCTATTTTTACTCCTGGTAAGACTATTTGTACTGATTAATCATTAATCATTAGAATAAATCAACCATATTTTGGGTGTTTGAACATGTTAAATATTCACTCATTCAACAGGCATTAACTGGGTGGCTATTTTGAGCTAGGCACCATTTCAGCACTGAGAATATAGGCATAAACATACTGGAAATTGATGCCAGTTCTCAAGGATCTTACACCGGTGGGCTAATTATCTTGCCTTTTTATTACCAAAAAAGATTCAAATCACCATTAGAGGCTTAGCTATTTAAAACATAGTCTGGCTTATATTTCTCATTCTATTTAATATCAAACGTTTCAAAGAGATTACTTAATTTTAGCTACAGATAAAGTATGAATTTCAGGCTTGAAAAGATTAAATGTTGCTAACAGCTACCTCAAATTAACCCATTTAAATTCCTTTGACTTAGAAGAGGTACTAAAAATCAATTAGTAACGTATAATGGGACCTACATAACTATTTCATTCATTCTCCGTGTCTTTCACTTGAAACCATCATGTTTAAAAACAGGCAGTCAATTGATTAAGCACGGTCCATGCACCTTAGTGAGTAAAACATACTGAATCCATGCTAGCAATTCAGCCAGGAGCAAGACAGAAGGAAAGTTCATGGACACCATGTCCAGTAGGTGACACACCTTGGGTTGTGGCTTGTCTCTTGTCTCTTTTTCTATTATCACAGCATCAAAAGGCAGAAGGAAATCAAATAGACATAGAATAGGTACAAGGCTGAGTTCCTGAGGTTTGATGCCTTCAAGTCTGCACTGTTCTTCCTTTGCAATTCTTTGTAGTGCAACAATTTTAGTTGCTAAAGGGTGTGCTGGGTAAAATTATTTGTAGACTTGACAGGATCTGTAATTAGCTAGAAGACGACTGGGTGTTCTATGACAGTGTTTCTAGATTAGGTTAACTGAGGCAGAAAAATCCAGCCTAAATGTGGGCAGCATAAATCCGTGTGATTTTTCACTGAATAAAAAAAGAGAAAACAAACTAAGCATCAGCAGGAATTATCCTGTTTCCTGGCTGTGGATGCTGTGTGACTTCCCAACTCTGGATGTGTCCATCTGCCGCCAGACTTCCTGCCATGGTCACGATAGACTGCACTCTATCTTCTTGAATGATGAACCCAACTGTTCATTTTCTTTTATTTTCTTGGTCAAGTGTTTTGTCACAGCAAGGAGAAAAGTCACTAAAGTAGTCTCTGTGTAACTTGTGTATTTGAATTAATTTTAAAAATACTAGAGGATTTTGTAAAAAAAAAAGTCTAGGAAAAAAAATTCAAGCATGCAAAACAAAGTCATTTAAAAATTATTAGATTAATTGGAAACACAGTTTTGGAAAGGGAGTCAAAATATCAGCTTTCTAGAACATTTTAGATTGTCACAAATGTGCCTGGTCTCCTATAACTCTACTCTGTGGTAGTTGTGCCTTCAACATATACAAGGTGATAGCCTTCCATTTTTAGCCCATAATTGAGAGCATAACTATTTTCAATGGCTGCTAATGTGTTGCTCACTGGTCAAGTTAGAAACATAATCTGAGCTAAGCCTGGTAGTGCGTACCTATAAACTCAACAGTAGGGGGGTGGGGTGCTGAGATAGGAAGAACACGGTATCTAGAGGGACCATGGCTTTAAAACAACCTGGGTGCATAGTGAGACTGTAATTTTCCAGGCAGGAATTCCAAAGAGACACATGTGTCCCTTCTGTAGGCTGTCAGATTATTAAAGCTACAATCCCCAAGAAATTGGTATTTCTTCATGAATCTCATGCTGGGAGGAAATATAAAAGTCTATAGTCAGCCAGAGGAGAGACTTGTCTCCTGGGAACAGATCACACGCTGTCAACTTGTCAGACTATCTTTCAGAAAAGATTGTAATGGAGATGAAGGCTAAATAATGAGTGGGACCACACGTTGAATATGACTGCTTAGCTGGGTACACCTCTTACCTTCTGTATAGACTGTAGCCTCATGTTACTACCCAAATTGCACTTGGTAGTTATTGGCTTTCCTTATGTCTTATGTCTTCCTAACAGTGGCTACATGAAATTCAACTCCATTTTCTGGTCTTCAGTATTTCTTTTGTGTTCAGTTTGCCAGCTGAGGACAAGTGGCTAAGCATAGCCTGTTACTGATGCTAAAGCCCAAGTTCTGAACCTAACAACTCCAGCAACAAGATCCTGTTTCAAGAGACAAAAAAGTGACCAATGAAAGAAAACAATTGATATGCTATGTAGAGTTTAAAAGAAGATAGAGAATACGTTAATTAAAAGCAGCAACTCTCTTCTTGACAATGCATGCGTATGATTTATGCTCACAGAAACAGGAAGAATGGTCAGAATAGCCAGTAACACTGACCAGAGAGCTTATGATTTCAACTGCATGTCAGCTTTACTTCCTTACTTTACACTACCACAGGAGAGTTTTATGTGAATGTGTCTTCTGTCTTACAGGGTGGCTCATTAATGGGACTTCTCCAGAGGAAGTAAAAATGAAGTATTGGTTTCTGCAGCTTCCTTTTGGTGACATTATCTCTGGCTCACACCTACCAAGGCTTCTTTCTATTCGAGGCTCTCCAGTAGAAATCCTCGCCTGTAATATGGTGGCATTAGGAGGTAGTTAGGATATGAGGGTGAAACCTCATGGGACACAGTCCCCCTAGGTAATCTCCTACCCCACCCCTCCCAGAAGCTAACATAGGTCTCCACAGCAGTTTTTGTTTTATTGCTCTCTAGGTAGCAGGAATTTGTAAATAGATGTTTCCTTATTTCTAATGCTCTTGGAAGGACCAACTCTGATGACTTCTCCCCCTCCCCACAAACTGACTTGGAGCTTTGGCCATTCTCCCCACCTGCTCCAGGAAATCTGTGGGTTTATAGGACTCAGGAATTTCTGTCTCTTACTCTTGGCTCTCTGCCCTGGTCTCAGGCATTCTCCCTTTCCCCCCCTCTTTGATACCATCTTCTGTCTCCTGCCATGTTGTCCATAGTGGCTATTTCTCTTACTTTTTGACTTTGAGCTCTCTTAAGGAAGCTCCTCTCTATGTTTTAAGATTTATTTCTTTGTGTGTATATTTGTATTCAATTTCATATACTATAGACAAGGAAAAACCTAAAACTGAGATCTTTTGTAAACAATAACAACTATTTCCATGAACAACAAGAACAAGAACAACAACAACAACAACAAAGACTGAGAGTTGCTCTCTTCATAAAGATTCAGTTCCCATCTTTATCATGAAAATGGCTTCCGTGTTATGGGCAAGCTCTCTGATCTTCCTACAAATGCTCTCTCTCTCTCTCTCTCTCTCTCTCTCTCTCTCTCATAGTATCTATCTTCCATGATCATCTTTAAGATTAACAAGGGACTGCACAATTCCCTGATTCTTATAAGCCCTGACATTTAGGTATTTAAAGTGATATTCAAGCTCTTTGCTTCAGGATGGAACTTGACATTAATCACCTGACCTCCAGTCTTTGTAGGATCATGCTGCCACCACTTCCAACCTTTGCCCAAATTTTGGTGTGGCTTGGATACTAAAGCCTTCCCCTGCTCTTTGGATGGGAATTTCTCCTTGCCAGGGTGCACTTAGCATATTCCCTAACTTTCTAAGTCTTACTTGGTCTTTAAGTTCCCCAAATGGAGTTGGATCCTTCATTCTTTACGCTCTTCACCTTTTGAACTTTCTCTGGTAGTAGTAAACACATTTGTAATTTTATGGTTTTTAAATATTTTCCTATATCTTAAATATCAGTTTTGTTCTTCTTAAGATCTCCTTCCTTCCTCTAGTTTATTTGGGAAAGGAGCACTTGGCTCCTGTAATTTTGAATTCACTCAAGTGCCAACAGCTTGCCCACATCACAACCTCTCTTTTCTATTCTTGACAATGACTTGAGTATGTCTTACTTTGCCCCCCCATTTGGATCTGTCTTCTTTGTTGCTATTGGTCTCAACAAGGTGATATGAGGGAGGCCACAATTTCCTTTGCCTACCTGTAACTTCATTATCCATCATCCTAGAAACAAAAGGCTGGCTGTGGGTGACATATTCCACGAGTTAAAGATTATCAAAGATATTGTATTCCAAGAGAGAAACATCTGACTGCTAGTGTTCAAAGGACAGGATTTAACCTGAGGCTCTCGTTTAATTCCTAACCTGTTTCCCTGTATCATAGCTGCCCTCTTTTAGTCCTTGAATAATGAAGTATTTTCTTTAGTGTATTTGGAGTAAATTCAATTCCTGGTTCAGTTCAATTCCTAATTCAGGGGTGATTGTTTTTCCTAATGATTCATGCTGGTTAGTTTTTGTCTCAATTTGGCAGACTAGAGTCAATTGTGAAGATGAAGTCTCAGCCTTCAATAGATTGGTCTGTGATCATGTCTGTAGGGGCATTTTTTTTAATATATATATTAAGGAGTAATCTGGAAATGCACAGTTTATGTAGGTGGTTCTACCCATGAGCCAGTGCTCCTGGGTTGTATAAAAGGGTGAACTGAGTCCACCAAGAGCAAGCTACTGAACAGTTTCTGTTTTTGTTTTGTTTTGTTTTGTTTTGTTTTGTTTTGTTTTGTTTTGTTTTGTTTTGTGTGTGTGTGTGTTTTGTTGTTGTTGGGTTTTTTTTTTTTTTTTGGCTCCTGTCTTTGCTCCTCCTTGAGTTTCTGTCACGGCTTGTCTCAGTGATGGAATTTGGTTGGGCAAATAAACCCTTTCCTCCCCAAGTTGCTTTGGTTAGTGTTTTATCACAGCAACAGAAACCAAACTAGGATATAATTCTGCATCTGTCTGTAAGGTTTAGCCAAGCAATAAAACTGATCACAGGATAACATTCTTTTTAAATTTTATATGTTTTTTACTTAAAAATTATTTATTTGTATAATATATTTTGATCAGGGATTTCCCTCTCCCTAGCTCCTTCCCGATTCTTCTCGCCTCTCTACCCACTAAACTCTGTGTTCCCTCTCTTTCTCTCTCTCAAACAACAGCCAATCAGAAAACCAATTTCTTAAACTCTGAAATCTATCTAAATTATATCCACCTAGGCATTCCATGTGACATATTAGAAAGGACTTACTTTAAGGTAGTTAGCCATGGTAGACTTTCCATTGTTTGTGGTTTCAAGACATATTTCATATTTTGTTGATAAAATATATTCATTTATTCTTTGATAATTTCATAATATAAACAATGAGTTATACTCATGTACATCTATGTCTGATATTTTAATGTCTCTTGGTAGAAATTGTTTAAATGCTTATTGACATAAACACCCTGTTTAGAGGAAAATAATTGTTATAGGTATAGCAGAAATTCATAGTAAAGAATATAAACTTAGTGTTAATCCAGCCTAACTTGTGCCAACTAGCATCTCAGTAAAGATGAACATGCATGTAAGTAGATGGCATTTTTTTTTGTTTATTCTTCTGCTCTTAGATGAAACTCAGGGGCTTATCAATATAAGGTGGGCCTACACTAGCATCTACTACTTAGGAAAAGCAAACAACTCTGGGATGCATTGAAGTGACTTTGTACGAATTTAAATTCCTGGGATGAGTGTCTTCTCATTCGTATCTCTGCAATAGGATTTGAGAGAATGGAAACATTTTGTCCCCTATCTCACATTCAGGAGCCTGGGAGGGAGATTCCTGATTCATTTGAATGTAGGATGAAACTGCTTAGTATGTGTCTCTTGTAGCAAAATTTAACCTCCCTAAAGGCAAAAACGGCATCTGCTCACATCTTATTCACAGTTTAGCCCTTGAGGCTGGCATAGTACCATGAATACACTAATTTCTTATTAAGTATGTATAAGATGAAGAAGTGGATAAATAAAAATGGTTAGACCTTGAAGGGACATAAGAGATATTATCAATCCAACCATGAATGCAAACTCAAGAGAGGTTACATTGATCAAGATCACACAGGAGATAGAAAGATGGCTCAGTGGTTAAGAGCACTGGTTGATCTTCCAGAGGACCTGGGTTCAATTCTTAACACCCACGTTGTGGCTCACAACTGTGTGTAACTCTGGTTTCAGGGAATCTAATGTCTTTTGACCCCCTCAGGCCTCAGGCACACAATGATTGAACAAATATACATGGAAGCAAGATACTTATACTCATAAAGTAAAAAGAAAAAAATTCTTTAAAGAAATATCACATAGGGAATGAATTGGGGCCTTCAAAGTGGAGCAGTAGTTTCATGTTTAATATTATGCCACTATACTTTGACCAAGACATGATTTAATTCATGAGCCCAGGTATGGTACATGGCACTCTTTTTTCCTCAGTAAAGTCTTAAGAAACTCACTCTGAAATACATCCTTGAAAGATCACAGGGAGATTTCAATCCCACAGTATCCAAAAGCAGGAAGAATATCAAAGTAGTTGAAGAGTATCAGGCAGAGTATCAAAGCACAGGAAATAACATTGGTAGCCAGTTAACTCCAGCTTGAGGCAAGAAGAAAATCTAGGCACCATGGTTGGCATGTAGGGAAGAGAGGACAGAGATGCTGAAAAGAGTATGTGCTTAATGAAGCTAAGAGATAGTAGGAAATCAGTGTGCATCAGCAAGGGGACCAATCAGCATGAGCTACAGACAGTAGGCATGGTCGATCAAGGCAATGTGTTTGCACTGGTTCCATGGACAATGGAAGGTCTTGGAAGAACACAGAGAAGCAAGAATCATTTTCTGATTTACATATAAAACTTTTCTGGTAAGGGCTAGTTAGCTATCAGGGGAAGGAACAAAAGCAAAAGGTCATGACAAGGTGACAGCACTGAACTGTCTACATTCTAGAGGTAGTGCAACCTGGGAGAATGGAGCTGATAAATGAGGTAGATTAAAGTCTCATGCAATAGCCAATGCTAGCTGGAGCATCAGAAAATTTATATTGTGAGGGTTAAAAGGAGTCACATGAGTACAGAGTGCAATCACAAAGGCAAGCTGCACTTGTTTGGCCACAACATCCTTTTTCATAGAGGCATATAGACAAATAAAAATAACCAGTTGTAATGAATAATCTACATAAACACACTCCTATCCACTACACCTGTGAGGATCACAAAAAGCACATTCTAAGAAGAAACACATTTCAAAAACAATTCTGTGTTTTGAAGAAACTGAGGTCACAAGACTCTTGTCTTGGTTTCTTACAAGCACTCAAAATTGTCTTCACAGGACTCTGTTCTTGGATCATGTTCTGACACTTAACAAGTTGGGTCCCTGTGGTAGGCATCAACTGAAGGGGTCTGTCTCCATTTATTTGGATCTGACTCTAATCACTCTCTGCTCTTTTAGCCCACACTTCTTTTAAGAACCAGCTTTTAGCTGTGATTGTATAACTGTGTCTCATGTGTTTTCATATCATAGGTCTTACTCTTGATCTTTGAATCCAACATAGAATCAAGACAGGGTTTTTATCACCACAGGTACTTAGCCAAGTTTTATTTGAATGCAAGATAGTTATTTTAACAGAGATCCTATTGTAAATAAGTGAACTTCATGGTGAATTCAGAGGAACTGACTTTTTCAGTGTTTGCTTGAGACAACTTTACTTACATGTTGTCATGAGTGCTTGACTTCCTCCATTTTTATTAGATACTTGATAGTAAATTACCATATTTTATTTATTTGAGCTCTCATTTTATACCTCTGTGCACATAGTGAGCATTCAATAAATAACCATTGAGTGAGATCTAGAGAAACATGTTTCCAATGTATATATATGTTGGAATGCTGAATGGTGAGTAGCTTTCTTTCTTTCTCCATAATTTTTTTTCACATTGCATTCCAATCACAGGACCCCTCTCTCCTTCCACACCCACTTTTGCAAATTCCCCCTCATTACCCCTTCCCTTCTCCTCAGAGAAGAGGAATCCTAGCCTTGGGTACCACTCCACCCAGGGACATCAAGTCCCAGCAGGACTAAGCACCTCCTCTCCCATTGAGACTCAACCAGGCATTCCAGGTAGGGGATGGGAGTCCAGTGGCAGGCAACAGAGTCAGATATAGCCCCCACTCCAATTGTTAGGGGACCCATATGAAGACTAAACTATACTCTTGCTACAAATGGGGTGATGGGTAGGTCCAGGTCCTGCAAGCTCTTTGGTTGGTGGTTCAGTCTCTTTAAACTCCCATGGACTAAGATCAGTTGATTCTGTAAATCTTCTTGTGGTATCCTTGACTCTTCCAGCTTGCTCAATGCTATTTACCAGTCTTCCTGACAAGACTTCCTGATGCATGATGTTTGACTATAGTTCTTTCCATGTTTCCATCCTCTGTTGGATGAAGCCTCTCAAGTGACAGTTATGTTAGGTTCTTGTCCATAAGAATAGCAAAGTATCATTAATAGTGTCAGGGGTTGACTCTCTCTCCTATTGGATGGGTCTCAAGTTGGGCAAGTCATTTGTTGGCCTTTCCCTCAATCTCTGCTCCATCTTTTATCCTTGTGCATCTTGTAGGCAGGACAAGCTTATGGTTGAAGGTTTTGCTGGTGGGTTGATGTCCTCTTCATTCCACTGGAAGCCCTGCCTGGCCACAGGAGGTGGCCACTTCAGTCCTAAACCACCCACTAGTAGGAATCTCAGCTAGGGTCACTCCCAAAGATTCCCTGTAGCCTCCCCTATCCAAGGTCTCCAGCTGGTCTCAGAGATGCCACACACAGATTTCCTTTCTCACTCTCAGCCTTCTCCTGCCCTTCCTCTTTCCATACCTGACTGCCATTCTTATACCCCTCCTCACCCCCTATCATACCCAGTTCTCTCTCTTCATCCACTGCTAATGACTATTTTGTTTCCCCTTCTGAGTGAGATTCATACATCCTCACTTGGGCTCTCCTTATTACCTAGGTTCTTTATTATAGCATTATCCTGATGCAATCCTGGCTAATGTCCAATTGTAAGTGACTACATAACACGTGTCTGTTTGGGTCTGGATTACCTCCCTCAGGATGATATTCTCAAGTTCTGTCCATTTGCCAATATCATGATGTTTCATGTTTTTAACAGCTGAATACTACTACACTGTGTAGATGTACCATATTTTCTTATCCATTCTTTGTTTGAGGGACATCTGTGTTGTTTCCAGTCTCTGGTTATTACAAATATAGCTGCTAGAAACATGGTTGAGCGAGTGCATAGTGAGGCACCTTTTGGGTATATGCCCTTGAGTGATATGGCTGGGTCCTGTAGTAGAACTATTCCTAATTTTCTGAGAAACTGCCAAACTGATTTCCAATGTGTTTGTACAGCATGTACTGCCACTTGAGGTTTTGATCTTAGCCATCCTGTTAGGTGTAACCTGAAATCTCAGAGTCATTTTAATTTACATTTCCATGATGACTAAGGACATTTAAAACTTCTTTAGTGCCTCTCAGTTATTAGAAGATTCATCTGTTGAGAATTCTGTTTAGCTTTATACCCCATTTTAAAACTGTGTCCGTTGATGTCTAATTTCTTGATTTCTTTATATATTTTGGTTATTAATCCTCTGTTGGATGTAGGGTTGGTAAATATCTTTTCCCATTCTGTAGGTTGTCCTATTTATGGTGTCCTTAGCCTTATAAAAGCTTTTCAGTTTCATGAGGTTCCCTTTATTAATTGTTGATCTTAGAACCTGAGCTATTGGTGTTCTGTTCAAGAATTTGTCTCAGGTGCCAATGAGTTCAAGACACAATCTCTATTAGATTTAGTTTTTCTGGTTTTATGGGTGAGGACTTTGACCCACTTGGACTTGAGTTTTTTGCAAGGTGACATATACGGATCTATTTGCATTTTCTCTTCATGCAGACATCCAATTAGACCAGCACCATTTGTTGAAGATGCTTTCATTTTCCATTGTATGGTTTTGGCTTCTTTGGCACACTCTGGGTTTATCTGTAGGTTTTTCGTTGCATTCCATTTATAAATTTGATTGGTTTTCATGCCGATACCATGTGACTTTTTGCTACTAATATTGCTCTGTAGACTAACTTGAAATCAGGAATGGTAATACATCTAGAAGTTCTTTCATTGTAAAGGGTTGTTTTTGCTACCCTGGATTTTTTGTTTTACAATACAAAGTTGAGAATTGTTCTCTCAAGGTCTGTGAAGAATTGTGTTGAATCTTTGTGTGATTTAGGTATCAGGATCACTTGTGGACTCATACAATGAGTTTAACGAGTATTCATATTGGCTCTTCTTTGAAGATCTGTTTGAATTCTGCACTAAGCCCCTATGGGGCTGCTTTTGCTTTGTTTGTTTTGGGTTCTGATTGGAAAACTCTTAATATCTGCTTCTATTTCCTTAGGGCTTATAGGACTGTTTAAACAGTTTACCAGATCTTGATTCAACCTTGGTAAGTGGTTATCTATTTAGAAAACCATCCATTTCATTTAGATTTTCCAATTTTGTGGAAAATAGGTTTTTAAAGTAATACCCAATGATTCTTTGAATTTCCTCAGTGTCTGTTATTATGTCCCCCTTTTCATTTCTGATTTTGTTAATTTGGGTACTGTCTTTCTGTCTTTCAGTTAGTTTGGCTAAGTGTTTGTCTATCTTGTTGATTTTGTCAAAGAACCACTTCTTGGTTTCCTTGATTCTTTGTATTGTTTTCTTTGTTTTTAACTGATTGATTTCAGCCCTGAGTTTGATTATTTCCTGCTTTCTAGTCCTCTTTAGTGTGTTTGGTTCTTTTTTTCCTAGAGCTTTCAGATGTACTTTTAAATTGCTGGTATGAGAATTTTCTAATTTCTTTATGGAGGCACTTAGTGCTGTGAACTTTCCTCATAGCACTACTTTCATTGTGTCCCATAAATTTTGGTATGTTGTCCCTCAATTTTCTTTGAATTCTAGAAAGTATTTAATTTCTTTCTTTATTTCTTCTTTGATCCAGTGGTCACTGAGTAGAAACTTGCTCAGTTTCTGTGAGTGTGTAGACTTTCTATTGTTTCTGTTGTTGTTGAAGTTCAGTTTTAATCCATGGTGATCTGATAAGATGCATGGGGTTATTTCAACCTTCTTGTATCTGTTAAGGGTTGCTTTTATCAATTACATGGTCAGTTTTGGAGAGGGTTCCATGAGGTGCTGAGAAGAAGGTATATTCTTTTGTGTTTGGGTAAAATGTTCTGTAGATATCTGTTCATTTGATTCAGACCCTCGGTTAGTTTAATTTTTCTGTTTAGTTTGTGTCTTGATGACCTGTCTGTTGGTGAGAGTGAGGTACTGAAGTCTTCCACTATTAATGTATGGTATTCAGTGTGTGATTTAAGCCTTAGCAATGTTTTTGTTACAGAATTGGGTGTTCTTGCATTAGGGGCATATATATTTAAAATTGAGATGTCATCTTGGTGGATTTTTCCTTTGATAAGTATCAAGTGTCCTTCCCCATCTCTTTTGATCAATTTTGATTGGAAGTGTATTTTATTAGATATTAACATGGCTACTCCAGCTTGCTTCTTGGGTCTGTTTGCATAGAAACCTGTTTTCCAGTCCTTTATTCTAAGATAATGTCTATCTTTGTTTTCAGGTATGTTTTTTGTGTACAACAGATTGATGGGTTCTGTTTTTGCATACATTATTTTAGCCTGTGTCTTTTTATTGGGGAAATTGAGACCATTGATGTTGAGAGATATTAGACATTAGTGACTAATATCTAATTATATTATATATAATTATAACAGTTCCTGTTATTTTAATGTTGATGGTGTTAATGTGTGTGTGTTATGTGTGTGTGTTTTGTGTATTTCTGTGTGATTTCCTTATTTTATCTTCATTGGTATGGAATTATTTCATGTGTTTTTTTGTGTGTAGTTAACCTCCTTGATTGGAGTTTTCCTTCACATATTTTCTATAGGGCTGGATTAGTGGATAGATATTGTTTAGATTTGGTTTTATCTTGTAATATCTTATTTTCTCCAGCTATGGTGATTGATTGTTATGTTGGGCATAGTAGTCTAGGTTGGCATCTGTGGTTTCTTAGAGGCTGTAAGACATCTGCTCAGGCCCTTATAGGTGCAATTCTCATAGGTCTGCCTTTGTATGCCACTTGGCCTTTTTCACTTGCAGCTTTTAATATTCTTTCTTTGTTCTGTAGATTTTGTGTTTGAATTATTAAGTAGTGGGAGGATTTTCTTTTCTAATCTAATTGGTGTCCTGTAAGTTTCTTATATATTTATAGGCATCTCTTTAGGCTAGGGAAATTTTCTTTTATGATTTTGTTGAAAATCTTTTCTGGTCCTTAAATCTGGGAGATTTCACCTTGTATTTTTATTATTCTTAGGTTAGTGCTTTTGGTAGTATCCCAGACTTCTGGATGTTTTATGTCATGAATATTTTAGACTTAACATTTTCTTCGACTGATGTATCAATTTCTTCTATCGTATCTTCTATGCCTAAGATTCTCTCTTCCATATCCTCTATTCTATTGGTGATGCTTGTGTCCATTGTTTCTGTTCTCTTCCCTGGGTTTTCCATCTCCAGGATTCCACTAGTTTGTGTTTTCTTTGTTATTTCTATTTCCATTCTCAGGTCTTGAACAGTTTTACTTAATTCCTTTACTTGTTGAATTGTATTTTCCTGTATTTCTTTTAGGGGCTTATCAGTTTACTCCTTAAGGGCATCTACTAGTTTGATTGTATTTTCCTCTATTTTTTTGTAGGATATATTAATTTCCTCTTTTAAGGCATCTGTCATGTTTATAAAGTTGGATTTAAGGTCATTTTCTTGTGCTTCAGTTGTGTTAGAATACCCAGGGCTTGCTATAGTGGGGTATTTTTCCTCTGAAGGTACCATGTTGACCTGATTCTTGTTGTTTGTGTTCTTTCATGGGCCTTTGGACTTTTGGTTGTTCTTTGATGCTCCTGGTGTGGCAGATATCATGAAGGCAGGCCTAATCTGGATATTCCCTCTATGTATTGGGCCTCCTGAGGGCAGCCATGGACTGACTAGTTGCCCTTGGTGCAGTAAGCCTGGATGGTCCTTGTTCATTGGGCCAGATGGAGGCCAGCACTGCAGTAGTCAGACAATGGTGCTTCCAGGAGAGCCTGCAGCTAGCTCAGGGCAGCTGGGTGTGTCTTGGATGATAGGCAGGGGAATGGGGAATAAGAGATCTAATCTGGTCATTCCTTGTCAGTGAGCCTAGATGTTTCTTGTTCAGCAGGCCTGATGAAGGCTGGTAAAGCAATGGCCAGATTGTGAATAAATAGCTTCTTAATAACTAAAATATAATATATCCAGGAAGCAAGAACATCTCTTGGCAATTTAGTCAGGTTCTTAGCTTTCTTCCTGGTTTTGATTAAGAGAGGAATACTGACTGGGTGATGGGTGTTGGAACTTTGAGAATGGCTTGGTACCTCAAGGTAAGAACAGGGCTGTTCTTCCCTTGGCCTCCTTTGTGCTATCAACCTTATATGGAGGAGTAGAGGAGATTAAGAATGCTTACAGAATGAGACAGAAGGATTAAAAATGGCAACACTCAGTTTTTCCCGCAGAGGGGAAGAGGTTGTTCTATGCACTGTATGCATAAACTTTTTTAATCCTCACATTAAACCTTTTAAAGGTGTTGCTATTTTCATCCTTTTTGTGTCAGGGAGGAAACTGAGTCCAAGAGATCACCAACTAATATAACCCATGCAAAGTCAAGAGAAGTCTAAGGGGATTATCAACTGTCTTATCCAGAGCTGCTTATACCAATGTAGAAGTAGGAAGATAATTTATTACAGATTCCAGACGATTATCTGAAAATATATTTCCTCTACCCAAATCTCTCCCCTGAACAAAGTCAGTCACTGAACACTGAAGCCACGCTACAGTTTTACAAGGATAAGAAAATTCTTCTGGTAGAAGAATTTCTATTCTACTCCATAAATTATACAGGTCCTGTATGAGGCAGCCTGTTTAAACATGTTGACTTACCCTTCTTGTGAAATGTTTATAGATATGTTTTGCTACAGGGAACTATTTTAAAGACTCCAGGCACTGTCAGAGACTATTAGAGTGGCTAACTATAAATTGGCTAGTAGAGGGGTATGGCTTGGAGCCTTCAAGGGTCAGGATGCAATCACCACCAAAACCTACAAGCCAGGTAAGATGTAAGAGAGGAGGAAGAAGAAAAAAAAGCCAAATATTTGAATAGCAAATTGATGGGTTTCAGGACACCTCTATGACAGCCTAAGAAAACCTGCCTTGGGATAGAGAAAGCATGTATTATAGCTGAAGTAGGCCAAAGGCAAACAGACTGTTGTCTTTAAAAAAATTAAAAAAGACTAACTCAAATAACAGTGCAGGAAGGCAAATATGCAGACAAGGAGGAAATACACTCGGTCATGTTGGGATTCCTGCTCTGCTAAAGCTGCTAAGTCACAGATTAACCCACAAAGGGGCACCGGAACTCCAACTTCCATGTACCCTGGGATTATAGTAAGATGCCTTGCACGAGTTCAGTGGCAACGATTCTAGACTGAAATGGTCTTTTCAGTCTTTTAGCATAATTTTAAAGGAGATAAACTCACTGATTAAAATATAATGTGTTTTTAATCAGCATTAAATTTTGTTTAGAGGATGGGGAGATGTGTGATGTAGAAACAGGCATTTCAGCCAGGCGTGGTGGCGCACGCCTTTAATCCCAGCACTCGGGAGGCAGAGGCAGGCGGATTTGAGGCCAGCTTGGTCTACAAAGTGAGCGCCAGGACAGCCATAGCTATAAAGAGAAACCCTGTTCGAAAAACAAAAACAAAACAAAACAAAAAAAAGAAACAGGCATTTCTTGAACGTGAACACTCATCATGTTAAGGTTATTAAATATTTTTTGAATTTTAGAAGGATAGCATTTAGAAATGTCAGAAAGGAAGAATAAACAAAAAAGAATTCAAAATTGACTGAAAGCATAGCCAGATTGACACTTAGAATAACGTATCTCAACAATTAGTATGATCTCAACAAACAGTATCTTAGAACAGTACTACACAAGTGTCTTCTTTAACAAATGATGGATGGGCTGAAGGGCAGTCTGCTCAAGCTCAGATTACCAAGAGGGAGTTTCTCACAAAAGTGTAACCTCTCAGCTCAGCAAAAGGAAAGCAGGAGCTATTTCTGCTGTTATGAATAACAGACACTGACATACTTCAGTGAACTGATAATTTGAAAATAAAATGTTAATGACACTTTATTGTTTTGTGGTCACTTTGGAAAGGAAATTCCAGTTGTTAACTGGAAATTCTCCCAAAGTCCAGCAGTCAGCTTATGATTGACTTTTAGGACTGACTAAAACCATTTTGTCTTGAAAGGAATATAGTCAATATCTTCTGCCTCCCCCTAATTTTCTCCTCATGCTCCATGTACTTTTTGACTATTGCATTATAACACTTAAATTTGTCAACTTGATGAGATTTGCAACCATGAAGGAACCAATCCTTTGAACATATGTGTGAGAAAATTTCTAGATTGGGTTGAGTTTGGAAAATTCACCCTACGTGGATGGGACTATTTCATAGGTTGGGGTCCTTGACTGCTTCCTCACCGTGGATGCAAATTTGACTAGTTGTCTCAAACTTCTGCTACCAAGCTTTCCTTCCTTTTTCCTCCCTCCCTATACCCCTCCTCCCTCCCTCCCTCCCCCTGTCCCTCCTTCTCTCCCTCCCTCCATTGTCAGAGAGTTTGTCAAAGAAGGAGGAAAGTACAGTCTCTGTGTGTGCACATGCATGGGCATGTATGTATATTTTAGGGGTATATTTGGAGTAAATGTAAGAAAGTAATATTTGTGTTCTTTTCCTGAGAATTGTTGCTCCCTTATTTATGTTTGGCTCTGAAACTGACTTATCAATACTAGATTTTCTTTGGCTGGAGATGTGGTTCAGTGGTTAAGAACATTTGATGTTCTTACAGAAGATCTGAGTTCAGCTCACTAATGTCTATGCCTATTCTAGCTTCAGGCAATCTAGTGCCCTATTATGTCCTCTTCTGTATGTATGCACCCCATACATGGCATATAGTCAGTCACGCATGTAAAACACACACATAAGTAGGTAAATAAACTGATAGATAAATACATAAATACATAAAGCTTATACATACTGACTTTTGTCATGCAACAACCTTTGTTTTTAGGGTGTTCTGAAAAGGCCCTCTTTTTGTGCAATTATTAGGGAAAAATGCCTCATTAAGAAGTCTTTCCTCATCCCATTTCACGCAAAGCAGCTTTCCTCCCCACAATCTTAATTCTGCAGAGAATATCTATTTCCTTTTCGTTGCTGTGGGCTATACTAATTTCTATAGAATGCCCCTTGAAGAAAGGTCTGGGGGGGGTTACATCTTCACATCAGCCTTGCACAGCAGGCTTGTACATATAATTTACTACTCAGGATATTGGAAATGCCTTGCTAGAAGATAATGGAAGGAAAATAATTTGATGGCTCTAGTTACTATAATGATTGCACCCTCCTATTACCAGGTTAGTGATTAAGGATTGGTATTAAGGTTGGAGGAATCCCCTGATGAAAAATTCCATATTACAGCTGCTGAGACTCAATTTTTGAAGATGTTACTAAAGAGAGAGTTCTTCATGAAATTACTTGTACCCAGTATTTCTATAACTCATCTTATTAATCTTATTAATTTTATCCTTTCTCATTCCCCATGGGACTATAAAGTTACTTTTAGAAAGAGAAAGCGAAGCCTATCTGTTTTCCTGCATATCACAATGGCTGTAAATCTTTCTATACTTGTGATAATTTGGGGATTTGAGATCAAAGTAGAAGGGCCAGTCTTTTTTATACAATCATATGAACTCTGCCCCAGAATATTAGGGCAGAGAGGCCCTAAATCAAATAGAAGCATCACTTCTTTCTACCTCTGCTTCATCATTTTGCCTGCCTTTATAATCTCCGTCAGTCATAGCCAACAACGTCACCCAGACACACACTTGCCAAATGTTACTGTTTATTTAGCTGATAAGTAATCATTTAAAAACTCTTCAAATTTACCAATGCTTAATTTTTATTAGAAACTTAAGCAATATTCTTTATCATGGCTACAGGCCCCTCTGTTTTTGTAGACACTATGAAATCCATCTGTAAATGAAACAAGTCTGTATATGGGAGCTCTGAGCACACATATGACCACATGGTTTTGACGTCCTCATAGTGATTTGATTCTCAATGACATCACTGGATACTATTTAGTGACGATATAATAAGGGAAAGACATCATTTGAAATTAGTGCTAGAGCTCCTGGCAGATTGTTTTGGGAATTTTTGTCACTTTGGCAATGATCTATGGAAAAATTAGCTCTACCAGGTCTCAACATTCATCATCACTGGCACTCCAGTTGCACCTGGAAACACTAACCTCCCATTTGCACATGGCTGCTCTTATAAACCTTAGCTTAGAGAGCCCCATGAAGATTCTGCTTCTGTTCACCTATGGGAAGTCTGCCCAGTCTAGGAAGGAGGCTGTCTTGAGTTTTTGGAGACAAAGACTTAGCAGCAAGTGATTTTTTCCCTTAAATCTCTGTAATGAGGGTCTGTTAAACAATTGAGAGAAGCAAGATGGGCAATGGAAGAAACTAAGCAAAGGGGCACAGATTTAGGAAAAGCACGATCTCTTCAGCTTAATTCTACAGGCAAGCTTTAGTATATGAACTAAGACAGGAGCTTTTTCTGGTCTGATGCAAGCAGCTGGGTCTACTCCATTCAACATGGGCAAAGGCTGTTTGTTGGGGCTGTGAAATCTCAGGCTCCCCTGGCCTTGCCAAAAGGCTTCAAAGCTCAAGTGATTAGGTTAGAAGACAGTACAGATACCAACTCTTATTAGCGAAAGTTTAAAGAAGCTGGAGGTTGGATAACCATAAATGCTAAAGAAATCCCAGAATACCCATGTGGTTCACTGACAATGTCTGCTGCTGGAGCTATCTGTCTATCTAATTGTCTACTGTCTTTTCCTAAAGATGGATGGATGGATGCTATTGTAAGTTATATTTATTTTCCTGAGGTTATAACAACATATTCTTTGCATATCTTCTAGTTGCCTTAAACAGATGTATTTCCCCAAACTACCCTGGAGTGTTCATTGAGCCTCTCTGTCTCTTAAAGTGCAGCCTCATCCTTATAATATACCCTTGGCTAACCTCCTATTGTTAACTATTGTTATTATATGGAGAACTTGATTCCCTAAAGGCCCTTCCTGGTTTTCCCAAGGTCTTTTCAATGGCTGCCATGATTTTTCTCAGACTCAGAAGTGGTGTATGGTTTTAGATCATACTCCACAATCTGATTTAGATTGCTTTACTTCTCCCATTCCTGAATAACCACTGATTCTTTAAATGACCTACTATGAGAGCTGAATATGCCTGATACCTCACTGTAATTTTGTCCAGATTGACTAGTAGGTGCTTTTCAAACTCCGTTGAACACAGTCTTAAAAATAACCAATACTTGGTTTTGCCACTAGAGATTTTGATGTGACTGTTTTGGGCACTGGATCATATAACAGTGTCCTAGGTAAGTATATCAAAGAAATGTTAAGCTCTACTGTCCTAACTTTTTTCCTTTGGTACATTTGATTTCACTCTGCCAATAAATTGTCCTCATTCTCATTGATTCAGTGGACACATTTATCAAGTATTCTCAACTGAATCATATACCCAGTGTCTCTCTATAGTGAGTATATTGTAATGTTTCTTTTAGTATCTTGATAGGAATTTCATAGACTTATGCCAACATGTACAATGTCAAAATCAATATTATTACCTATTACATGAAAAATGTATAATTATATGTAATTTAATTTATGACTATTTAAGTACCACTCTAGTAGAGAACATAAGCAAATAGTATCCAGCTTACAATAAATATAACATTACACACTCAAAATTGTAATGGGAAATTAAGTACCATGCTGTCAGTTACATGACTTTTGAACTAACAAACCACTTGGTAAGTTTCTAAATAAATCCATAAACTTTGTCTTGATTACATGGTGCTTTTATTTATAGAAAATATAGTACGTATTAAAATAGAGTAAAAGTATAATGTGCTTAAACTCATTAAAGAGCTGTTTTTTTTTCTTTCTGTTTTTCCTCTCAATTATGTTTGACCCAGCATTTCAAGATCAAGTAGGGAAAACTCTTTAATAATTGATAATTTTCCTGGAAAATATGGAAGTCTTAGGTGATAGAGGTCTGTCGTCCAGAGCAGGTAAGAGAACAGAGAATTATGCTAGCTACTTTTGTGTTGCTGTAATTAGAAACACCAACACATATAGTTTAAAAGTGGAAGGATTTATTTTGGGTTTTCAAAGGGCATAGTCCATGGTCACTTGTTCCCCGACCTTCCCCATCCCCCCCTACTTCTACCCCACCATCCACTCCCCACCCCCCAGACCCCCATCTACTTGGAGAGATCTTTGTTTCCTGTTTTATTCCTTCCAGGATCCCAGGCCATGAGGATGGGGCTGCCCACATTCAGACTGTTTTCTCCCTCCTAGGATGATCCTATTTGGAAGCTCCCTCACAGACACATCTGTAGGTGTGCCTTATGAACTGCCTGGTGATTATAAACACAGTCAGGTTGGCCATGATGATGAACCATAGCCAGAAGAGATGTTGATGAGAGTAGCTGACTCACCACAGCATGCCTAAGACAATTAAATTTTGTCACTCAGAGTCCTGCATTGTGAAAAACTTTCTAGTATTGAGAAAATTAGAACAATTTATCATTCCAGAGTAGATGGTAGGAGAGCATATTATTCACAAATCTCTGGATTTTAAGGTGGCTCTAGAGTTCACTTTTGGCCCCAGGTGTCTTACCCATTTATATTTTAAATTTAATGGGATATTAAAATATTATATATACAAAATTAGAAGCTATATTTTGGTGTCTTCTTTCTTCAAATTTAGGGATACTTGTACTTTTCAGACATTTTCATATAATATATGATAAACATCCCCAAAGCAGTAATTTGATTTTGCTTGCTCAATCAGCCCCTTTCTGTGGGAAGTCATTCTGGACTTCCTGGCCAGCCGGATGGAAATCTGATCTAGGCAGTAAACAAGCCCATGTTTGGTGGATGGCACGCCCTTAATCCCTGATTGGCTGAGCAAGCCTGCCTGGTGAGGTGATGTGACCTGTGGTGATTGGTGGGGGCGTGGTTGTGGCTGGAGTGGAGAAAAACACTTGTAACCAGAGAGGCTGGGGGATTTGAAGAAAGAAGCTGCCTGAGTAAAACTGCTTTAAGAAGAACTGGTGGTTGCGTCTTTCTTGCTGGCCGAGTTGGACACGACACCTTTCCTATATACTCTCCTTTCAGAAAATGATCTACTCACTCATTTGTCCAAAATAAAAATTCAAGCTTCCTATGCATATAGGGCCAACACTAATTGGCCTCCGAGGGTTATAAAAAGTTGAAGGATCTTTCCAAGTTATTCTATTTTTTTTTAAGAGTCTGTCATCATGTTCCAGATCCTTAAACATGCTTTGTAATTTTTTGAAGAAGAAGAAAGACAAGAACAAACATTTACTCTCTCTAGATGGAGCAGTGACAGGGCAAAAGAGGCAATTCCACCCAGCTCTCTCTTGGGGGAATGAATGAGATCCTCAGGGTTGCTTACAGGGCTATTTACAGAGGGATCATAGATCTCAGCCACCTGGCCACCAGGAAGTCACACCTCAACATGGGTGATAATTCAAGACTCAGAAAAACATCCAGGAAGCTGCTGGTTCATCTTGCAGGAAATGCTAGTTTTCTTCCCCTTGACACTTGTTTGCTGCTTGTATAATCATGGGGAGAGGCCTGGTGGGAGTGCTATTGGCTTTTCCTCCTCCTCCTTCTTCCCCCTCCTACTCTCCCGTCCTCCTTCTTCCTCTTCCACCTCTTCTCTTCTCTTCTCTTTCTTCTCTTCTCTTCTCTTCTCTTCTCTTCTCTTCTCTTCTCTTCTCTTCTCTTCTCTTCTCTTCTCTTCTCTTCTCTTCTCTTCTCTTCTCTTCTCTTCTCCTCTCCTCTCCTCTCCTCTCCTCTCCTCTCCCCTCCCCTCCCCTCCCCTCCCCTCCCCTCCCCTCCCCTCCCCTCCCCTCCCCTCCCCTCCCCTCCCCTCCTTCCTTCCTTCTTCCTCCTCCTCCTCCTCTTCCTCCTCCCCCTCTTCTTTCATATCTTCACTAGCATTCCTAGTTTTAGTCTAGAGGTAAACACTTACACAAGAAATATTCTTTTAGAGTAATCTCTGTCTTATTTTCCCTTTTTTTTGTCTGCCCATTGTCTGTTCCCTACATGAATGTTAAAAGATATTTTCAGTATTTGGCTCAGGCTCAACTCTTCAGAATCTGCCTCTCAAACTGAGAATGAAATCCACCTCATTCATGTCTTTGTTCAAAAGTTGCCTTCTAAAGACATGCCTCACTCTACTGATTGCACATAATTACTCTGTCAAATTCAGTTTCTGTATATGATACCAACTACCCTCTATCATCTTTTTCCTGGTGAGCGAGTATATGTTTGTGCATTATCTTTCTCCTCCCACACATGACAGGAATCTTGTCTGTCTTGTTCACCACTGCATGGGTAGGTCTTAAAATTACACTTTCACCTTTCATATACCCAACAAATATTTGTTGAATACACGAGGATGTACTATTTTTAAGGTTATAATTTGTAGAACGGATTGCATTTCCTTCTTTCTGTAGGATGCTATAAAATATGCACAGATGAAATTCTGGCTACTTGTTAGCAGAGATGTAGAACTGCAAAACATGGTTTTCTGACATCATTTCATTTAGTGGTGGTGTTTTTGTTTGTTTGTTTTTGTTTGCTCTAGCTTTCCTGCCTTTCCTTTTCGTTTACAACTATTTCTTTTTCTCCTTTTTGTTCAGTTTAAACTTATAATTTCAGTCAATCTTAAGATTAAGCATACCCTACACAGAGAAACCCTGTCTCAATGAAACCCACCAAATGAAGATAAGGCATATCAAAAATTAGTTAATACCTACTGAAATTGTTTTGATACTCCATGAAGTCACATGTATATTGACAAATATCAAAAATCACTTCTAGTCTCACACGAAGGATCAATAGTCCTCAGCACTCAATCAAGCATCTGATAAATTTCACTCCCTATTTTTACTTAGGCAAATGCTTAAGACCTGTTGGGTTGGGGTGGCAGGTGTACTTTTGGCACAGTGGTTATCTAGTGTGTGCAAGGTCCAGTGTTTGGTCCCTGGCATTACCAAGCAACAACAAAATCCCTTTGGGTACTTCTAAACTGAAACTAAATTCAGACACTCCAAGTAGGAGTTTTGAATCAGACATGAATGAGCTTGTTTGTTTTGTGCCTAAGTTTTTGCCAAGTGGTATCAAGTAAGCACAAATGAGCATCTCTTATTGGGTCCTACGCAGCTTGGGTCTAGAAACCTGACTAGTGACAAACCATGAGGAAATGAAGAAAGGAGAGTGACACCAAGAAAAGAGCAGACACGTGGACCAAAGGAAGGACTGGGGGCAGGTGGGTGGTGTGCATTCTGATGGAGTGGCAGCAAATACTACAGCATCAGCCAGGAATCTGCACGTTTGTTATCTACAGCACAGGAGCATGGGTTAGCTAGACTCTGTAAGAAACACCCGGACAGCAGTCTTAAGTTGGAACCATCAGGGAAGGGGAAGCTGCAGTTTCTGCTTTTTGCATGCATTGTTCAATCATTCAGAAAGCACTGGCATTTAGACCAGAAGACTTGGACATCCTGAGCCTGACCCATACACGGAAGGCTTTGAGTTTTCACATGCATTTGAAGCATTTTAGATCTTGATACGGCTGTGTCCACATCAACGCTAACTAACACTTTTTAAGGATTTCATCCACTAAATCTTGTGAGTCTTCTCTGGCTATACCCACTTTAGCTTGAAGGCAGCGTGGAGGTCAGGAATCAGCAGGTGTAAGTGCCACTGAAAACGGCTCTAACAGGATGCAGAGGAAAGCAAGCTCCAAGGGCCAAGCTAATTCTGTGAAATGCAAGTTAATGTCTACAGACACATTTAGAGCTTCGTTTTATGCCATCTAAAATAAACTGCAACAAAATCTGCCTTGGTACATCAAAAGATTATCCATTTTAAAAAATGGAGGTTAGTAGCCCAAAATAACAATAGAAAATGAAGTTATATTTGTGTGAAATTTCAAGTGATTTCATTACTTCTAGATACATGATATTACTTTCTCTAACGCACCTGTGAAGAAAGTAGGGTAGATATTATTAATTTTCAGTCTATAATCTAAAAATAGACACTTAGGTGTGAGGCAATCTGTCCTGTCTCACAGGTAGATCCGTCACAGCAGGCTTCTGATATTTTCTTATTTTTCCTTTAATCATCGCTATATTCCTCCCACGGGCCAAAGCACATCCTCACCTCTTTGCCTCCGTGTTGAAGTTCATACTTCAAAACCAACGAACTACCGGTTCCATTCTGTCCAGGTTTTACTGATTACTGCATTCAAAGCACTCTTTCTGTTCTCCAAAACATTATAGATATTGTTTTCTGTGTGCGACTTACTGGGTGTTGATGTCATGCTTAAAATAGAACGAAAGATGCTCCAGCTACTGAATCTGTGTTTTGGTCAATTGAAAATATTTTTGTTGTTGTCATTGCTGTTCATTCTTTTAAACTTGCTGATTTCTAAGTCGTTCCCTCAGTTAGTGAGTTTTTGAAAAAAAAAATGTTACTGTTTGTCTTTAAATTCCTTTAGGGAGTTCAATAGAATGCCTATAGTAAGTCCATACATACACAGTGTCCACAGACAGGTAAATATGTTAAAGGTCAGTTATACAGTAGTTTTTGCGTCATTGCCCCACAAATGGTGTCTGTCTAAATTACTCAGTTTTGTCAGTTGATGGTCCTGACCGTCTGCTTTACATTCATCACACGCTCAGCGTGTTGCTTTAGGTTGCAGCTGCTTTGTGTTCACATTCTCAGAGTCCCAGTTCTGGTCACATCTTAAAGGTATGGTGATGTTCTATTCCACACGTTCCTATTTCTCTACTGATGTGGAAGCCTTCATTTGACAGGGAAGCTATTATTCCTTCTTCATCCGCATGTACATTCTCAGGTTCCCAATGCCATGTTCATGTTTGATCTTTAGCATGCTCAGATGCGAGAGATGTCATCATGAGCTCCCTCGTCTCCTGAGAGTTGTTACAAACTTAGTCTAAGGCTCCCAACTCAAGGCCGGCATGCTTCGGCAAATTGCGGCAAATTCTTGGCAGTCAACCTCGTCAAGCCCCTCGTTCTGTCTGCTGCTACATTTGAGAATGCTGCCTTGTCATTCATGTGCAGAGCTCGAGCCTTCTCAGAGTTTTTTTTTTTTTTTCTACTAGCAGTGAGAATTTTATGAATTTTATAGACTTTAATGAAGACTTTGGGGCTCTTTTTAGAAACCCCATTGCACATTACAAAACAGCCTTTTTTTTCGTTTTTGCTCCACATTCTCATCTATTTCATGCCTCTCTCTCTCTCTCTCTCTCTCTCTCTCTCTCTCTCTCTCTCTCTTTCTCTCTGTCCTGCTTGTGTTTTTAAAACCATGAATTCCTCCAGTTGGGATAAATGTCACAAAAGAACCTGCAAATACAAGCCCACAATACATCAGTCTACATTATTAGACCCAAGCAAGTTTCCACAAAACACTCTATTTGCTGCAAAACTACCTCCCCTGGTCATTTGAAAGCTCCCAGCAAAATGTTAAATTCATCGGGACAGATCGTCCAGTCCATTCTCCTCCTGTAATGACAAGAACACTGAGAAGCAGTGAAGTGACTTCTAAGGACACACTTATTGAAGATGAAAATCAGATGGCAGACATGTGTGCTCCATCTTCATGTTGGAGACTATGAGGGTTGCTAATCATAAAGACATTTAAGTTCTCTGAAATTTCAATCTGCTCACATAGGTTCTATGGGAGTCAGTGTCTCCTACTTGGTTGCTAAGAAAAAACTGTAAAGGGTTCTCTTCACTTTAAGAGTTTCTGCCAAGGATCTAAATATCTGGCTTATGTACTCTGATGATCTTTGATAAATAAAAATGCCAAAGAGATGTGCTTGGAGGAAAATATTAATTATAATAAAGTAGCTTGTTTGGAAAGAGAAAAATATTTAAGTGTGAGAAAATATTAGCATAAACATCTCACCAAAACAACCTGCGTTCTCACTTTTCCTTTCCTGTTGCATAAACACTATTAATAGTGTTGTAAAATTATGATCATGTTGTGGGGGAAAAAGAGATGCTCCTGCTTCTTGCCTATGTCAAATGTTTAAAAGAAGGCTTGGCTGAATCTGCCTAAGGCTCTGTTTTATAAACTTGCTGCACCATATTGGTTTATTTTTATTTTTTATTTTTTTATTTATTTTTAAGGTGGTTGATTCCTGAGATTTGTCAACACCTGGGAGCACTGTTCTAAAGCTTTGTCTCTTAGTCTTTTATTTTATTTTGCAAAAGAAAAACTATATGTTTAGAGAGAGGGCTTAATAAAAGTGTAGGTTCCTGATTGAGTATTAAGATTTCTAACTCAGAAAATATGGAATGGGTTAACAAAATATTCCTTTAAATCAGTTCCCACAATAATTGTAAAGGGGGTCATTTAAAACCCATCCTTTCTGATATTACAAAAGATATTTGCCTTAGATTTAAATGTATGTTTACAATGTACCCCTCTTCCACAATTCTGACCACAAAATCTTTTCCTGACTCCACTCATTTTCTGCTCACTTTCAAGGCATTGACCTTAGAGAGTAATAGCAGTTTAGTCTCTTCCTTCATTATGTTATATTTCCTGTTTCTTATTGATGTTGAAATTACAATAGTAATATGTACTTATAACAAATTAATACTGAGAAGTGCTTGGAAGGAAAGGTAAGTGCTAACAGACTGGAGGTCAACCCTGCTTGCTCTGCTTACCTCGAGTCACCTATTCCCATGTCCCAGGGGCCAGGATATTGGCTGCTGGCATTCTTTGTCACACTAGGTCTTTATCTTTGCTTTGATAAATATGTTCAAATACACACATCCATGCAAATAAGAATTTATTTTTATAAAACAAGAATATCTTCTTAAGATTCTCTTTATATCAGTAGACAGATCTAATTATATCCTTGAAGCATTTTAATGGTTGTACATCGATAGACAAACATATTCATATGTGTAATATTCCCTCTTTTATTTGTCTACTTTAGAATAGTCTTCTCTTCTACTTTTCTTTTTGACTGGTGTTCACCTTCTCTCTTGTCCTGTACTTTCTTTCCCAGCATCTTCTAACTTCACCAAATACATAACAACTTTATCCTTTTATGTATTAATATATGCACATATAGTCACCTAAATGATTTTATCTGCCTGTCTTCCTTGCTGTCTTTCCTATCTTCTTATCTATGTATCTATGTATCTATCTATGTATCTATCTATGTATCTATCTATGTATCTATGTATCTATGTATCTATGTATCTATCTATGTATCTATCTATCTATCTATCTATCTATCTATCTATCTATCTATCTATCATCTATTATCTATCATTATTTAGAAAATGCATTTTCTTTACTTAAAATATATTGTGGAATGTGACCATAGCAACTGGTACTCTAAACTCTACAATTGTGGTACTAATATATTTCAAGACATCTAGTTTTTCATGTGATATTTGTTATTCCTTTAGCCAAAATACGTCTGATACAATTGCCAAGTTTTGAAATAAAGTAGAAAAACTAGTTTTACATTATGCAAAAAGAACACTAGTTCTTGTTTGTTGAATTCATTTCTTATATTTTTTTCCTATAGATAGATGTACCTAGAAACTAATTTTTTGGTAAATATTCTTAAAACATTTAATAAAACTTAATTTTTAAAATATGTATTTCAGTTTGCTTTTGTTTTCCATTTTGCTTTTAGGACAGTCTTTTTCCTGTTAACCTATGTGATTTCACTCATTGATTTATCATGGATATTAATCAAGTATTGCTAATTTTAATTTCAATTTTTAAAAATTTCAATGCTTTTCTAACTACTAAATTATTTCTATAATTTTGGTATCTATTTAGTTTATGTTTTTCTAAAACACTGAAATTTCTATCTATTCATAGATAAAGTTTCTAGTTGATCCATCTTTCTGCACTATTTTGGTCTCTTTTACATATACTTCAAGTACCAACTAATTACACAGTTCTTATAGTAAATATCATTTCAATCAAATTATCTAAACCAGAGTTTATTCTCTTCTAGAAATAAATTCCAGATGAAAGGTTGAAATATATATATATATATAGATAGATAGATAGATATAGATATATATAGATATATGAGTAGATATTTGCTCATGTCTACCCAGAAGCAATGTTTTTAAACTGTGCCTACCCTTATTTCCTGCAGAACTCTAGATATGTGTTTCTGTGTGGAGGTAGATCTTTTATTTTCAGCATTATGAGAATTCTTTTACTCTCTAATTATTTATTTTCCATAGAAAAGAATTATTACGATTTGAATTTCTGTATATGTCACTTCCCCTTCAGTATAGCTTCTCTGGTTCATGTTAGCAATCATTTCGATATTGCTATGTGCAACAGGATCACTTGAAGAAGTTTGTATAACACATATTTTCAGGTTCTGTCATGACAACCAACTCTGAGTAGGTAGAATCCATCTGTACTTGGAAAGTGAAATGGCTCTCACACAATTGGCCTGTGGACTTGCATTTGAGAGCTGCTGTTCTGTGTCGTGTTCCTGTCTGTTCGATGTTGAGTACATAAATCATTGCCTCAAGTGCAACTGAATTTAATTTTATTATGTTGTTTCAGCATCTCTTGCTGACTTGTATATCTGCCTACTTTATTTTTATTTCACCAGGGTCCATTTGCATCATTTTAGATTAAATGATTCCTTCTCAGAGTCTAGGAAAAAAAGATGCAATCACAGTTTTGGGGGGTACATTCCCAGGAATGCTTTCCCACTAAATTTCCAATAAACTAATGTCCTTCGTTTATGCAAGAAGTCTTTTGATTAGGAAAGTTATAGTCAGTCTAGCCTGTCAGTCATTGGGACCCATTGATTTGCTTTGATCTGCTTTGCTGTATTTTGCTCCTAGACTTTCTCAGACTATAAAAGTATGGAAGTGAGAGTTTTACTCCAATTTTTCCTTTTAAATATGAATGTGATTCCATTCTTGAATAATGTGCTAGAAGAAAATTTCAGTCCCTTGTAAACACAAATTATTCTTGTTTCTCATCTTACCTGTTACCAGGGAGATCTAATGTGCAGTGTATGGCTGCCTGTGTTCTTTTCTCTTGGCCCAGTTCCCATTTCTAAGCAATTTGGTTTCATTAATGGATGGAGGAAGTTATTGATAAATAATGGGTGCATGAAAGAAGGAACAAATTTCCATTCTCTAAGAAAACACATACAAGGAATTGGGTTCAGTAATTCTGGCTCCATTTGTCTGATATTAGAATTTTCTGGAAGTGAATAGATTTTTTTCTATAATTTTTTGAGATTATAATATAATGACATAAATTCTCCCTTCCCTGTTTCCCCTTCAAGTCCTCCTATGCACCTCACATTGCTCTCCTTACAATCCACAGCCTCTTTTTCAATGGAAATTTTTTATACTATAATTTCTAGCCATTGTATCCATTCAAAGGTTTAGACTACCACTACCTTGAGAAATCATGTTGGCTGTGTAATGTAATTCATACTTTTCTAGTTTTCACATATAAAATCTGTAAATGGAAACAAAATTACTCTAATAATATTTTAACACAATTTATACATTACAATTTAAGATGCATTCAGCACAGTAAGTTTTTCACAAGTTTATTTTGCATTCTCATTTTTACTTATAGGCTTTGAAATTTGATTAGCATTTTGTAACTACAAACCATATCCACTTGACAGCTGTGTATCAAGCGTTCACAACTACACAGTGTTGTCTCAAGTAGCTTCGGGTACTGACCAATTCTTCATCAGCTTAACTGTAGTTTTAGAGGAAACTACCCCAAGAGGTTAGGGAACTTTATGTTTGTTTATTTTGTGTGTGCTAATAGAGTCAGCCAACTAGAAAAAAAATCAAAATGTAAGTCAAACATAACCAACCTGAATTTCAAAATGAACCAGTGTTCTAAACTACAGGAGATTCTCAATAGCTATTAGACAGTGGCCTCCTCTGAACTGGTCCAATAAAGTAGTTAACTCCTTTTATCTGTAGTTATCTGTAGTAATCTGTTGTCCACTCATCTACATTTTTGTAGAATGTGATTTCTTCTTTAAAAAAAAGATTTATTTATTTTTATTTATATGAGTACACTGTACCTATCTTCAGACACACACCAGAAGAGTACATTTGATCCCATTGCAGATGGTTGTGAGCCACCATGTGGTTGCTGAGAATTGAACTCAGGACCTCTGGAAGAGCAAACAGTGCTCTTAACTGCTAAGCCATTTTTCCAGCCTGGAGTATGTGATTTCTTTAAAGGGCCTTCTCTTTTGTAGAAAAGATACCAAGTGACAGACAAAAACCAAAGGACTTACAGACTGCTTTAGCTTACATTGTGTTTATCACTTATTTCTTTTTCATTCTCTTATTGAAAGTTTCTGGGAGGTCTTTGGCTGTGTAGATTCAACACAGTTAACTAAGCCATTATTATCACCTGGAGGGGCCTGACACATAGAATTAATGAGTAATTAACTTTATTGTTTTGAGTATCACATGTGGAGTAATAGAGCTAATGACAGCACAAGCCTTCAATTATTTTCCTTATTATGTTTAAAGAAATAATTCTATTAAAAATTGCTCTTTTACCTTTGCTACTAAGATGCGTAATATCCATATAATTTATCAAATTAAACTGACTCATATAATGTATCTTATAAATCTTTCAAACATAGGCTATTTCTTTCTTCGAGATTCAAATATTTCTACTTGCAAGAAAATTCACAAAGAGAGGAAACTTCTTTCTTTTGATGGATCTCACAAAACTAAGATGCTTAATATCCATATAATTTATCAAATTAAACTGACTCATATAATGTATCTTATAAATCTTTGAAACATAGGTTATTTCTTTCTTTGAGATTCAAATATTTCTACTTGCAAGAAAACTCATAAAGAGAGGAAACTTCTTTCTTTTGGTCTCCTTCACATGGATCCTGAGTGTATCCCACCTGCCACATTCACCAGTGTGAGATGGGATGTAGAGGCTGAGCAGGTGGATGGTAATGGATTTCACATCCAATGCTATGGGTGATCCCTTTAGATTTTCATCTCTTAGCGTCATTAGGGTTCTTAGGCTCTTAAATATATACCCTTGACCTTCAAACAGAATCTAGCTGGAAGCAGTTCTGCCAAGACAATCAGTAACCTTGTCCTAGAGAAAAGCTGTATCAGGCCGTGCTCTTCCTAATATTAGAAGTGCTGTTATACTTGTCTCATCAAGCATCAGGAGCTGACAGAACCCTCACAGGCCAGCTCACCCAATATTCGGCCACTAAGTCCTCTTTAACACATCCCTTTCCTGTAATCCTTTACTGAGAATTTCATAATGTATATAAAGTGTTCTAAGTGCTTTCCCAGTCTCTCCCTTCCTGTTCCATCCCCTATCCCACCATCACTTTCCTGTCCTAACTTCACATGCTCTTTTAGAAAACCCACTGACTCCACATGGTGCTGCCAGTATATTATGGTAGTCTTTCAGAGAACAGTTGAGTAAAACTGACTCTCCCTCACCCAGAATCCATCAGTCATCAGCTTGGGGTGGGACTTCATGAGCTCCTAAAGTGAGATTTTCGTTGGCTTCATCTTACGCAGGTTTTGTGCAAGCAGTCATGACTGCTGTGAATTAATATGTGTTCATCTGTGCTGCAAATGCTGTAGACACCCACTACCTTGGCTATCTGTCTTGCTTCCACAGTGGTTTCTGAGCTTTAAGGGGGAAGGATGTGTTATACATTTCCCACTTAGGGCTACCAGTCGTTAGTCTATGTATTAATCAGCATCCACTGCAGAAAGGAATTTCTCTGATGAGGGTGGTGACCTGTATTAATCGATGGTGGTTTTGCTTTTTAAGTTCTATTATTCAGTAGGTTAAGTATTCAAATCTGTTTGTTAGAAGCTTTTCAGGTCCATGGCTCCTTTATAAAACACCTTCTTCTCCAGGACAGGCTTAGAGCTGGGTATCGCAGTATCTGAAAATTGAAGAGGCGGAAATCATCATTTAGAAGATTTGTAAATGCTCTTCATGAATTAACACCCATAGATTAACATCCATAGATATTCTGAATTCTGTTCCACTCTTGGCAACTGTCTTAGTCAGGGTTTCTATTCTTGTACAAAATATCAGAACCAAGAAGCAAGTTGGGGACCCAATACTATCATCCCAGCAATGGCACCACCCACAATGGGCCCCCCATCCCTTGATCACTAGTTGAGAAAATGCCTCACAGCTGGATCTCATGGAGGTATTTCCTCAAGGGAGGCTCCTTTCTCTGTGCTAAGTCCAGCTTGTATCAAGTTGACACACAAAACCAGTCAGTACAGCAATGTAACTAGCAATCTTCAGAAACTTGTCTGTCCTAGCTAAAATAATACATATCATAATCAGATCTGACATGTCCTGACAGTGCTGGGAAAGCTACAATAACTCAGGGGTGTTGGTGGTACACTTAGCCTAGTCACATTTCATTATACCATAATGCCAGTTAAGTGGTAAACCTTTGAGAACAATTGAGAAGACCTTTGGGGTTAGCTGGCTCTATTCCTCCTTATTGTATTCAAAAGGATCCCCAAAGATGAGTTCAGGTCATTTATATTTGTCATCAGGTGAATAATTCTTCTCTGGAGGAAAGGCAAATGAGAACTCAATTCCCTAATAATCTACACATTCTCTTGGCCCACCCCTCTTCTTTAGACAAAGGCCACCAGAGGATGATGGGAATAGAAGTGGGACAGACTTTAAGGATTTATTTCCTCATAAAATTTTGTCTTTTAAAATCAGCTTAAGTAGAACTTCCCATGGTACTTGTTTAGTAGTTATCAAAGCATTTTATCAAAATGATGCTCACACTGAACTTGTGGATATAGAATTAACTTGGGGGAACATTTGGGAGATTGTATGTTTTGGGTAATTTTTGAACTGTATGTTGGTGACCCATCTTAGCAGTTTATACCAAATAAAACACTTGAAAAACAGGTAGCTTCTAGATTATTTTGAAAAGGAAATTCTGACTGTATTGCTGTGGATTGTTTTCTCAGGTGAATGTAGCATCATTGTGTATCTGAGAACATAGAATAAATAATATAACAGTCTAGTGTGTAGGAAGAGCTCTTTAAAGACATTCTGAAGAGCAGATCTGTACTCAGGCCCCCTATTTCCTGAGATTTCCTGAGTAGGAAAGACTGTCTCATCTGATGTAATGGTAAATCTCATAGCAACACATATGCAGGGAGGGCTGTGACAGCAATCTGCCTTTGGAGAACAACAGTGCTTGCCTGGGTTGACAATTCTATTCTATAGTAGTAGCACAACATCTCATGCAATATTCATTTTAATTTTTACCTTTCTTTCACTTTTATTTTATGTATATGGGTATTTTACTCACATGTAGTTGTGTGTACCACATGCATATGGTGCCCATGAAGGCCAGAGAGGGTGTTGTATACCCTGATATTGTAGCATTATGAGACACTGCCTAAGTGCTGGGAATTTAACCCAGGTCCTCAGAAATAGTAGAGTGCTCCTAACCACTGAGCAACCTCCAGCTTCCTTATACAATATTTCTATTATTTGGTTTTTCTCCTGTATAAAAATGGTTGTTGATCCCCTTTTCAGAGAGATGTTGTGAAGTCTAAAACAACAAACTTGAGCTCTTCAGTCATCTTGCTATATAAATAATGGGCATTTATCAGAAGCTAATTTCTTTACCCTACAGGTAACAAAAATAATTATTTGGAAACTTCTGATATTTTGTTCATTTTTTATTTAATTGAGAATTAAAATATGAAAAAATACAATATGATTTTTACCTGGATACTACAATTAGTCTCAGAGAACCTGATGGCAAATATGGGATAGTAAACAGGTCATCTATACTTGTTGTTACTTCAATGTCTGATACATAAAGGACACACACGGTAGATATAGATTCACCTTTGTTTAGAAGCAAAGGTACAAAAGTATCACTTCCAGATGTTAACCATTTAACTTGAAGCAGGGTCTTATGTAGCACAGGCTAGCCCGGAGATCACTATGGATCTCAGGATGGTGTTTAACTCCTTATTCTCCCTCCTTATCCTTTCAAATGCTGGGAATATAGGCACATGCAGACATGCCTACCTTAAATGTTTTCAAATCATAGAAAGTTAAGATGAACTAGGGCTTTAAAAATTAGGATCAACCTCACAAGTGAGGACACCTCAATCCCACTTGGGAGAGAGAAGAAAGAAATCACAGTAGAAGGGAGGGAGACACCTGGGTGGGAAAGGGGACAGAGAGGGGAAGGGGGGAACATGATCAGGTATTGGGTGGGAGACCAGGACTGAAGTCCCGAGGGCCAGAGGAAAGAATGGAAACAGGAAACCTCAAGAAGTAGGAGGTAAGGGGACCCTCTGGAATGTACAGAGACCTGGGAGGTGAGAGACTCTCAGGACTCAAAGGGAGGGACCTTAGATGAAATTCCCTACAGTGCGGACAGGGAACTTGTAGAGCCTACCTCCAGCAGAAAGACAGGACATCAAGTGAGGGATGGGGTTGCCATCCCCCAGTCACATCTCTGACCCAGAACTGTTCCTGTCTGAAAGAACTTCAGGGACAAAAATGGAGAAGAGTCTGAGGAAAAGGAGGTCCAGCGATAGGCCCAAAGTGGGATCAGCTCAAGGGGAGGCCCTAAGGTCTGACATTATTACTGAGGCTATGTGTGCTCACAAAAAGGAACCTATCATGACTGCCCTCTGAAAGTTCCAACAAGCAGCTGAAAGAGTCAGATGCAGATATTTATACCCAACCAATAGACAGAAGCTGCTGACCCCTGTGGTTGAATTAAGGAAAAGCTGAAAGAAGCTGAGGAGGAGGGCGACCCTGTAGGAGGAACAGCAGTCTCAACTAACCTGGACCCTTGAGATGGCTCAGACACTGGGCCACCAACCAAGCAGCATACACAAGCTGATATGAGGCCCCCAACACAAATACAGCAGAGAACTGCTGGGTGTAGACTCAGTCAGAGAAGATGCACCTAACTCTCAAGAGACTGGAGGACCCAGAGAATAGGGAGGTCTGGGGGTGTGGGTGGGAGGTGAGGAGTGGGAGGATGGGGACGTCCTAGTGGAGACTGGGAGAGGATGTATGGGATGTGGAACAGCCAGAGGGTGGACCAAGAGGGGGCTAAAATCTGGACTGTAAGAAATTAAATTGAAAAAAAAGAAAAATAAATAAATAAAAATTCATACAATAAAAAAACCACAAAAATAAAAAATTAGGATCAAGGGAAATATAGGATATAGGCTACTTCTAACTTACAATGTACCTTTCAAAGAAAATATTTATTTTGTGAGGATACATGCTTTGTCTACACATTGGTCTGTGCACCACATGTGTATGTCATGACTCCAGATACCAGGAGAAGAAATTGGATACTCCAGGATCAAGGTTACAGATGGTTGTGAGCTGCCATATTGGTGCAGAGAACTGAACCCATGTTCTTTGTGAGAGCTTGTGTCCCTAATGCCTAAAAAATATTTCTAGCCCATATGTCTGTTCTTTTTTGACTTTTAAACTTTTCATTTAAAAAAGCACTTTTTCTACACATGCAGCTAGAGATATGAGCTCAGGGGGTACTGGTTAGTTCATATTGTTGTTTTACCTATAGGTTGCAGACCCCTTCAGCTCCTTGGGTGCTTTCTCTAGCTTCTCCATTTGGAGCCCTGTGCTCCATCTTATAGATGACTGTGAGCATCCACTTCTGTATTTGCCAGTCACTGGCATGGCCTCATAGGAGACAGCTATAACAGGGTCCCTTCAGCAAAATCTTTCTGGCATATGCAATAGTGTCTGGGTTTGGTGGCTGATTATGGGATAGATCCCCGGGTGAAGTAGTCTCTGGATAGTCCATCCTTTCATCTTAGCTCCAAACTTGGTCTCTGTAACTCCTCTCATGGGTATTTTGTTCCCTATTCTAAGGAAGAATGAAGTATCCTCCCATTGGTCTTCCCTCTTCTTGATTTTCTTGTATTTTGCAAATTGCATCTTGGGTGTTCTATGTTTCTGGGCTAATATCCACTTATCAGTACCCCCAGAGCTCATATCTCTAGTTGCATATGCAGCAGAAGATGGCCTAGTCAGCCATCACTGGGAAGAGAGGCCCCTTGGTAGTGCAAGCTTTATATGCCCCAGTACAGGGGAATGCCAGGGCCAAGAAGCAGAACTGGGTGGGTAGGGGAGTAGGGTGGAGGGAGGGTATAGGGAACTTTTGGGATAGCATTTGAAATGTATATAAAGAAAATATCTAATAAAAATAAATAAATTTTAAAAAAGCACTTTTTTATGTCGTTTGTTGATTTGGGTTCAAAATGTTTAGTGCAAATTTCAAACTTTAGTTGAAAATCTAAACTGAATTATATTTATATTTTTATTCATTTATTTGTTTCTATGAAGTATTTTTCTTAAGGATGACATATGGAAGTGAAGATAAATCGAACTGTATTTTTCAGGGGTATAGTGTTTCATGAATAAGTTGGTATGTTCTAATAAATCCTACATGGAGCATTTCTTTCTTACTGTGGTAGCAATTCAAGTGTAAACAGGTTGAATTTAGGATTCTCTTAAATTCAAGATATGGTGGGTTTTTTTTTTTCCGCTCTCTTTCTGAAAGATGAATAGTTATTTTAAGCAATGCATCATGGGAACTTTATGAACGGGGAAGTGAAAGTTATTTCAATTTTTATATCACACTCAGATTTTTTATTGTTATTTTCAGTCACTGTGTAGAATGCTTTTTCCGTAACAGTTTATACTGCAGAATCTGTTATTTGAGAAAAAATAATAAGACCTTTACAATGAAAATTTTTGAATACTAAAGTAATTGAATAAGATACTAGAAGATATCGAGAGCTCCCATGCTCATGGAGTGTTGCAATTAATATTGTGGAAATGAGGTCAGTGAGATAGTGCAGTTAGCAAAGGCATTCTTGACAAATCTCATGATGACCTGAGTTCAATTCCCCAGGATCCACATGCTGGAACGAGAGAACCAACTGACTCCCAGAAGGAGTTACTCTGATATCAACATAGGCACAGACACACACAGACACACACAGACACACACACACACACACAGATGCACACACACACACACACACAGACATACAGACACACACAGGCACATACATAGATGCACATAGACACACAGATGTACACATACACAGACACATATATGTATAGACATATCGCCATACAGACACATACACAAACACATACACAGGTGCATACACATACAGACACATAGACACACAGAAACACACACTCACACACAGACACACAGACATGCAGAAACACACGGAGACACAAACAGATGCACATAGATACATAGAAGTAAAGACATACACACATGCACATACACATAGACACAGAGACATATAGAGATACAGACACACACAGAGACACATACACAGATACACACACAGACAGACACAGGCACATAGAAACACAAGCACACACACAGATATACATACACAGGCACACACACAGGCACACAGACACACAGACACATACAGATACACATATAAAGACCTAGAGAAACATAGAAACACATACACACAGAGAGATATACAGACACACAGACATGCAGACGTGTAGAAACACATGCACAGATATACACACAGACAGATGTACAGATACACAGACACAAACACATGCAAACATACACAAACATACACACAGCAGATACACAGACACACACAGATAACCTGACACACTAACACACACACACACACACACACACACACACACACACACACACACACAAATAAAGTTGAAAAAAATATAGTGTGGAAATGGTAACTCTACCAAAAGAAATCTACAAATTCAGCTCAATTCCAATCAACATGCTGACTCAAACAGAGAAATAGAAAAATAAACTTAAAGTTTATATAGAAGTACAATATTTTCTGGATAGCTAAAGCAATCCTGAGCAAAAAGAACATGATGGAGATGTCACAACATTTTTATATCAAATTGTACTACAGACTCATACTAATAGAAACAGCATGGTACACGCACACACACACACACACACACACACACACATCAATGGAAGAGAATAGAGGACCCAGATCCAAATTCAAGACCATGTGACTACAGCCATCAATTTTATTATTTCTTTTACAAAGAAGCCAAAATTTCACAATGAGGATCCAGCAATACCTCTCCTGGGCATATATCCAGAAGATGTCCCAACCGGTAAGAAGGACACATGCTCCACTATGTTCATAGCAGCCTTATTTATAATAGCCAGAAGCTGGAAAGAACCCAGATGCCCCTCAACAGAGGAATGGATACAGAAAATATGGTACATTTACACAATGGAGTACTACTCAGCTATTAAAAAGAATGAATTTATGAAATTCCTAGCCAAATGGATGGACCTGGAGGGCATCATCTTGAGTGAGGTAACACAATCACAAAGGAACTCACACAATATGTATTCACTGATAAGTGGATATTAGCCCAAAACTTAGGATACCCAAGATATAAGATACAATTTGCTAAACGCATGAAACTCAAGAAGAATAAAGACCAAAGTGTGGACACTGTGCCCCTTCTTAGAATTGGGAACAAAACACCCAGGGAAGGAGTTACAGAGACAAAGTTTGGAGCTGTGATGAAAGGATGGACCATCTAGAGACTGCCGTATCCAGGGATCCATCCCATAATCAGCTTCCAAACGCTGACACTATTGCATACACTAGCAAGATTTTGCTGAAAGGACCCAGATATAGCTGTCTCTTGTGAGACTATGCCGGGGCCTAGCAAACACAGAAGTGGATGCTCACAGTCAGCTATTGGATGGATCACAGGGCTCCAATGGAGAAGCTAGGGAAAGTACCCAAGGAGCTAAAGAGATCTGCAACCCTATAGTTGGAACAACATGATGAACTAACCAGTACCCGGGAGCTCTTGTCTCTAGCTGCATATGTATCGAAAGATGGCCTAGTCGGCCATCACTGGAAAAAGAGGCCCATTGTACTTGCAAACTTTATATGCCCCAATACAGGGGAATGCCAGGGCCAAAAGAATGGGAATGGGTGGGTAGGAAAGTGGGGGGGGGGGGTTATGGGGGACTTTTGGGATAGCATTGGAAATGTAATTGAGGAAAATACGTAATAAAAAAAAATCCACACAAGACTGTGATACTAGTAATTGGAATCTATAAATAAATTTGGAGAATTCTACCAAAAAAAAAAAAAAAAGAAAGAAAGAAAGAAAAGATTGTCTCCCTTGAAATGGTGCTGAGAAAATGGAATACTTACATGTAGAATGAAAATTGATTCTTACTGCTTATCCCACACAGAAAATCAATTCCAAATGGACCACAGACATCAACATTAGACTTTAAACTGTGAATCTTCTAGAGAACAAACAGGGAATGAAATCCAAGATGTAAGCATAGATAAATTAAAAAGCATCTGTATTACCCAGGGAATTATTAAAAACTAAAAGCAGTAGATGACAGAAAGGAAGAGAAATTTTGCCAGCTAAACATATGATTGAGCATTAGTGTCTAGAATACACAAAGAACACACACACACACACACACACACACACACATTCTAAACATCAAGAAAATAAACAGATTAAAACATAATCTGTGTAACTGAACAGAAATCCAACTGAAGAAACAGAAATGGCTAATAAATACTTTTGGAAAATGTCCAAAATCATTAGCCATCAGGGAAATTCAAATTAATACCACTTTGAGATTTATCTTACCCAAGTTAGAGTGTCATTATAAAGAAAACAAACAATAATACTGTTCTCTGGGGTGTTGTAAAATGGGGGCATTTATTCAGTGTTAATGGAAGTATACGTTGGTATTTCCACTATAGACATCAGTGCAGAGGTTCCTCGGAATGCTACACACAGAAGTGACATGTGACTCAGCTATAACACTGTCCAGCAGGTACCTGGAGGCCTGTACTTTACATCAGAGATCCGACACATCAATGCTAATTTTGCTTTATTCACAATACCAAAAACATTGAAACAGAGTAGGGGTCCTCCAGTGGATGAATGGATAATTAAAATACATAAATACAGATAACCGAATTTAATTCAGCTGTACAGAAAAGTGAACTCATGAAATTTACAGACAATGGAGAGAATTGGAAAATATGCTGAGGGAGATCACATGGGCTTCAGAAGACCAATGCCATTTTTATAGTAGTGTGTTCGACTCTGATTGTTGCTAAAAGCTGGAAAATAGAGAACAGTCAAGACAGTGGAAGCCCTCAGGGAGGAGAGATAGCCAACAACAAGTAGTGTGTGTGTGTGTGTGTGTGTGTACTAGGGTGGAAAAGTCTAAATGGAAGCTGGTAGGATAAGAAAGGACAAGGACAAAGGGGTAGCCAAAATTAACGTCTATGAAAAAGTGACATAGAAACCACCATTCTATCTGTTTATTCCAAAATATATCTCGCTAACTCACTAACAAGAGTGTGACCAGAGATACCCTCCATGAGTTAGGCTCTTTCCAGAAACTGTGGTTTGTTAAACAAAACCTCTCTACAGGCTATGGTCAGGGAGGTTTCAAAGACACTTTGAGGGAATAAAGGCCGTGGCCCTTGTATGTGCTCACATGCACATACAAACATACAGAAATGAATGAAATAAAATTATAAGAAAATACAAAAAAATCCCCAAAATGCAAGTTTTATTTTATTTGAAATGTGTGTTTTCATGGATGCTCTCTGCTCCTGAGAGGCATTTTGATAAACTGAGCAACCTCTGACATCCTGACTGGGTCCTTACTCATCACCGCAACAAGTCCCACTGACATGTCTCTACTAACTTTTGTTGGCATATTTTTGTACAATTTCCTTCCAACAACTGGATGTCACAAGATACCGCACGCGTGTAGCCAGAACTCAGTTTTATATCTCTTTTACATTTCGGTCCAATAAAGATCAGGGTCATAATTTGTTAAAATAGAAATTCCATAATTTATTCTTGTGAATAGTTCATCAAAGCATGTGTGTGATTAAGAAGCCATGGCAGGAAGGGAAAACTTAATTAGGAGGTTAGTCTACAAAAATGACTAAACAGTATTACACTAATTTTCTACTCCAAGAGGAAAATGTTTTAAGTTAGTACACACACAAAAAAAAAAAAATACAAGAAAAACAGTTAGGAGCTTTGGAGAGATTTTAGATGTTCTGAGAGCTAATGAGTCCGCGTGTATATATTAAGAGGTCCTTTCTCATAAGGATGAAGCCTGAGTTGAGTGCCTATGAGTTGGCTCTCATTACAGAGCTCTGTGTGGTCTGGAACTCACTGTGGAGACAAGGCTTACTTCAGACTCATAGAGATTCCCTTGCCCCTGCTGCCTGAGTATTGGTATAAAAGCTGTGTACCCCAAGTTAAATTTTATAAAACAAAAATCATTAAATTAATTTGGCTTGAGATTAGAAGAGAGTTTCCAATAAATCGCTGAATGACATCCCCCTTTCTCAGCATTGATGATTTTAAAATAAAGGTATAGATGCTGTGTCCTGCAGTATCAAATATTTAATTATTTATGTAAAATAGGCATACCCATCTCGTTAATATGAAAAACAGCTCACCTTTAATATATAGTAAATTTAATGAATGCTGAATACTTGTTTTAAAATTCGTCATAGTTGATCATCAGTGAATTCTCGAATGGTATATCTATTTTATGTAACTTAATGCCACACTCAATTTTTTCTCTCTCTCATGAAAGACATCACTAGTGGAAAAAGTTTAAGATGTCTTGTAGAATCTGATGACATTTTAGCAAAGCAAACACAAAATAGAGATTGGAAGGGTATACCTTTTGATTCGTCTGTGTGATGAGTTGTTGGCCACAGGTCTGGAGATCAGAAGCTGTGCAGGATATGTAAAAGCCTTGCTGGTAGTAACCTTCATCATCCTATCATCACCATATAATCATTTATTACACATAGAAGATTCTAAAGCAGGCAAGGGCCTGTGGGGTCCTGTCATTGTCCTTACACGGGGCCTCCTGGGAACCTGAGTTCCCAGCAGCAGCTGCTTCAGGAGCCCTGGAGCTGAGCAGAGGTGCTGTCTTCAGCTCTCCAGCATCTCCACAGTAGCCCAGGAGCAGTATCTTTGTAGGGATGCTTTGTAAAGTCCCTAAGGCTCAGCCCCTGGCAGGTTCCCGCAGAGAAGCAGGCCACATTCTTCATTTCTTTTCTGAAGTTCCTTTGGGCTTGTGATGACCCTATCTTCTGCAGTCAGCTATGGGCTAACACATGGAGACTTGAGAAGTTCTCTGTGACTTATATATTCCTTTCTGATTGTCTTAGAAAAATCTAGGCATCTTAAAAAATAAGGGGAAGGTCTTTTGGCAGAAGATAAAGGTAGTTATTTGTGTTTATTTTTGGTGATAAACATTTTTTTTTTAATCTTCAATGTGTCCTTTTATGTTGTTCTATACAAACCTGGTAATGAACAGATGTCTCTTATTTTTTTCTTTGACTTTAAATAAACTTCGCTTTAAAGTACATTTTAGATTAAGTAAAACATTTATGAAGATAATATGGCGAGTTCCCATATCCTTGCTCAATTTTTCTTATTAGCACTCACATAAGTATAGCGTATTCATTATAACTAATGAGCCAACATTAATACATTTTATTTATAGTCCACGCTTTATTCAATTTCCATTAATATTCTTCTTCTCTTCCGGGACCTACTCTGTTTCTCATGTTTTATTTAATTGTTCTTTTTTCTGCGGCTTCTTTAAAGTCTTATCAGGTTTGAGAGGATAGTACTCAGGTATTTCGTGTACTATTCTTAAATGTATTGCTTATTATCCTTCCTCATAAGAGCTGAACTACAGGCTTTGTGAGGAAGACCACTAGGATGTTTCCTAATCTCTATCACAGCCCAGCACAAAGAATTCCCTGACTGTGACATCACTGCTGGTGTTGATCCCTTGGCTAAGAAAGGCTTCTGAGCCTTCTTTATTGGACAGATACTCTTTTTTTCCACTTTCCATACTAGCTGATAGGAAGGCATCACAGAGAGTCCATATTAAGGACTGGGAAGTTATGTTCCAACCGTTTGAGAGTGGTGTACTTATTAATTACCTGGGATTGTTCTGCAAGGAAGTTTGCTAATCAGTCCTCCATTTGTCGGCATTGGAATAGATTCAAGTGTATTCGTGTCATACTTTGGTTTGGGTTTCATGATAGTTAATCACAACTGTCAACTTGATGAGATCTAGAACCACCTAGGAAATGACTGTCAGAGCATGCCTCTGGAGAATTATCTTGATTAGGTTAATTGAGGCGGGAAGACTCCCCCCCCCCCCCGCACTGTGGGTGTCCCCAGTCTAGGTTGTCCTAGACTGTATAAAAAACTGGGGATGGGGTAGGGAGGAGGGAAATGAGCTGAGCATAAATATTCCTCCCTCTCCTCTTTTTGACTGTGGATATGATGTGACAAGCTACTTTTCAGCCCCTGGTCCTTTCCCTTCCTGCTGTGATGGATGAGTCCCACCCCTACCCCCCCCCCCAAAAAAAAAGACCCACTCTTCCTAAAATCGCTTTTACAGAGTGTTTTATCACAGCAACAGAATAGTAACTGAGGCAGGTTATAGCACGTTTCTTTGGTCTTTGTGTTGTGTCAGCTTTAACCATCAGGAGTGTTTTGCTTGGGTCCCTGTTATGTGACACATCATTGTGTTTTGTCCTTGCACTTCATTACTATCTGATACTATAAGGTCTTATAGCTTCATCTGGTCCATTTGTTGCCCTGCTTTTCACAGGAATAATTTTGTCCTAATTTTGCTTATCTGTAAACCCCAGGAGTGACAATTCCAGCCCTCAGCTCCTTAACTCATTAATTGTTCAGGACATGTCTGTCTATGTATATATATATATATATATATATATATATATATATATATATATATATATGGTGATGTCAGAAGTCTTAATCTGTACACATGGAGAAATAGTTTTCTTAAATGAAGCAGAGTGATCATCAGCTTGTTGTTATTGTAACAGGTGTCTAAGATAATCAACTTAGAGAGGGAGAAGGTTCATTCAGAGTCCCGTTTGAAAGCATTCCATCCATGATTATTGTCCCTGTTTCTCTGTGCCTGTGGCTGCATGGTGCATCATGGAAGAAATACATAGAACACTTAATCCATGAAGCCCAGGAAAATCCTTTCTATTTTCAAATTTAGAGACTATTTTGGATTACAGTTATATGAGGCATAATATTAAATATATACCATTTCTATGACTTCTCCCAGTCTATACTTCTTACTATAAAGAGAAGTTTTTAATTCTAACAAATTCTGTCCTTTACCAAACTACATCCTAGATTTTCTTCTATGCTTTCTTCTAGAAGTTCTAGTGCACTGAGCTTTGTATTTAGATTTATGATGCATTTTGAGTAAGTTGTTATTAATGTAACTAAATTAATTTTCTTGTATATATGTATGTGTGTGTGTGTGTCCAATTACTTAAGGGCCATTTATTAGAAAGAGAAATGTTTCTTCACTTTGTTGACTGTATTGCATTGTCAAAGTCCAGCACTCTATTTATTTGGGTCTCTTTCTGAGCTCCATTTCTTTTGCTAGTAGTACACTCTCTTGGTTTCTATAGCTTGTGGCAAGTATGAAAATCAAATGGTATCAGTTTTCCAACTTTGTTCTTTCTTTTCATTGACATTGGAATCTTTTGTTTTCCATATACATTTAAGACACAGATTTTCAACATTGACAAAATATGCTGATAATGTTTTGTTTGGAATAGCATTAGACATATACATGAAGTTTGGAGCACTGTCAAGTTTTGAATTTTAAATAATAACAGTATCAAAAAGGAAATTTGATATATAAGTTAGCTTGCTAAAAAAATGTGATAAAATATAGAATCTTCAGATGGTGCAAAGTCCAAAGAAATAAAATTCTGACCATATTGATAAAAGATATGAATAATGTAAGAGATTGTATAAATAATAATTCTGCAAGAATAAAATGGAGCAGATGGAGACATATGTTGGTCAGAATCCTTCCTACAAACAGCAGCATGTTCTTTGGCTAGTTGATGAAGTGACGGGTTTTATTAAAATGTACTTGGCAGCATCCCTACAGTTGGCTGAAGAGTTAACTTGATTATGAAGATGAATACAGCATCTAAGAGAACCTTGGAGGATTTCTTAATAAAGCATAATAGCCTTCCATGTTTGCTGCGCAGGCTAAGGATCTCATGCTACCAAGTTAGAAAAGTGGTGAAATCCAGAAGGACTCTAAGAGCTCAGGCACAGCCTCCTCCTCTGAGGACTAGAAACAAATCTCTACCCTGGTGTGGTGGAGACTGTGGGATTCCCCTGTCACACCAGGTGGAATGCCAGGCACCTCCCTTTAGTGAACTTTGAACTAGGAGAGAAGTCACACTGTGGATAATAACAGTTTTCATGCATGGCTTTTTATGATATTAAATAACAACAAGGTGGTCAATACCTGTAGGATGATAGACTTCTTCAAATAATGATAAAGCCCTTTGGAGATTAAAAAAAAAAGACTTTAGATCAAAGGTTGCTGGTCATATCCCCAAAAAGATAAGACAAAAGCCAGAGGCTTGGTTACTTCAGGGTATACATTGCCGGATTAGCTGCCAATTGTTACCACACCTACATAACAAGAGAGTTTGTGTATGGGGTCAAGCTCAGACTACTTCCAAACAAGATAAATTTATATCCTCTTTGGTTGGGCCTTTGCTTTCTCGACATACAGGTTCTGACTCTCCACTGTCCTGGATTGAGTCAGCTACCTTTCTTAGTGATGAGCCCTGAGGCAGTAACTTCTGCTCTGTCCTAGTAGTCAACATATGCCTCTTTAGAAATTCATTAAAACTGTCTTTCCTTTCTTTGCTGTTGTTGATTTGTAAGTGTTTATTCCTCTTTCATCATTTCACTAAATCCTAAGGAGGCAAAGAATTTAAATCCCAGGCTAGGTCTTTTTTGTGATCTGTAAATCTCGTGTAAGTGGATTTTAAAACTTATTTTGTAATTCAGGAATAAGCACAATATTAAAAAAAATCCATGTGCAACCATTTTTTATTCTCTGGCTTCCATTAAGCTAAAGATGATCATCTGTCCTCTTTTAGATGATGATGAGGCACATCAAGGGGAGTGTTTAGTACCTGTCACTCTCTTTAGTTAATCACAGTTAGCATTTTCATTCATCTCTTTGATTCATTTTGTTGTCTAAGGTAGAAAACAGCTGGTCACCCACAGGAGCAAAGGGAACACGGCATAGAAGGCTCAGGATACAATATTAGTTGCTGTATGCTTCAAATGGGTGCATAAGTCAAGGATATTGAAATATGCTGTGCAGATAGTATAAAGGACAGTCAGACTTACAGCATCCTGCTTTTTAGCAGGGACATTCAGCTTGCCACAGTGCAGAAATGTTTCAGTGGATTTTGCTTGTCTCCTACTCTCTGTGTTTGTGGGACACCTCTTGCCCCAGTGTGTGTGTGTGTGTGTGTGTGTGTGTGTGTGTGTGTTTGTGAATATAAGACACTCAACAGTGGAGAGATAAGACAAATAACAGGTTAGTGCAGTGCCCACAGCCTGAGAGACAAGAATATTGCCTTCTCTGAAGGGTACATGGGTTTGCCCATTGGAATGTAATGACCAAGCATGAACTGAGGCAGGCAGGGCTTCATGGTGACAATAGAGTGGGTTTTCTATTTTCTTGATTATTAAGAAAATGTGAGAGAAGTCTTTAAGATCAACCTGAACATGGGTCTAGGCAAGGAACTTAATCCCCGACTTGGAAGGCTGCTTAGCTAGGGAAATGTCCAGGACAGCAGAGCAAGCATTTGAGGTTGAGCACGTTAGTATTAAATATCCTAATCTAGAATCACATGGGGAGAGAGTTTTCATTGAAAAATTGTCTAGATCAGGTTAGCATGCATACATATCTATAAGGGGTTATCTTAATCATTGACAAAATTTTTATTTTGTTTAAACCAAGCCGAAGCCCCATGTGGGTGGCCCTTTCCCACAGGTAGGGTTCCTGACCTATATTAGAGAAAACCAGCTGAGTGCTAAGCAAGGAGGCAGGTAACATTGGGTGTGTCCTTCCTTTCTGTCCGTGGCTGTGGATGTGATATAACCAACTGTCTCAAGTTCCTGCCTCTGTGATTTACCTACTACCATTTTCTCTAATCTGGAATAAAAAGCCAAATCTGCCCCTTTCCTTCCATGCTACTTTTGGTCAGGGTGTTTTATTTTATTTGATTAGATGTTTTCTTTATTTACATTTCAAATGTTATTCCCTTTCCTAGTTTCCCCTCCAAAAACCGCCTATCCCTTTCCCCCACTCCTGCTCACCAACCCACCCACTCCCGCTTCCTGGCCCTGGCGTTCCCCTATGCTGGGGCATAGAATCTTCACAGGACCAAGAGCCTCTCCTCCCATTGATGACCAACTAAGCCATCCTCTGCTACATATGCAGCTAGAGCCATGAGTTTTCTTTTTCTTTGGTTTGTGGTTTAGTCCCAGGGAAATCTGGGGGTAATGATTCATTCTTATTGTTGTTCCTTCTATGGGGCTATAACCCACTTCAGCTCATTGGGTTTCTCTAGCTGCTTTACTGGGGACCCTATGCCCCTCCAATGAATGCCTGTGAGCATCTACTTCCGTATTTGCCAGGGACTGGCAGAGCCTCTCAGGAGACAGCTATATCAGGCTTCAGTCAGCAAGCTCTTGTTGGCATCCACAATAGTGTCTGGCTTTGATGGTTGTTTATGGGATGGATCCCCAGGTGAGGCAGTCTCTGGATGGTCATCCCTTCATTCTCTGCTTCACACTTTGTCTCTATAACTCCTTCCATGGGTATTTTATCCCCCTTCTAAGAAGGACTGAAGTATCCACACTTTGGTCTTCCTTCTTCTTGTGTTTCATATGTTTTGTGAACTGTATCTTGGGTATTCTGAGCCTCTAGACTAATATCCACTTATCAGTGAGTGCATATCATGTGTGTTCTTCTGTGATTGGGTTACCTCACACAGGATGATATCTTCCAGATCCATCCATTTGCCTAAAAATTTCATAAATTCATTGTTTTTAATAGCTGTGTAGTACTCCATTGGGTAAATGTACCACATTTTCTGTATCCATTCCTCTGTTGAGGGACATCTGGGTTCTTTCCAGTGTCTGGCTATTATAAATAAGGCTGCTATGAACATAGTGGAGCATGTGTCCTTTTTACATGTTGGAGCATCTTAACCAAGGTGTGGTATTGCTAGATCCTCTGGTAGTACTATGTCCAATTTTCTGAGGAACCGCCATACTGATTTCCAGAGTGGTTGTACCAGCTTGCAATCCCACCAGCAATGAAGCAGTGTTCCTCTTTCTCCACATCCTTGCCTGCATCTGCTGTCACCTGAGTTTTTGATCTTAGCCATTCTGATTGGTGTGAAGTGGAATCTCAGGGTTGTTCTGATGTGCATTTCACTGATGCCTAAAGATATTGGACATTTTTTCAGATGCTTCTCACTCATTCAGTATTCCTCAGTTGAGAAATCTTTATTTAGCTCTGTACCCCATTTTTAAATAGGGTTATTTGGTTCTTTTGAGTCTAACATCTTGAGTTATTTGCATATATCGGATATTAGCCCTCTATTGGATTTGGGATTGGTAAAGATCAAGAATTGGCAAATGGGACCTTATAAAATTGCAAAGCTTCTGTAAGGCAAAGGACACTGTCAATAAGACAAAAAGGCAAGCAACAGATTGGTCAGGGTGTTTTGTGACACCACAGATATGAAACTAGAATAGAAGCCATCTTTTTCAACCATTGTCATGGAAACACAGAGCTACTGGACCTTAATTTGGATCCTCAAATCATCATCTTGTGCAAAGACAAAAGCACAGGCCCACATGGTCTCTGGCAGCAGCCTGGGAAGTATCTTTCATCTTTGAGAAACCTTGACTCAGGTAAAACTATGTCCTTGGTTTTGATGAAGAGACGAATTTCAGGATGAGCCAGTATAAAAGAGAGGTGGTATTTACTAAAAGATATGTTTTTGTAATGTCAATTTAAAAAGGCAGATCAAGAACGAGTGAAATTGAAACACACCTCAGAGGTCTGGTGTGGCTGGTAAAGTGTGTAGCATATCTCATTGAGAGCTTTTGAAGCTTTTTACTGTTTTTAAGGATATATTTCCTCCTCTTTTATTTCTTCTTTTCTTTTCCACAATTGAGTTTATAGACTCTGGAACTACTTTGAATGGGATTATAACCCAACAAGACAAATCCAGAGTTTGGTAAGGTAAAACTGGAATTGCCCAACACGGTCAGGACTTAGCCTTTTCTAAACACAAGGATGATTCTAGTGAGACTACTAGATGATTGCAGAGTGACATCTGGGTAGGCAGAAATGTCTTAAATAAATATGAATTGTGCTAGAGTTTTTTGTTTATTTGTTTGTTTGTTTTTTTGGTTTTGGTTTTTCGAGACAGGGTTTCTCTGTGTAGCCCTGGCTGTCCTGGAACTCACTCTTGTAGACCAGGCTGGCCTCAAACTCAGAAATCTGCCTGCCTCTGCCTCCTGAGGACTGGGATTAAAGGCTTGTGCCACCTCGCCCAGCTGTGCTAGAGTTCTTGTTTCCAAGCTGGAGAAAGAAAGACCTCAACTAGACTCTGGGTAAGGACTCATCTCTATTCCTCATTAATCCCCCTGATTTTTTATTCTGCCTAAGAAAAAAATATATCACAGCATGATTTTTATGTGCAGAACATGGTGCCTAAAGTTGGTTTCCTTATTTTTGTCATTACTTAATTTGATCTACCAGATCTGTATTCTGAGAATGGATATTATACCCACTTTTGAGAAATCTTCACTTACTAAAAGTTTGACCCCCTTAAGAGGTTCATTTTGGAGAAGAGGTTTTCTAGAGAAGTACAGTCAGCATTGCCACATAAAGGCAATCAAGGTTTGGTAGCTAGTGTCAACCGTCAACTTGACTATATATGGAATGAACTACAATCCAGAAATGGAGGACACACCTGGGATGGGGATCTTGAGGCAGGAAGACACAGGCTTTAATCCAGTCTTCTCCTTGCTACCTTTGGATCAAGATTTAGAATTCTCAGCTCCTTCTCCAGCACAATGTCTGCTTGGATGTTGCCATGTTCCCACCATGGTGATATCGGACTAAACCTCTCAAACTGAAAGCTAGCCCCAATTAAATATTTCTTTTTATAAGAGTTGCCTTGGTCATGGTGTCTCTTCATAACGATAGAGCACCAACTAAGACACAAGGTTGATGGAGTAAGAGGCTCTGAGACTTCACTCTGGCCTCACAGTGAAAGGCAGAGCAGTTGAGCACATACTCCTTGGAAAAGAAACTTTCTGGTTCTCCTGAAAGAGATCACTGTTGATACGAATCCCAAAGGTGTCTTTGGTTACATATTGGTGTCTTAGTTATACACTAATAAATTTTTGAGAAGGCCTATTATAAATCATGTAAGTAATTGGGGGTTCTAAGTTTCACGAGGAAGGAAGACTTGTTAGGTAAATGGAAAAGAATTTAGACAGTAATATTTGGCTTACGTTTCAATCAGCAATTTAAATGATTAATGGAAACATTGGTGAATGAAAGTCTGTTTGAGCCCTGGAAAAGTAAATTTGTCTCCAGGTTGAGGGACTATCATTCAAGGAAAGTAAATCAACCTGGGAGGAAAGCTGCCGTAGTGGAAGGAAACTTGGACCGAGTCAAAAGACCCTTGGTCTTATTTGGGGATCTGACTTTGGGTAAGTTTCTGAATCCTTCATTGTCTCAGTTTTCTCCCATCCCTCTACAGTGTGGCATTACTGCAGCAGTCCCTTAGGAATACTCTAACTCCGATATTATGTAATTTAAGAAATGCCTGGATTTAACACTTTATGTCAGAGGCAGTGTTTCCAGGGCTCGGGACATCTGCTTCCTGTTGGGATGCACATCATTTTCCTTTGCTGCTCACACTTCCTGTGTGTGTGTAATCTTTCTTGCAATCGTTATCTCTCATGGGATTAAAATAAAATCCTCATGAGAGAATTGAAATACAAAAAGGCTAAGACTTGCTCTTAATGTAGTCAGTTTTTAATTTTCATAGAACACCATAAAAATGACATAAAATAACTCCTCAGCTAAGAACACTGTCAGCTGCTGGTGAGAATCTCACTCCTTGGTATTCCAGACTCTCTTGGAAGCAGAGGAAAACAAAAGTCATGGTATTTGTTTTCAACTGCATCTGTTTGTATGTATGTGCACGTGCATGTGTGCATGTGTGCGTGCATGCGTGCATGCGTGCGTGCATGTGTGTGTGTGTGTGTTATAGCATGCATATGAAAGTCAGAGGACAACTTTTGAACATTGCATTTGTTACCTCTTCTTCTATGTGGGTCCAGAACCATAGGAATAAATTAAAGCTATTTCTTAGACGAGTTTAATCATGGGCACTACAGTTGGTTAGAATTGTTCTAGTAACTTATAGCTCTTCTTTCTCTATCACAAAATCTCGAAAGATTCATTTGCCTTACTTTGGAATGATAACTCAGACAGCTAATATTTACTGAACATTTGCTATTTTAAAGGTTTCATATCACTCAATCTCTATATTTTACACATGAGAAGAAATGAACAGAGTTGAAATACCTTGTGGAAATTCTATACGACTCTCTGGTGTTTAGGCTGGGATTTGAACCAAGCCCTTCCATCAGTGATAATATCTTTGTAGGAAGACATTAGGAGTGATAAAGATGCAGAAACTGCAGTCAAAGGGTAAGCTGGTACCACCCACCCAGCAAACTAGAGGGGTGAAAAAAAATAGCTCAACACACAGGGAAAGACTGGGCAGAGATAGATTCTTATTTTGTCCTGGGCTTAAGAAGAATATTTCATGTCCTCATTTCTTTTCTTTTTAGTTCTGCCAAATGCAGATATCACAATAGGAAAAAAAAAAAAAAAAGGCTTTGCAGAAAAGAGGAGACTCAGCGTTGACCTAGTTGTGGGATAATCACAGTTCAGGCCCTGCTACCACTCAGCAGCTCTCTTTGCTCTTCATGTCTTACATGGCAAGTCAGCCCTCCTCCAAGAAAATCTGAAAAAGACAGATACTCATTCCCCCAAGTCTCTGTAAATAGATATGGAAACGTGACTCAAATCTAGACAATGAGCTTCGAGACAAATATTAGAGAATCCTTGGCATGATTTCACAAAAGTAGTGATGGAGAGTCCACTCCTCCAAGGCTAGATTTTGGCTTGCCCGGTTGTATTTGGCTCTGCTGTGAGCCATACTGACATCACGAGGGAGGTTCAGACAATGCACAGAGAGCAGCAGAGGACTGATGTAGCAGAAATCAAGACTGCCCTTGGGATCACTTTTGCAAGAATCTTCAGGTTTAACCACGCATTTAGGACTACCCTAATTGTGCAAATGGGAAACAAGATGCAAGGATTATTTAGTAATTGACCGAATACAGATAACAGGATTTTTTTAGCATCAGTATTTGGAAAGACTCCTTTTTTATTGAATTTGATTGACACTTCTGCAAAAAAAAATCAATGGAGTACATATGTACAGTTTGATTTTGCATTTGTTCTTTATCCCATGTGAATATATACATTTATCCTCATGTCCAAGTACAATGTTTTATCACATTAGAGATTATTGTATCTACAGAGTAAAAGTTAAAGTCAGATAGTATGGATTTTCCAAATCTGTTCCTTTCAGCTCATTTCAGTTGTTTTAGATCAATTTTATGTCCATCTATAATTTAGAACGGGCATCCCAATTCTTCTAGTGAAAGCTTCCTGGGATGTCACCTTCAGTTAACTTGAATCTACAAATCAATTTAGAGTCAATCAGCATCTTAATGACGTGTCTTTAGCTCTTTGATTATAGCATATCTCTTCACTTATTTACAGTTTATTAAATATTAAATCAAGCAAAGTTTTATTGCACAGTTTTAAAATATATTTCTTTTTTTTTCTTTTTTTTTTTTTAGGTATTTTCCTCATTTACATTTCCAATGCTATCCCAAAAGTGTCCCATACCCACTCCCCCCCACTCCCCTACCCACCTACTCCCCCTTTTTGGCCCTGGCGTTTCCCTGTACTGGGGCATATAAAGTTTGCAAGTCCAATGGGCCTCTCTTTCCAGTGATGGCCGACTAGGCCATCTTTTGATACATACGCAGCTAGATTGATCACTGACGCACACCTTCAGCATTGCTCTCAATAGTACTGTTTTAATGTCCATTCCAGTCTTGTTATAAGTTGATTTTAATTGCCTAGATTCAGGTATCACTTCCTGTGTTCTTTCTGTGGCTCCTTTATAATTCTACTATAGAGGCTCTGTCTCTTATGTCAGCATCACATATTTTCTGTCACTCTCCCAGTGCAACGAATAGGACCAACCTCATGACCTTTAACAGAAGTTATATTAACAGACAAAATTTTATTATCCCATACCTCAGTATGATGTTCCCTGTAGCCATTTTTTTTATAGACTCATTTTGTCAATTCAGGAAATTTCCCTCTTTAAAACATATTTTGAAAGGTTTTGTCAATGAACAGACATGAACTCGAAAATAACACTCATGCATCTACTGAGATACTCGACTGACACAGTGGATTGTGTTGATGGTTTTCAAGTGTTGATACATAACTCCAGTGGCCCACACTTTTGCTTCAGGTATTTCCTCGCTCCTTTGTGTGATGCTATGAAAACCATTCACTTAAAAGTGCTCTTGAATTTTCTTTATGATTTAATCTTTTGATCCATAGATACAAAGTTAATATTTAATTTTGAGATTTGCTTTGACGTCCTCTGACAGTCTCTCTTGGTACTTTTATCATGTGTTTAAGAGGAATGCATATAAATTAAAGTGGCTGACAAACATGATTAATGTCACGCCTTGTGTTCATAAAAGGACAAATTAAAACTTTTACCACTATCAGTTAATATATGTGTTTCGCAACATTCTTTGTGTTGACATCTACTTTTTCTTAACATTAACGCAGTCATTGGGGGCTTCTTTAGCTAGTATTAATGTGGCAAATGATTTATGTCTTTTTATTTTCATTCTAGTTCTTATATTTAAAATAGGTTTCTAGAAGGCAGCATAGGCTTGGACCTTGCTTTTATTGTTTTTTTTTAATTTTTAAATTTTTATTACATATTTTCCTCAGTTACATTTCCAATGCTATCCCAAAAGTCCCCCATAGCGCCCCCCACTTCCCTACCCACCCATTCCCATTCTTTTGGCCCTGGCATTCCCCTATATTGGGGCATATAAAGTTTGCAAGTCCAATGGGCCTCTCTTTCCAGTGATGGCCGACTAGGCCATCTTTCGATACATATGCAGCTAGAGACAAGAGCTCTGGGGTTCTGGTTAGTACATCATGTTGTTCCAACAATAGGGTTGCAGATACCTTTAGCTCCTTGGGTACTTTCTCTAGCTTCTCCATTGGGAGCCCTGTGATACATCCAATAGGTGACTGTGAACATCCACTCCTGTGTTTGCTAGGCCCCGGCATCGTCTCACAAGAGACAGCTATATTTGGGTCCTTTCAGCAAACTCTTGCTAGTGTATGCAATGGTGTCAGCGTTTAGAAGCTGCTTATGGGATGGATCCCTGGATACGGCAGTCTCTAAATGGTCCATCCTTTCATCACAGCTCCGAACTTTGTCTCTGTAACTCCTTCCCTGGGTGTTTTGTTCCCAATTCTAAGAAGGGGCACAGTGTCCACACTTCGATCTTCATTCTTCTTGAGTTTCATGCGTTTAGCAAATTGTATCTTATATCTTGGGTATCCTAAGTTTTGGGCTAATATCCACTTATCAGTGAATACATATTGTGTGAGTTCTTTTGTGATTGTGTTACTTCACTCAAGATGATGCCCTCGAGGTCCATCCATTTGGCTAGGAATTTCATAAATTCATTCTTTTTAATAGCTGAGTAGTACTCCATTGTGTAAATGTACCATAATTTCTGTATCCATTCCTCTGTTGAGGGACATCTGGGTTCTTTCCAGCTTCTGGCTATTATAAATAGGGCTGCTATGAACATAGTGGGGCATGTGTCCTTCTTACCAGTTGGGACATCTTCTGGATATATGCCTAGAAGAGGTATTGCTGGATCCTCCGGTGGTACTATGTCCAATTTTCTAAGGAACTGCCAGACTGATTTCCAGAGTGGTTGTACAAGCTTGCAATCCCACCAACAATGGAGGAGTGTTCCTCTTTCTCCACATCCTCGCCAGCATCTGCTGTCACCTGAATTTTTGATCTTAGCCATTCTGACTGGTGTGAGGTGGAATCTCAGGGTTGTTTTGATTTGCATTTCCCTGATGATTAAGGATGTTGAACATTTTTTCAGGTGCTGCTCTGCCATTCGGTATTCCTTGGGTGAGAATTCTTTGTTCAGTTCCATGAGCATGGGAGATATTTCCATCTTCTGAGATCTTCTATAATTTCTTTCTTCAGAGACTTGAAGTTTTAATTATACAGATCTTTCACTTCCTTAGTTAGAGTCACGCGAAGATATTTTATATTATTTGTGACTATTGAGAAGAGAGTTATTTCCCTAATTTCATTCTCAGCCTGTTTATTCTTTGTGTAGAGCCCCATTTTTTAATGGGGTTATTTGACTTTCTGGAGTCCACCTTCTTGAGTTCTTTATATATATTGGATATTAGTCCCTTATCTGATTTAGGATAGGTGAAGATCCTTTCCCAATCTGTTGGTGGTTTTTTTGTCTTATTGATGGTGTCTTTAGCCTTGCAGAAGCTTTGCAGTTTCATGAGGTCCCACTTGTCAATTCTCGATCTTACAGCACAAGCCATTACTGTTCTATTCAGGAATTTTTCCCCTGTGCCCATATCTTCAAGGCTTTTCCCCACTTTCTCCTCTATAAGTTTCAGTGTCTCTGGTTTTATGTGAAGTTCCTTGATCCACTTAGACTTGACCTTAGTACAAGGAGATAGGAATGGATCGATTCGCATTCTTCTACATGTTAACAACCAGTTGTGCCAGCACCATTTGTTGAAAATGCTGTCTTTCTTCCACTGGATGTTTTTAGCTCCCTTGTCGAAGATCAAGTGACCGTAGGTGTGTGGGTTCATTTCTGGGTCTTCAATTCTATTCCATTGGTCTATTTGTCTGTCACTATACCAGTACCATGCAGTTTTTATCACAATTGCTCTGTAGTAAAGCTTTAGGTCCGGCATGGTGATTCCACCAGAGGTTCTTTTATCCTTGAGAAGAGTTTTTGCTATCCTAGGTTTTTTGTTATTCCAGATGAATTTGCAGATTGCACTTTCTAATTCGTTGAAGAATTGATTTGGAATTTTGATGGGGATTGCATTGAATCTGTAGATTGCTTTTGGCAAGATAGCCATTTTTACAATGTTGATCCTGCCAATCCATGAGCATGGGAGATCTTTCCATCTTCTGAGATCTTCTATAATTTCTTTCTTCAGAGACTTGAAGTTTTTATTATACAGATCTTTCACTTCCTTAGTTAGAGTCACGCCAAGATATTTTATATTATTTGTGACTATTGAGAAGGGTGTTGTTTCCCTAATTTCATTCTCAGCCTGTTTATTCTTTGTGTAGAGAAAGGCCATTGATTTGTTTGAGTTAATTTTATATCCAGCTACTTCACCGAAGCTGTTTATCAGGCTTAGGAGTTCTCTGGTGGAATTTTTAGGGTCACTTATATATACTATCATATCATCTGCAAAAAGTGATATTTTGACTTCATCTTTTCCAATTTGTATCCCTTTGATCTCCTTTTGTTGTCGAATTGCTCTGGCTAGGACTTCAAGTACAATGTTGAATAGGTATGGAGAAAGTGGACAGCCTTGTCTAGTCCCTGATTTTAGAGGGATTGCTTCAAGATTCTCACCATATACTTTGATGTTGGCTACTGGTTTGCTGTAGATTGCTTTTATCATGTTTAGGTATGGGCCTTGAATTCCTGACCTTTCCAAGACTTTTATCATGAATGGGTGTTGGATTTGTCAAATGCTTTTTCTGCATCTAACGAGATGACCATGTGGTTTTTGTCTTTGAGTTTGTTTATATACTGGATTACGTTGATGGATTTCCGTATATTGAACCATCCCTACATCCCTGGGATGAAACCTACTTGTTCCGGGTGGATGATTGTTTTGATGTGTTCTTGGATTCGGTTAGCAAGAACTTTATTGAGGATTTTTGCATCAATATTCATAAGGGATATTGGTCTGAAGTTTTCTATCTTTGTTGGGTCTTTTTGCGGTTTAGGTATCAGAGTAATTGTGGCTTCATAGAATGAGTTGGGTAGAGTACCTTCTGTTTCTATTTTGTGGAATAGTTTGTGAAGAACTGGGATTAGATCTTCTTTGAAGGTCTGATAGAACTCTGCACTAAACCCATCTGGTCCTGGGCTTTTTTTAGTTGGGAGACTATTAATGACTGCTTCTATTTCTTTTGGGGGATATAGGGCTGTTTAGATCATTAACCTGATCTTGATTCAACTTTGGTACCTGGTATCTGTCTAGGAACTTTTCCATTTCATCCAGGTTCTCCAGTTTTGTTGAGTATAGCCTTTGGTAGAAGGATCTGATGGTGTTTTGGATGTCTTCAGGATCTGTTGTTATGTCTCCTTTTTCATTTCTGATTTTGTTAATTAGGATGCTTTCCCTTTGCCCTCTAGTGAGTCTGGCTAAGGGTTTATCTATCTTGTTGATTTTCTCAAAGAACCAGCTCCTTGATTGGTTGATTCTTTGAATAGTTCTTCTTGTTTCCACTTGGTTGATTTCGCCCCTGAGTTTGATTATTTCCTGCCCTCTACTCCTCTTGGGTGAATTTGCTTCCTTTTGTTCTAGTGCTTTTAGGTATGTTGTCAAGCTGCTAATGTGTGCTCTCTCTAGTTTCCTTTTGGAGGCACTCAGAGCTATGAGTTTTCCCCTTAGAAATGCTTTCATTGCGTCCCATAAGTTTGGGTATGTTGTGGCTTCATTTTCATTGAACTCTAAAAAGTCCTTAATTTCTTTCTTTATTCCTTCCTTGACCAAGGTATCATTGAGAAGAGTGTTGTTCAGTTTCCACGTGAAGGTTGGCTTTCTATTATTTATTTTGTTATTGAAGATCAGCCTTAGTCCATGGTGATCTGATAGGATGCATGGGACAATTTCAATATTTTTGTATCTGTTGAGGCCTGTTTTGTGACCAATTATGTGGTCAATTTTGGAGAAGGTACCATGAGGTGCTGAAAAGAAGGTATATCCTTTTGTTTTAGGATAGAATGTCCTGTAGATATCTGCCAGATCCATTTGATTCATAATTTCTGTTAGTTTCACTGTGTCCCTGTTTAGTTTCTGTTTCCATGATCTGTCCATTGGTGAAAGTGGTGTGTTGAAGTCTCCCACTATTATTGTATGAGGTGCAATGTGTGCTTTGAGATTTACTAAAGTTTCTTTAATGAATGTGGCTGCCTTTGTATTTGGAGCATAGATATTCAGGATTGATAGTTCCTCTTGGAAGATTTTACCTTTGATGAGTATGAAGTGTCCCTCTCTGTCTTTTTTAATGACTTTGGGTTGGAAGTCAATGTTATCAGATATTAGAATGGCTATTCCAGCTTGTTTCTTCCTACCATTTGCTTGGAAAATTGTTTTCCAGCCTTTCATTCTGAGGTAGTGTCTATCTTTTTCTCTGAGATGAGTTTCCTGTAAGCAGCAAAATGTTGGGTCTTGTTTGTGTAGCCAGTTTGTTAGTCTATGTCTTTTTATAGGGGAGTTGAGTCCATTGATATTAAGAGATATTAAGGAAAAGTAATTGTTGTTTCCTGTTTTTTTTGTTGTTAAAGTTGGCATTCTGTTCTTGTGGCTGTCTTCTTTTAGGTTTGTTGAGGGATTACCTTCTTGTTGTTTCTAGTGTGTGGTTCCTGTCCTTGTATTGGTTTTTTTCTGTTATTATCCTTTGAAGGGCTGGATTCGTGGAGAGATAATGTGTGAATTTGGTTTTGTCGTGGAATACTTTGGTTTCTCCATCTATGTTAATTGAGAGTTTGGCTGGGTATAGTAGCCTGGGCTGGAATTTGTGTTCTTTTAGTGTCTGTATAACATCCGTCCAGGATCTTCTGGCTTTCATAGTCTCTGGTGAAAAATCTGGTGTAATTCTGATAGGCTTGCCTTTATATGTTACTTGGCCTTTTTCTCTTACTGCTTTTAGTATTCTATCTTTATTTAGAGCATTTTTGTTCTGATTATTATGTGTCGGGAGGTATTTTTTTTCTGGTCCAGTCTATTTGGAGTTCTGTAGGCTTCTTGTATGTTCATGGGCATCTCTTTCTTTAGATTTGGGAAGTTTTCTTCTATAATTTTATTGAAGATGTTTGCTGGTCCTTTGAGTTGAAAATCTTCATTCTCATCCACTCCTATTATCCGTAGGTTTGGTCTTCTCATTGTGTCCTGTATTTCTTGGATGTTTTGAGTTAGGATCTTTTTGCATTTTACATTTTCCTTGATTGTTGTGCCAATGTTCTCTATGGAATCTTCTGCACCTGAGATTCTCTCTTCCATCTCTTGTATTCTGTTGCTGATGCTCGTATCTATGGTTCCAGATTTCTTTCCTAGGGTTTCTATCTCCAGTGTTGCCTCATTTTGGGTTTTCTTTATTGTGTCTACTTCCCTTTTTAGGTCTAGTATGGTTTTGTTCATTTCCATCATCTGTTTGGATGTGTTTTCCTGTTTTTCTGTAAGGACTTCTACCTGTTTGATTATGTTATCCTGTTTTTCTTTAAGGATTTGTAACTCTTTAGCAGTGTTCTCCTGCAATTCTTTAAGGGATTTTTGTGCTTCCTCTTTACTGTCTTCTACCTGTTTACCAGTGTTCCTTTGTATTTCTTTAAGTGTCTTATTAAAGTCCTTCTTGAAGTCCTCTACCATCATCGTGAGATATGCTTTTAGATCCGTGTCTAGCTTTTCCGGTGTGTTGGGGTGCCCTGGACTGGGCGAAGTGGGAGTGTTGGGTTCTGATGATGGTGAGTGGTCTTGGTTCCTGTTAGTAAGATTATTACGTTTACCTTTCACCATCTGGTAATCTCTGGGGTTAGTTGTTGTCGTTGTCACTGTTTAAAGATTGGAGCAGAAGCTGTGTTCCACTCACCAGCAGTCTCAAAATCCTGTGGTGGGGGTCGTGGGTAGCTGGCGGGTGTCAGCTGACCCTGCGCTCTAGCTACCCAGGTGCTGTTCAGGCCGGAAGAGCGCTTTTATTGTTGTTGTAACCACTCTGAGACTTTGTAACTTTTAATTGGTGTTTTCATTTAATATAATTATTGTTTCTTTGAATATAGCCAGCCAACTCCAATTTGAGCATAAGAGAATTTTTCACATCCTAGCACTGACCATGGCTTAGCTGAGGACAGAGGGTGGATCCCCTATAGATCTGTGGGATTTCTCCTCGGTGGGGTACTCTTCATTCTGCTACTGGGCTCTGTAGACCCCAGCTGTCCTGGATTCCTATACCTTACATCTCTCCAAATCAAGTCCTCTGTCTGGATTCTTATCCCTCATTGGAAATGTTGACGATTCTATCCAAATGTAGTGATCCGTACTCATGTGCAATTTGAAAGATAATTGAGGCTAACATAGGTTACACTGCTATAAGTGGCAGAGTTAGGATTTGTGTGTGAGTTAGTCAGGCCTCAGAGCCTAAGGCTTCATCCTCAAAGCAGAATTACCTAGAAGTGCTCATATAAAAGGAGTTCATTGAATTTATGTGTGCCAGTGGAATTTTTAAATTAATTACTGGTCTCACTATTATTTTTTGTGACCAAATTAGTTATTTCAGCTAGCAAACACGTTGCAATTCAAACTTCATGGTTTATCAATGGGGTGATGTCAATAAAAAGTTAAATAATTGTTCACACAGCAGTTATTTTAATGATTCAGAGATCACAGTGTGTGATGATGTCAGCCTTATGATAGCTTTCACACTGGCTGTGTGTGTCTGAGTTAATCTTCACTTTAACATCCTTGGGCAACATCATACCCATAATAAATCATATCTTAACTAAATGATTTTGTATGAGAAAAAGCAATAAGGCAATTTTATTGCTTGAATCCTTTTGTTTTCTACAAAACTGGGCAGTTCATAAAATTATTAAAGTTTCTTGATGAAAATGATTTAGTTACAGTCTCCTCTGCCAATACAACCAGTTTCTGCCAACAAGAATAAAATAATCATGAAGGACAGTGCCGGGCTGAGCCCTCACTCCCTCCTCACACTGACAGTGTGGGGATTAGGGTGATGCACAATGAAGCAGGATCACTCAGAAAGCCCATTGCTAGCAGAGAGCAGTCTCCACAGAGGTGTGCATTTCGCAGCCCCTGTTAGCTGCCACCAGCACTTAAGCAAGTAATTGCCAAGGTTGGTGCAAGGTCATGTTAGGGTGTTCTAAAAGAGGGCTGAAGTAAAAAATACACACACCAAAATAAATGCAAATTAAATTAGTTGATTTTTTTAACTGATCAGACAATATTATAATTCTGTGGACTGTTAACAGAATAATTTAAAATCAGCAATGATACAGTCAGAGGTCCTAAACTAGAACTGATTACTTGTGAGTGTTGATCTCAAAGTGAATTTAACAAATCAATATAAATCTATAATAAAACTGTTGCTTTCCAGGTGGTTTTCAGAACACTTTCTTCAAAGTCTAGGGATATCATTGCTCTAGAGGGGATGAGGAGACAGGAGAATGGAGTTAATAGTTGAAAAGGACTAGAGTCTGGTACAACAGCTCACTTTATTCAGCACCTCAGACAATTTATATCCCGAGGGTTAAGAGAGGCCACTTGAGGAAAGTTCTCATGAGTTCAAGCTGTATACAATCATGAGGACAAGTTACATGTGGCAAAAACATGTTTTCCTTGGAGGCATATAAAGGATTTGCAAGCAATAATGAGTAATCTGAAGTGAATGTACTCCTATCTGTTATACCTTAGAAGAGCAAGCAAACACATTCCAAGAAAAATTTCGTGTTTTGCAGAAACTGAGGTCATAAGACTCTGGTCTTGTTTCCTTGGAGTTTTCTCACAAGCACTCAGACTTCTCTTCTTATGACGCCATGTTTGGACTATGTTCTGGCACAGGGTCTACTGGATGCCTCAGTGGGTAAAGGTGCTTGCTGCCAAGCCTGATGAAATGAGTTCAGTACCTAGAGTCCATACGATAGGAGAAGAGAACTGATTCCTGAAAGTGGTCTGTTGCTCTCCACATGTGCACCATGGTATGAGCATGCGTGTATACACCCAACCACATGCACTCTCTTTGAACATACACACACACTGTCTGTCTGTCTGTCTGTCTATCTCTTTGTGTGTGCACACTCACACATACCCTCTCTGTATGTGTGACACACACAAATACTCCCTGTATATAGCACACACACACACACACACACACACACACACACACACACACTTCTTAAAACCGGATGCAGCAGGAAAGCAAGTAACCCTTAAGGTTAATATAATTCAAGGGTTCTTAGGGCTTATGTAATTTGTCAAAGTAAATTAATAATTAGTCTCAAAAGGTGAGAGATGCAAAGAATAACTGGTCACTATGCAGCAGTGCTGACACTTTTTTTGCAAAGTGCATTCGAGACTAACTTCCTTGAGGAGATCACATGGGGAGACTAATGAGAAGAAGTGAAGAGGGCCGATGCCTGGATGAAGACTTCCAAATAGAGGGTGTGGCAGGTGCATGGAGCTTAGAAGAGGTACATATTTGCTGTCTTAAATGAGACAAAAGTCACGATGACTGAAGTATGGTGGGAACTTGAGGAACCAGGCTCTGAAATTAGTTCCTAAGGGACAAAGCAGACCTGAAACCCCTGTGAACAGAGCTGTGAGTGCTGGAGATGTAGCAGACCCACTGTGTGCTAGTGCTGGAGCTAGAGTAGGCCTACTGTGTGCTGAAACAGTACAACAGTTGTGTGTTGAGGCTCTGCCCTTTAAACACATACTCTGTTCTTTGTGTGAATATACACCTGCCACTTGTGTGATAGGATCGTTTTTTTAATAACTTAAAGCTATTTTGCTCCTACGGGGATGTTATGGTTAACAGTCACCGAGCACCTTTACACACCCCGCATTTTTTGGAGTTTCAAACACCTGGTCATCATTTTCTATACTGGGTCACTGGTCATGTATGTATCATTATCTTGTCAGGACTTCTCTTCACTTAAATAGGTAATTGTTGTTGACACTGGCTATAAAAACCAGACATCTGTATGGCTTCTGAGAGTCGGCCTGTCAAAGGCAGCTGCTGTTTAGAACCGTCTTGCTGGAAAATTAGATACAATGTAGACATAAGTATTTGAAGAATTGAAACTGTTCCAAATTTATGGCCACTCTCAGCACTAAAGCCTTCTGTCTGCATTACAATAATGTTTGGCTGTGTGGCAGTGATCCTGAGCCCTTCACATTCTGCCTTTACCTGTAGCTGCAGTCTGGTCAGGTGTCTAGGCTCCAGACACCCTTGTCGACCTCAACACTAACATTTTGAGTTATCATTTCTTCATACGGTATAGGAAGGCTCCTTCTTAATCATCCACACTCATTTTCCCTGACTATGCCAGGCCGTGCTGTCTCGTAAAAGGCACTTTTTGTTACATTTTTAAATTTCACTTCATGGTACTTACATCACTCTCTGATTTTAGAATGTTTGTGTGCATTTACATATTCGCTACACATTTCCTTTTCTTTAGGTATAAGCTCCATGAAGATAAGAATTTGCCTGTTTGCTTTACTATGTTCTTAATGAAGTTTGCTGGACCTAGATTCACCTGTGACTGTGTGAAGGCTCTCCCTCATCACTCTTCTTTCAAGCATCAAACCTTCTAACACTGACTTGTCCTTGCCTGGCCTGAGAGCTGCCATGGTGGCTGAGAGCTCCAAGCTTCCCCTGATGGATTCCAGAAATCTCTCATCCTGGCTTTCCATGCCAGTTTCCCCTAAGTTCACAAAGAGCTGCACCTCAGGGGCTACATGGAGTTCTAGCTAGCATGCTCTTGGCTGTGTGTCTTCCATTAAGAGTCTTGCTTCTGATACACGGCTCATGGATTCGTTTCCTTCGGGTAACTGAATCTATTGGATGGCTCTGAAGTTTCTGTCACTTGCCAATGGCATTTACCTTTCCCGGCCACCATTTGTGTCTGGGTGTGGGTGTCACAGTCAGCTTTGGTGTTTCCTAACAGTGAATTTCCAAGCCTGTTGGAAATTCCTTTCGTCTGTTTTTGCTATTGTTACATCTGGCTCTCATCGCTTATAAATCTCACAGTACAGTGTTAACATGATGACTTCCTGGGAATCATTTCTTGCCAATCTATAACTAGAAAATTCTCTTTTTATTTGCTTTTGGTTTTCCATGTCCACAGTTTTTCATTTCTTCCTGTTGATCCATTGTGTCTCACCCTGTGCGTGTGAAGAATTCCCTCGTGAATTTCTTTCCTGTCTCTCAGCTAGTGCTCACATTATGCCCCTGAAAAGTTCATTTTGTACTTTTGGTTTTTGAGAGATGGTTTTGCTAGATTTTTTTTCAGGGTTGACAGAATTGTTTTCTTTCCAGCGATTCACAGATGTCACACCTCTGTCTTTCACTTCTCACAGCTTCTGACAAGAAGTTTACTCTTCTACTCATCTAAGTTCTTAGGTTCGGGACACACCTCTCTCTTGGCAGCTGCGAGATTTCCTCTTTATCTCTGCTTCACTGCAGTCTGCCTGCCACAGTTTGTATGTTTGGACTTATTTTAACTTTGTTTTATTTTCACTAGGTATTTATCTTACTCCTAGGTTTTTTGTGTTTTGTTTTTTGTTTTTGATTCTTGGTCAAATGTGTTGTGAGTTTCTTTTAATATAGCCTTTGTCTTTCTGTCTCTTTTGTCCCTCTTGCTTTCTCATCCTCTCTTGTAACTCTAGGTACCTTTGCTGATGGCCGACAGCTCAATGATGTGTTTCCCCTCTCTCCACTTTCCTTCAGTGAGCCTGGTTTATATTCATCTGTCTTTAGATTCAGTGAGCTTTTAGAAATAAATTTATTACTGCATCTGCATTTAAGGTTTATTCCAGCTAGCAGATCCCATCTCTGATAAAAATTCTTCATTTGCTCCTGCACGGTGCCTCGTTTCCTACTTTTAACATAGTCCTCCACTCTTCTTCTAGCCCCAGGGAGAGCTAACCTTTGGTTCATATCTATTGTTCCTTCCATCTATATAGTTCATCATCCTCTAATTCTATTTTCTTCATTTTTGTTTCTTCTAATTTTTTACTCACTTGTAAATGTCCCACATAAAAGACTTAAAAGTGAGGAAATACTAATTTTACTAAAAAATAATTCTTATATTGGGTCACTAGAAGTGGGGGGTTAGGTTTTGTTTTCAGTATGCATAAGCTTCAACTTCTCTAGTATTGGCCACCATTGCTATGACTTAAAGCAAAGGTTATGATGACACATTCAGTCCTGCTTTCCTAGTTTGTCACCTGTCCTTTCATAGGTGCATGGGGCTTATCTCTAGGCTGTGGTCTCTTACCTTGTGGAGATACTGCTCTTTGTCCATCAGTGGCAGGTCCATAATGAGAATGACGAAAGCCTTCCATTCTCCTTGTCCGTACCTAGTCTTAGACTTGTCATTAGCTGTGGACTGTGGATTTTATACTATCTGGTCTCCTTTCGATGGCAGTCAAGTTCCGTCTTTATTTGGGCTAATCTTGGGAAATGTTTTCTAGTACTTTCTCAAATGTTAACAGACCATTGTTTAGTTCTGGAACAGGCTCCTTCGGGAAACATGACTGCCTTCCTTCTCCAGAGCATGGAAATATGTTCTGTAAGACAACCTTCTTCACAGGAGGTCCTTTTTTGTCTTTAGAGATATTGTGATTAGCTCTACATTCCTTAGCAACTTCAAGATTTTTCTTCAGATGGGAATGCAGAGAAAAGGTTTCATGATATTTTTCTCCAGTATCAACTAATTGTCACAGATAGTTCTGCCCTCAGGTGCTGATAGTAGAGTCCAGCTCCACCACAGTCTCTCTCATGAGCTCCTTGTCAAAGTTCATGATGGCGGACCAGGAGCTTCTAGTGAGCAACACAAGATACCAGGTCTCTGGAGCTCTCACTCTTCCAAAACAATGGACACATTAACTGGTGCTGTCCAGCTAGCAGTCATAACTATAGTTTATTATGACCACCCAACCTACATGGTGAACATTCTTTTCTCACCTGCTTTGTCATAAACTGATAACTTAGATGTTCTATCTGCTTCTGTTTCTCTTTGGAATTCAGCTGACGTGATTGCTCTAGGTATCATATTTTGATCAGAACCATAGTTTAGATGTTTGTGGTTTTGACTTTTTCTGGTTGGCACTTGAGTGATGTTTTCCATCTGTCTTCTTTAAATGCCCTGTGAACAAATGAGAAGCAACCCACCCAGTGTTAAGGTTCACTGTATCACTTTTTTTGTACCTTTGACGTCCTTTTTCTAGAGGGCCTGTAATCTAATAGGAGAGGTTATAACTTCCCAACCAGTGTCAGTCACTGTCATACCTAACACACTGCTCCTGTTCATAAGGCAAGGTCACTGATCAGCTCTCAAGGTTAGACAGTCTATCCTATGAAGGACTCATTGACCTTGTAGGGAAGAGCAGAAATAACTTGATAGAATATAGATTCTTCTTGGAAGATTTAGTGTGTTTTTCAAAACCACTTCTTTTTATATATAATAATCACTGGGATAATGGCACAACCTATTCTGTTCAAAGACAAAGAGATCATGTGTGTTAAAGTTGACAAAGATTATTTCCAGTTAAAGAGAGGGAGTGCTTTCTTAAAGATTATCAAAACCTTCCGGGTGAGATTTCAAACCTGATAATGATTACATAATTCTCAAAAGCCCAGCCATGTTATTTTTGTCCTAAAGAAGCGGAATGAGTGCCTGTGGTTAGAATAAAATCAGAAGAGCCTGTAAGATATGGAGGTGCCTGCTCGGGGGACAGTCACAGTAAGTTTCAGATGGTGAGTAAAGATACCCATTACACATCCCAAGGCATAGGTTTTAAAGTGGTGATTCAGATGCACCCACCGGAGAATGAAATCTTCTTGTCTAGGGTTGAATTAAAAGAAGGCAATGGCTGCGAATGAATTCTGCTTCTATCACAAAAGTACATGGAGATAAACTCATCCCTAGAGGAGTGTTCTCCAACTGTACGGAGGGATTGTATGGAACAAAGGAGTCTTAATAATAACAAGCAGTAATCGGTTATTACAGCTGACCTTTCACATAGAATCCTCCAAGGACTTAATGCACATTGAATATTACAGCAATACAAAATATTAAAGAGGATTGTTAGGCCTAGAAACTATTTCAGACCATGGCAAGACCCATAAACTGTGACGGAGGAAGATTTTACAGGCCTTCCAAGGATTACAGAGCAAATGTCTTTAGGTGTTGGTTGGGAATATATGCATAAGTGTCTCTAGTCTGTGGTAAGACAAACAAGAAAGAGCGAGTTCTGAGTGTCCTGTGTAGAGGTATTCAAATCTGATTTTTTTCAAAGTTGTTTCAGTCAAATTATTATTATTATTATTATTATTATTAATTATGTTTCAGGAAATATTTACTTATTAGCTAAAAGTTGAGTCTGAATCCTAGGATCTCTGTGGAGATAATCTATAGTTTAAAGTACCACAATGCCCCCAATCCTTCCCCATCTTAATAAATTACCAACATTCCACTCATGTAATGCTCCTTGAGTCAGAGCATGGTTTCTCATGGAAGGGAGGCTTAGGAGGCTCACACTGGTCATGACGTAGGGCATCACTTCTCTTCTGTAAGACTAACTTGGAGAGGAGATGGGGAATGAATGAAGCAAGGCACTTTTGCTTTCTTGTTTTGTCCTTTGGAAAATGTTAGTTGGACAGGACACGTTTTTAAGTCACAGTGTTTGTGTTTATCAGGCAATAGAAAAAGAATTTGAACTGCCTATTGATTTGACTGACAGCAGGACACAGTATTATCTATGGGAGGAAGAGCAGCCTCAAGCTAACATTCAAAAAACCAACACTAGGTTAATATATATATATATATATATATATATATATATATATATATATGAGAAAGCATTTAGATATATGGTGATCAAGCCATGTTTTCCCTTATGGGAACTAGATACTATTTCTGGATGTGGGTAGGCATGTGATATGGAAATTCTAGACTAAATGCTAGAATGCTTATAAGGGAGGTGAAAGAATTCATTTCTTAACAACTAGTATATGAAAAGTCAAAAATCATATTTTCTTCCATTATCTACAAAGTAAACATGATTGTTCTGAGGAATTTAACTGTGTGATTTCGATTCAGTAAATACACAAAAGTCAAACAGAGTTTCTGATATTCTTTCTTAATTGAGATTCATTAATATGCAGGAGATGATTAATGGCCCACTCTGATTTAGTTCCTTTGGCACTGGGCTTATTTTTACAGTAACAAAAAGTATTTCTTTTATTTGATATAGCTCAGTTTAAAGCTTTCTTATTATTTCCTTTCCTTTTGAAACTCTTTTGCAAATTCTTATAGGCCTGTATATGGAGTTAATTTTAAAAATAAAAACCATGCTATATATATTCCAAAATAGAATGAATAAACTATTATACTCTAATAACCTAGACAAATGTGAAATTAGAGTAAATTTGCAGATTCACTATATGAAAACTATAAACACAAAATTTAATAAGATATAAGTAATAATTTGGGTTATTTTGCTTATAGTTTTGATTGACATGTGGAAAGAATATTGATTGTATCACAGCCAAGAATTTTATGCTTCTGTGCATCATACAGAGCTCAACTGCACATAATGTTGCCTATCCCAAATTAAAAACATCCTGGCACACTTCAGAACATCCCTTGGATTGCTCACAATCTGCAATATAAGAAGGGACAGAGCACAGCTTATGGAACGTGTTCAATAAGTTACAATAATTGAGACACATTTTCAAGGACTGTATATAAATAAATAGACTTGAAAATAAAGCAAATATATAGCATGAATTTTCACCTAGATAAAACATTAAAAACAAAATGCTTAAATTTCCATTTGTTTTTTTTTTTTTTAATGAAGACATTTCGCAATGGGATCAATTAGAATGAATTCTAGTAGCCTCTCTAGTCATCATTATTAATTTTGACTATAATGACTATTTGACTATAATTTTGACTATAATTCAATGAGCTTCATGGGGTGCTGTTCTGAACTGCCATCTTACTCACACAGAGTCTACCATGTTTAAGTGGGAAGGTAAGGGACTATCATTTTGCTAAAGAAAATTCCATAGTCAGAAAGGCATGCTGGGATAGATGGGTCCACTCACAGCCAATTTCTCAGCTTGAGAAAGGTTATTTTAGGAGAATCAGTTCTAATTCGGTGGGCTGACAAGCACACCAAGAGGTATTATTTTAATTTTTCTCTTCTTATTGCTGCATCCATGGTTGAGTTGACAGCTTTTGTAGGTTAAAACTTATACACTCAAATTTGAGAAAGGAAAGGTTAAATTTTGCAACTAGCATTAAGTCTTATGAGTTGGTGTGGCCATGAAGCCAAGTCTAGCTAAGTCCACTTCTGAAGCCTGGCTCCAGGTGACATTAGAAGGCACAGGCTTAAGAGTCATGTTGAAATCTCTTTCAGAAAATGCAGTAGACTGTAAGTTGCTGAAGGCACCTTTTTTTTTTTTTTTTTAAGTTTGTGACTATTTGGTGAATAAGAAAGAAAAAATTGCTAGCTCTTAAAATGTCTAGAGTTTTTGCTGTCTAGAAGCCAAGATTATGCAATTATAATGAATTTAAACTTAAGACATTTTACTTCTATAATATTTCATATAACTAAACATGACTTTGTGAATTTTAGATAATCATTTTATCATTATGTTACCTTGTATTTATATATAATGCTCTTGTCATGATGAGGTCGGAAGAACTGATGCGTGTCCTCAAATCATAAAACTCTGAGAAGTGAGAAAACACTGTATTCAGGGTAGAGTTCCTTCAGTGGTTTGTATGGGCCTTCTGTTCTCTGCAGGTTCTCTCTGAGTGGCTTCTTAAGAACAGTTCCCGCTGACTACATCCTTTGTGAGAGAAGAGTGGCTATTCCTTAACAAGCCAAACACTGTTGTCTTTATTTTCAAACTTATTTTTCTCAGGATTGAAAACAGACATTTTATAGATAGTGGAATTTTTAAAATTAACTATTGTATGGAAATATACAACATAGAGTTATTAAATATGGTTTTGGGGGGAAATATTTCAGACGGCTTGAATGTAGCTTGGCTGCAGGTGATTTCCCTAGCAAGTGCAAGGCCCTAGGTTCTCTCTTCAGCACAGGAAACCCACAAACAAACACAGCACCTGTTTGTTAGTGTTTATAATCAACTGTCGTTGGCCTTGTTGTCCCCAGGCAGCTTCCTTAGGAAAAACCAACTGAACAGCTCCGTCTGTTAAATTAACTAAGAAAAGAGCCTGTCAATTTGGATTTGGAGGTGGTGTTTAGAGTAAGCCCACTGTTGATATAAATTCAATAAAAACACTTGTGATGTGAAAGTGGGACAATGATATGATAAGCCTTTGTTTATTTATCATATTCCAAACGCGTTCTCAAGTGAGATTTTCTTTTAAAATTACATTAATGAGCAAGAACCATATGGCTTGCAATAGAGACATCACAAGAGCGGCATAAATCCAGCTGTCCGTTCCAGCACATAAGCGTGTTTTATTTGTGGTTTAATTTATTTATTTCTTTGTAAAAGAATTTCCTTATGTGTTAAGTATACACCATGTATTTCCTTTTCTATTTTATAGTTAATAACAAACATTCCATCATCATTATTATTTTCCATTTACAAGGCACCTTTCTTTTGAGCAATTCCTGTAATTTACAACCACATCACAGGACCATTTATGTAAATATTTTGCTTGCCTGGTTAACAACCTTGAAGCTTGCCATGTGTTCACATTCATGGAGTTACGAATAATTTAAAGACAGTCAAATTGAGATGAAATAGATTTTATTGATTTTATTTTCTCTTTACTTGAACTGTGGAGCTGAGGAGTAGATGGAGAGGGAGTTAAAGAGTAAGAAAAATATCATACACTAGCCACAAAAATGTTTTTACCACTTTTTTTGTGTGTGATGTATTGGTTGGGGAGTACAAAAAAAGGACATTCCAGAAGGATTTACAAGCAATGTTTACTGAGTCAATGTAATGAATCTATAATACTCCTTTCATTCCTGTAAAACACCCAACACTTTCAAATGATTTTGCTTTTCAATTACCTTTAAGCCTGGCTATTACTAACACTGTGTGTTTATGCAGGGTTGAACCGAACTAGTGATGTCTGGATTGGATGCATGTGTAGGTATCTGAGAAACTCAGAGGAATGAAGAACCGTGAGAGAAAACTAATCAAAACCCAGGAAAAGTGAATAGGGTGTGCAGGACTGGGAGTTTCAAAGCATGACTCCCCAAAGTAGCATGTGTGCTGTTGGTATCCTTGAGATTCTAGAATCACAGACATACAACTGAGGCTCAGCTCTAGCAGGAAAGCATTGAAGGAGAAATGTTAGTGAGATTTCAAACATGGACTCCCATGGTTCACCATCTTATTTGAAATGTAACATCTGTGCTTTCCAACATGGAAAAGATGGTTCTTTCAGTAAAGGAAGAATTGTTTATTTCAACAGGGGCATCTCTTAGATAACATCATCTTCACTCTTTCTGCTGAGGTTTAGAATGGTAGGATGTTGGACTTTAGGGAAAACACAGAGGTGGGAAGATTTGGATTCAGTCTGAGTTTGGTCTGGTTTGTGGTGAGGAAAAGATAATCTTGGGATTGTAGATACTTGAGGTCAGAGGGCTTGGAGTCATCACTGGGTCTTCTATTTGCATGAGAATTGTAATTCTTCACATTAGAAATAATCAGACTCTCAAGAGATCATTTTCTTGTACTTTTTTCTTTCCTTTCTTTTTTTCTTTTCCTTTCTTTCTTTCTGTCAGTGAATGCTTAGTGAGGTCCCTTAGATGGGAATTAACAGTGACTTCTCAAATCCTTTCCTCCTTTCAAACTCGGCTGTTTTCAGGAAAGGAAAACACATTCCTCACCTAGATCAGAGTTGTTTCTATATTATTTCTCCCCGATTAATTGGTCCTTGAAACATCTAAAACCTGTGGCTGGCCATTTTGCATTGCATAAACCACATGACTTGTAGCTGCTTCTTGCCACAGAGCCTTACCACTGTTTTATTTCTGACGTTGCCAATTCTATCCCATCCTTACAACTTTGTGCTGTGATTTTCCTGTTGTCTAGGATTCATTTCCTTTATTATTCTAGTCCTGTAGTTCTCAAGAATTTAAGTCTCACACCTTCTATCTTACTGAATATCATCTATCTGCAATCAAGTACCCGAACAGAGCAGAAGTCCTTTATCTGCACTTTAACCTTAGCTCTTAGGTACCTGGCACTAAGAATATAAAAGCTACTAAACATATTCATTCACTATTCATTGATCTGCATGTGTTTAACCTAGGCAAGTTCTCTATTTTTAATCAAAAAAATAAAAGCATAGGTAATAAATATAGAACTTTGTGTCTGTGCTCACAATCCTAGCCACAGCAGCTCAAATTAATACACAACAGCTATTTTTATTCTAAATTCATGTGGGTTTAATTTATACTAGTGAGCCACTATGGATTCTCTATTTGGAGTAATAGGGTTAAAAACATGATTTTATTTTATTTTTTTTATATTAGTAGAGATTCTGGCCCCACATTCTCTCTCATTAACAGTTTTATTTTACTTTGCTAAGACTACATACAGTTTAATACAGCAATTCTAAATTTCTTTGTATCTATGCATTTCTTATAACACATATGCATATCTGTGTGTACAGTTACTGACTTTCCAACTATATTTTGTATTATCTTCAGTTAAAGTTCAAATTCATGCTGCCTTTCCTTATTGCTGTGATTTTCCTTATTGCTGGACATTGTTTGTTTCTCTGTTCCTTGTATTGCAGGCTTAGTCCCTGGGGTACTGGTATTAGTACATAGAGCGATCTTTAAGAGGCAAGGCATCAAACTGTGGTTCTCAATCTTCCTAATGCTTTAACACAGTTCCTCATATTGTGGTGACTTCCAAATATACAATTGTTTCATTGCTACTTCATAAATAATTTTCCTACTGTTATGTATCACAATGTAAATGTTTGTGTTTCCAGATGGTCTTACATGGCCCCCATGAAAGGTTCATTCGATCCCCCAAAGGGGTTGCAACCCCCAGATTGAGAACCGCTGGTACGGAAGATGTTCACATCATCTGAGAGTTTGCCTTGGAAGAGACTGCAGAAATTTTGTCTTTCTCAAAGGCTTCTTGCTTGGAAGTTCTGTTTTCACAAAGGTATCCACCATGCAGTGTCATGTATAAGAAGACCCTCACCAGACCTGGTGAGGCCATTGCCACAGCCTTGAGAAATATCCAGAATGATGAGTGAAGCCAACCTTGTTTTACTTTTTCTATGATGCTAGCTTGTCTCAGGTTCACTGCAGCAATATCTCAAGAAGCTTATGATGAGCACACACGAGTCAGTACATGTACCAATGGCTTTTTATTAAATCCCTCTGCTAAGCATCTGCTCAAACTCTCCTTATGCCATTTGGGCAATTTTATTGCCTCATAATATTTTTACAATTAAGGCTAAATTTAATTATTTATCTCTTGCATTAGTCAGGAGTGCCCTCTCCAGATTTTTCACTCAGTGCTTTTACATTCTATTTATCTGAGTTGTGCAAGGCAGCAGCGGCTGCCCAGTGATTGAAGTTTATTTACTTGATATGTGACAAGTTCTGCTTGCTTTCCACTCTTTTTCCACAGTGTAGAGACCTTGGAAACCTATACTTGATTTTTATCCCTAACATTTTCAGGCTAAAAATAATGTGTGCAATAAAATTATTTTTCTGATTGATTATACATTAGTATATTCTTAGATTATAACAGCACAATTTGCTATTGATCAAGTAAAAAATAAATGGAGAGGTGGGATTATTACAATAAAATAATAAACATTTTTATTTTTATTTTTATTTTATTTTATTTTTAGTATCTGTCATTGCTCCAATGCATGGTATACATTACAACATTTATTCTGAAAGAAAAATAGTGATAATGAAATTACACCCTGAGTTGCTCATGATTACTTATAAAAATTCTATTATTTATTATATACTCATTTTATAGCTGCTCATTTTCAATGTTCTGTTTATTCATTAGCAATGGGCTTTTAAAACCCTTCAGTTGAAATAAGTAATGGTATTGATTTTTTCAAATAATATAATGGTCTGTTTGAATTACTGGTACACTCTAGTGATCTTGTCTTATTCTGTTTACTAGCCTTGCTTTAATCTATTTTCCAAATACTCAGCTATCAGGAAGACTGTCACCAACCTCCTCTTTAAAGGCTTCATGCTATTTTATGCATAGGTAGGTGTGCTAGGCCAAAGACAAATCGAACTGCAGGGGTGGGGGAAGGAGTTCAACATTACAATGTTTAAGAAGAGATTACTTCAAGCACAATGAATATAAATGACAATATGAATCAAGCTTGAAAATCATAGAACATTATCCAATTTTATAATGATAGAATAATTGGAGGACTATAGAGACAAGGTTTGAGTAGCTCAATAATATTGCACAAAGAATAAATTTCAATATGAACAGCATCATATTTGAGAACGGTTATTAAATCAAAGGCATGCCATATTCCAGTCCTCATAACATTAAGAGACAATCCTCAATGACTGAGGGATTTAAACTGATTATAGATGAGTATTATGAGGAGGCATATTCAGCAAAATAAGACAGAAACAGCTTTTGAGTCTTTGTTTTAATTTGAGTCACTTCTGAGATCTAGATATGAACTCAATAATGAGGAAAAAAATTGATGTTAGTCTATAGTATCAAACATGTATATGTTCTACTTAGACAAACCCAGCATGTGACAATATTTGAAGACTTGTCTCTAGCTGCATATGTATCAGAAGATGGCCTAGTTGGCCATCAGTGGAAAGAGAGGCCCATTGGTCGTGTAAACTTTATATGCCTCAGTATAGGGGAATGCCAGGGCCAAGAAGTGGGAGTGGGTGAGTGGAGGACTGGGTGGGGGACTTTTGGGATAGCATTAAAAATGCAAATGAAATAAATACCTAATAAAAAGTATATTAAAAAAAGAAAGTCCTTTAATATACACTACAACAGAAATCATCAACAGAAGTCAAAATGCTACTCAAATGTCTTTTAAAAAATTATAGTATAATTGTATCATTCCCTCCATTTTTCGTCTCTCTAACTCTTCTCATGTTCTCCTCTTGCTCTCTCTCTAATCCATGGCTTAAATTATTCTGATATATTTGTAAATACAGAAAGCTCAGGGTCATTTGAGAACAGGTGATGGAAAGATTTTAAGAGTCAGAAAAAAACAGGAATTTAAGAGTCAGAAAAAACAGGTGCAAGATTGTATCTCCTGGAAATGTCAGACAGGCCACACCCACAAAGTCTCTTTAACATGGCTGTATAAATAAGACCCGAGACCCCAAAAATGAAGACAATATGCATACTCACATGTAAATGAAACGGCTCAAATATTTTTGTCCCTTTGAGATTTTCTACCTCTTGCTACTGATATTGACATTATGTGTAAATCTAGAAGCCCAATCTAAAATTGTCTTATATTTGCCAAATTTTTTCACAGCAAAATATGTCTGTAATAATTTCCAAATGCAGTCCTGCTTTGTGAAATAATTGTTGAGGAAATCAAAGAATTGACGCAGGTCAAGTCTGTATGTAGATCCAGTAGTGTGGCTAAGACCTGTAGTCGTAGTTCTGGGGTATCAGAGGCAAGAAGACTGATAGGAGGTTATCCCAAGACAGTGTGAATTTCAGGACATCCTGGGATACAGAGTCAGGCCTGTCTTAAAACAGCAACAACAAATGTGTTCTTCTCTTCCTCTTGAGAGATAAGCCAACCCCTCACAGTGGCTGGGTTCTTAGAGTCCTCTGTAACTACAGAGGTAGGAATGAGGCTGTTCCATGATCCTCCATGTTACCATTTATGCAACTTTCTTTGCAGATTATCATGGGAATTTAATGCCTAGATGTGGATCTGATAGCTGAAGTCAATTTTCTAGTACAATTAAGTCATTAGTCTTTTTCGAATAACATAATTGTGTAAATAGTCCACGGCTTCTATTTACATGAAATATGGCAATGGCTATATTATCACTAAGTGTTCTAATGTGTATCTTCCTTAGGATATTATTTTACTTAACACATAACCGAACTGATCACTGGGGAATTAGTTCCCTTTGAGTTGTTGCTGCTTGGAAAAGAGACATATGGTTGCATGCATTTAAATTCTTCATTAAAAATGTTTACAGGAGAGGAAAAGTAATATACTCTAAAATGGAAAACATTATAGAGGGTTGTGGAATTCAGCTCCAAAGAATTTTATATCATCATTTTACTACTTAGAAATAAACATTACATCTAAATAACTTGTTTATACAAACTACAAGTAGCTCACTTCCCCAAGTAACTATTTAAGTTGAAAGTGTTCACCAAACATTTAGTTATTCTAATTTACATGTAGACAGAAAGCATGTGTAGTTAATCATATTATTATATGAAATTTTAAAAAATCCATGTTTTGTTAATGTTATATTGTTTTGGTTGAAAATGTATGTTTTATTTCATTTTGTTGTTTCTGTGATTAATTGCTGTTATATCTGTTATCAAGTAGAACTTGACTTTGTGTTTCAGTCCACCTTACTAGTCATAACTGGACATTTGGGTGGTGTTTCTCTGAAGTCCATAGTGGTGGTTTTGATGTCCCTTCTGCCAGTGTCTGCCTGGTATACGCCTGATCACACACAAATCAAAAAATCAAGAACAGCAAAACTTGTTCAGTAAATTAGCTAATTCCACAGCCTTTGGAGAGTTGAGACAACATCTCGACTTAAAAAAAAATGACATTTTAAGGTCATCTAGAAGAGATTAACAAAGAACTGTGGCCAAAATAGAGAGTGAATAATCAGGGAAGTAGCTGTTTTTATTCTTTCTCATAAGGAATGCTTATAAATATGATGTTATAGACACTGTGCTAGATAGACAGTTGAGGGTACCTGAAAAGTAACTTGTAATTTGTTTGGCATTCCAGCAAGATGCTCAGATTATCTCTGAGCAATAGAATGGGTCTCTCCAGTCTTGGAATATTGACTCCAGTGACAGTCGCAAGCCAGGAGACCCTTGTGGTGGTTAATGGCACACCCTTATTCAAGGCTGTGTTTTAGTTGAAATCCATTTTCTTGCATGTGTTCCTATATTCATCTCTGTGATTTACAGAGATAAGATATTGAACCAAAGCAGTTTAAATAAGGGCAAGCTTTTTCTGATTCACAATGTGTGGATACAGTCCACAGTGGGGAGGTCATGGGGGTGGGGGTATGAGACTGATGTCACATAGCACCTACAGTAACAATGCACAGCTGACTGCCAGGGCTCGGTTTGCCTTCTCCCTTTTATCCATTCTGGCACCCCTAGGTTCGTGTAATGGTGTCCACACATTTAGTTGAGTCTTGCCACCTCAATTAACCTGATCTAGAAAATCTCTCTCAGACAAATCCAGATGTTTGTTTCAATGCTGGCTCTGAATCACCCCTAGTTGGCAATCAAACATAACTAATACAGTTAGTTAGCCAGCACAGTTGTCTATCTGTATCTTCTAAAGGCAGAAACTAGTACATACCTTACTGTAGACATTTGTGCTCCTAGACTTCACAAGGTCATGTTTGCTTCAGTCCCTAGGGCTAGTTCAGTAGTCATGCTGGTCTGATGTCCAAGCTGACAAACATAAGTCAGTGCCAAGTGGGCTGCTGGTATGTAAATGTCTGAAAGAGCTAGCCAAACACACAGGTTCATCTGTGCAATCATTCTTTCAATTCTCCTGATTTCTTTTAAAGAATATTGATAATTTCAGCTTCCACTACTCCATTAACATTTCTTACAATCCTATTAGCTTAAATGACTCATTATTATTATATGAGAAGCCTATAAAAAAATCAATATTTTTAAGAAGTAAGAAAAAGAAAAAAGGAAAGAAATGAAACCAACAGGTAGTTGAGTTGAGAACTCATGCTTATGTTAGTTGCAACACACACACACACACACACTCACACACACTCACACACACACCTTTTTTTTCTTTTAAGACAATACAGGAAGGGAGAAAGAAGGGCAAGAGAGTGAGATTGGGGCAAACAGCCCCTCTTATAGTGAGTCAGGCACACCTGGCTGTTGCCAGGTAACTGTGGGGTGGATACTAGCCGAAATGCTAACAGAATGTCCTGTAAATCGAGTCATATATAATAAGCCTGCAAGCCGGGCTTGTGTCACTTAGCACAGTATATCTCAGATTTAATGAGGCTACATAACAATTCTGCTCAGCACTGTTTCGTTTCTTCAGTGAGATGTCTTAGTTCCAACGCAGCCTAATTTATAATTTATTAAAAAGTATTTTGTTTTCAGAATTATCTTTTAAATAATCCTTATTCATTTCTAAGTTTTCTTGTACAAGCTTCGTCATTCTGGATCCACATCGTTCAAATGTTGCCCCCCATGTGAGAGGTAAGTTATGGCCTGCTGCCCTCTTAGGTCTTTGGATATCCAGCTTACACTGAATCGTTTGTTCAAGTCTCCCCTTCTTTCATTACCTTCTTTCCTTCTTTTGTCATGAGGTAATTGATCACTTGAATTTCTTGCATCTCCCTCCTTTTTTTATTCATTTGTGGATTGGATCTTACCAAACTGTCTTGATTACCACAGCCATGCATTTGAGTGGGGAAGGGCTCAGCTTTGATTCTTAACTCTAGAATCACTTTGCTGGCTTCAAGAGTTTGAAATATTTCAGTCATTGTATTTTTCCATTTGTGAAGTTTCTGTTATGTTCTTTTCATAAGCTCCACTTCTCTACTGAGAATGCCTACTCTTTCATTCCATTGAAGATGTTTTCTTTATCTTGCGGAGCAGGTATAACAGCAATTTGAAAGGCTTAGGTTGATAGGCTAATTCCTGGGCACTCTCAGACTTGTGATTTCTCTTTTCCCCTGAGATTTAATCAGATTTTCTGCTTCTTTTTATGTCGAGTCATTTTGGATTGCATCCTGGACAACATTAACATCATATGCAGCTTCCGAGTTTTCTTATGGGTCTGTGAAAAATAATATTGCTTTCTTTTTAGCAATCAGCCTGGCTGAGCTAACTCCATAAGGTCTGTTGCTGTGTTCTGTGGGAACTCATAAAAAATTCCAGGTAAATTCTGAGTCTTGTGGTCTGGATCTGTCTTGTGAATATATTACTGATGGGCTTAGCAGATCCTCCTGTGGATTCATACACAGATCTAGGCATCCTCCTTCCCGATCCTTCTTTGCCTCAGAGCCGTTGTTTCCAAATTATCTGTCCAGACTCTTCTCCTGAGCGTTCTGGCCCGGAGAGGCACATTTCCTTACTTTGTGTTTAAATTTGCCAAAGACAATTACACATAAACTAAGAGCTAGAGAGAAAGATGCCCCATGTGAGCTGTTTCTCTAGCTTTGATGCCCCTGCACAATTGTTTTCCTTGTATTTCTTTTCAGAATTCTCACCTAGGTAACCAGATGCAGTATTTTTCTTTTATGCTTTAATCAGGAGAAGTTGGCTGTAGTATAGTAATGTCTTTTTTGGTTAAGTGATGGGTACAATTTCTGGGCCTGGGTCATATTTATTGGGACTGTATCAGTCAAAATCCCAATGTATAGACTGTAAATCTATTTCTTTTGTCTAAACTGGCTTTACCCATACCCCTTTTATGTTTGAATTTGGATAAAAAATTTTGGATAAGTAAGGGCCATTTGAATACTCCTGAATGCATATTTGTCATGTCATTCCTTAATCTTTTCGTGCCCGGTTTTATTAGAGGACCTGTTCCATGGGGCTCTTTTAATAATTCTTTATTAGTTCAGATTTTCTTCCTGATGATACAAGGAATCGTATGTAAGAAAAGTTCCTGGCTAATCAGAATAAAAGTCTTTTATGTGTTGACTAAGATCTGCTCTGCCCTTTCTCTTTAGCAAGCAGTCAATTGGCCATCAGGGTCTGACCTTACTTTTCACACTTGACCATATCTTACCTCATACTGTGGGCTGCTCTGTCATTAAATCTTTAGCAGTGCACTGAACCCCTAGTTCACAACCAGAGCCCATCATCATTATTAATCAGTTCTTCTGATACTTACACTTGGCTTCACAAATTCCTCCTCTGCCTTTTTTTCCTCACAAATTTTCCTCAGCTGTGGCAGCTGGCTGTGAGTTGGCTGTGGGCAACTGGCTGCCCACAAATCTAACAGCCGAGTGAGCTTGGCAGTTGGGCTCTGTATCTTTTGCTTTGCTTCTAAAGGTTTTGGCTGTTAAAGACTAGGACTTTCTGTGGAAATCTGCTTAGTCAGCCTGGTGTATACGCAAACATTAATGAGGGAAGGAGTTAGCATTTCCTCAAGTCTCCTTGTGGAAGCTGTTTCCAAAGTGAGTCATACATCAGCATCACTGGGGCAATCTAAAAAAAAAAAGATTTGCTCCCTGGGTAGTCTCATTTAATTGTTATGGGGTTCAGCCCAAGCATCATGAGTTTTGAAAGATCTCTGGGTGACTCTAATGGGCTTCAAAATGTGGGAACACAACCTGGGCATAATTCTTGTACCATGGGATTTGGAAGCCAGTTAATAAATAATCCTTCCAAATATTAGGCAGACAGCAGCGAGACACTTGAATTATGTATCCAAGTGTGCTTGTTACACATTCTGAATTGATGCTTCCTCCTTTCGTTTACTCTTTCTCTCTCTCTCTCTCCATTTATCTCTCTAGTTTCCTGAGATGGATTCTGTAATTAACTACCCAGAGATACTCTTCTCAGGCTCTGATTTTTTTTCAGAGATTCCAAACAAAATGATTAATACCAGAAGTGGTCCCAGGAAACCAGCCCCAGTAATAAGATCCTGAAGTTGAACAACATTAGGCCTGAAAGCCAAAGTCTGTACTGTTGAACCATGAGGTTGACGGCAGCAGTGTACTGTGACACCAGAGGAGAGAACAAAGGGCACTGGGGCAGGCAGGGCACAGTGAACAGTGAGGGCAATGGTGGTGTGAAGATGGGCGTGGTGATATGAATAAGAAAGGCCCTTATAGGCTCACATACTTGAATGCTTAGTCATCTTGGAGCGGCACTGTTTGAGAAGGATTAGAGGGAGGAGGAAGTGCGGCCTTGTTGGAGGAAGTGTACCAGTGGGGTGTGCTATGTTCGGAAGTCCATAGCCAGCCCACTCTGGCTCTCTTCCTGCTGACTGTGGATCCTGATGTAGAACTCTCAGCTAATTCTCTAGCACCAAGTAGAGCTGGATGCTGGCATGCTCCCTGCCAGGATGATAAAGGACTAAGCTTCTGAAAGTGTAAGCGGAACCCCCAGTTAAACGCTTTCTTTTGTAAGAGTTGCTTTGTCCGTGGTGCCCCTTCACAGCATTTGAACAGTGATTATGATACGGGTGCAGGTTTACTGACTTCCATTAATAACTTTAGACGCATTGGAGAAAGGAACCGAATGGTTTGGGTTGAGGGTGAACTCGGCACAGAGGAGATACCCTCTGTAGCCTGAGGCAACCAAACAGAAAGGCCCAGTGAAAAGATTCTATAGGGATTATGGCAAAGCTTAGGCTCTGTTAGAAAGTAGATGAGATTCTGGAACCAGAGATGGGGCCCCGAGGATGGATAAACGTAAATACTTTGAATCCCTAGATTCTCCCTAACCTTCCAGTTAGGAAAATCAGTTTCCTTTCTCTTCCTCAAAGTGAGCTGCTGCTTTTTGACTGGAGCTGAGTAACTCAGATGTGGGGCTGTGCCATTAGTGAGGCCTGCCCTCAACATTGGCCTGTCACCCTCCTTCTTGATAAAAAAAAGATCATCAACCAGTGTCTGATGATAGCACATCCTAGGAGGAAGAAACGTAATAGCTGAATGCTATGGACCAGCCTGGGCATGAGGACCACGCCTGGGAAAGGATGCTGAGGGACCTGCACAGGACTGGCACAGACAGGTGGAGCTGTCCTCATTAGAATGCTGGAATGGTTCCTTGAAGCTTGCACACAGCCAGCCTGCAGTTAGTGAGATGGAGTGGATGGATATGCCATGGCAGAGTGGAAGAAAGCGACCGAGTTCTCAAGGAGAAAATGTTAGATTGAGTTTGCTCACTGAGAACTGAGACCCTTAGAGGGGCTGGGGACCTTTTGCTGTCACTTTGAAGGCTACAGTGGGGAGCACTGCAATTTTGTTCAGTTACTTATTTTGTTTTATTGACATTTATTTATTATAAATAGAGATGTTTCATAGGGGAATTCCCACTAAAATGTATAATGTACTTTGACCATATTTATTCCACATACCAACTCCTTTCTTTCATTTTTCCTACCCCAGTCCTCTTTCTTTTCCCAGTTAGTCCTATGTGTGCTCTCATGTCATTTACACACACACACACACACACACACACACACACACTATATGTGTATATGAAATCCAGGATCTACATAGAAAGGAAGTTTGAAATTAGTTTGAGTCTGACTCATGTAGATTAACATAATTTTGACATCCACCCATATTCATATAAACAAGGTAATTTCTTTACTACTCATGGTTGGATAAAACTCCATTGTGTATGTAGGCACATTTGCTTCACCCTCATCTGTTCACAGACAGCTGGGCAGATCCCATGGCTTGCCAACTGTGAGGAGTACTTGTGCTTTTGCAAATCTCTCTGAGGCTGTTGCCCCCTCGTGCCAAGCTTGTGTTAAGAGGGGATAAATGCCATTTAGGTACAGTTTTCAGTACCAGGAGGATGGATAGAATTCAAAAGTAGCATAGGATCAAGTGCCAGAATTTACCTGAGCCATACAACAGTAAAGCTGGAAAGACAGCCAGTGCTAGTGACCAGAGAGCTGCTTCTGTGCATGAAGCAGAGAACACACCACCTAGGGTTCTCCGGAGTCATGCAATACAAAGTTGTCAACATTTGGCAGGGAGACAGCTCATGTCATCCACTGCAATGACAATTTGTTTTTCTCTTTCAGCACAGCTGAGTTCTCATTGTCAGAGTCCATTAATTGAAGGAAAGGTTGGGGATGGAGGGACCTTGAAGTCAGCTCAAGTTACCCCAAAGCCAAGTTCTCAGCATAAAGTAGATTTATTTGGTCCAGAAGGACTGAGGGCAGGGGTAAGGGACAAAGACAGGACATAGAGGATGAGGGAGAGGAAAAGGTAACAAGGGAAAGGTGAGAAAGGGGGTAAGAGAGAGGGGGAAGTGATTGATATTTTTCTCAGAGGGACAAAGGACTGTCTCTAGATAGAGGAGGGGACAGATGTGGCCCACAGGCAAATGGCAGTTTAAAAAGAGAAAAGAGGAGACTCCATATTAGAATGAGGTATTTAATTTTCATTAGTCATGTTAATTAGGTAAGTCAAAGGGAGGCTTTTTGATTGTTACACCCAATACTTTGATACTGGTACTTGGTAGTCAGTCTCAGGCGGAGAAAGACGACTACCAAGACTACCAAGGAGGAGGTGGGCAAACAAGGGACCCGATTTTGTGGTTAGCTTTAGGAATGTAATCTAAGGGGTTTTAGCAAGGCAGAAGCAATAGGGGAGAAGGACAGGCCCTGCCAGAGCTGTTTGCCATCCTCAGGCTGGCTAGAGTCTCTTCAGGGGCACTGGAGGAAGAGCCCTGCAACATAACCACAAGAATAAACAATAAATATCCCTCAGTCCCTTTTCAAAATCATGTGGCCATTCACCATAGCAACTGTATTTTGGATATGGGAAAATTTGATAAGGGAAGCAAAATGTAGATACATTTTGGATTTTCTCACCCTCTTCCAGTGAGCTACTTAGGGAATTCAATCTTCTCATTCTGTTCCCTCAGGCGCATTTTATGTGTGAACCTGATTCTCAGTGTGGGAAAAATACTAGCACCAAATGCACGGTAAAACCTGCAGAGAGCCTACAGCCTTAAGGAGCAAGTGATCACCTGGGTATTGTTTTCCTTTCCTTTCCTTTCCTTTCCTTTCCTTTCCTTTCCTTTCCTTTCCTTTCCTTTCCTTTCCTTTCCTTTCCTTTCCTTTCCTTTTACTTTCCTTTCCTCTTTCCTTTCCTCTTTCCTTTCCTTTCCTTTCCTTTCCTTTCCTTTCCTTTCCTTTCCTTTCCTTTCCTTTCCTTTCCTTTCCTTTCCTTTCCTTTCCTTTCCTTTCCTTTCCTTTCCTTTCACTTTCCTTTCCTCTTTCCTTTCCTCTTTCCTTTCCTTTCCTTTCCTTTCCTTTCCTTTCCTTTCCTTTCCTTTCCTTTCCTTTCCTTTCCTTTCTTCTTTCCTTTCCTCTTTCCTTTCCTCTTTCCTTTCCTCTTTCCTTTCCTCTTTCCTTTCCTCTTTCCTTTCCTCTTTCCTTTCCTCTTTCCTTTCCTCTTTCCTTTCCTCTTTCCTTTCCTCTTTCCTTTCCTCTTTCCTTTCCTCTTTCCTTTCCTCTTTCCTTTCCTCTTTCCTTTCCTCTTTCCTTTCCTCTTTCCTTTCCTCTTTCCTTTCCTCTTTCCTTTCCTCTTTCCTTTCCTCTTTCCTTTCCTCTTTCCTTTCCTCTTTCCTTTCCTCTTTCCTTTCCTCTTTCCTTTCCTCTTTCCTTTCCTCTTTCCTTTCCTCTTTCCTTTCCTCTTTCCTTTCCTCTTTCCTTTCCTCTTTCCTTTCCTTTCCTTTCCTTTCCTTTCCTTTCCTTTCCTTTCCTTTCCTTTCCTTTCCTTTCCTTTCCTTTCCTTTCCTTTCCTTTCCTTTCCTTTTCTTTTTTCTTTTCTTTTTGTACCAGTGCATAAAGTAGTAAAATTAAGACATGTCAACCTGGCTAAAGAAGATCATAATGACAAAAAGGAGCTGGAGCTGCACATCAAAAAGAGAAGTGTCAACACTTAGCACCCTGGAGATTCGCTAGCAAGTTCTCTTAGTGTCCATCTGGATTGTGACAATGTCGACAGACAATTAGAACAACCATCGAGAATAAGAAGGGGCAGTCAGCTATGAACTCAGTCCCTCTAAGAATGAAGTCTGACCCCGTAGTGTAAGATGGAAATCAAACTTAAGATGGAAATCAGGAGAAAGGTGGAAATTAGTGGATTGCTCAGGAGCAACTACAGCACAGGTTGTCATTTGTCAACTAACTTCTCTATATTGAGTTTTTGTACAAACTCCCAGTCATGGGCACCCTGAAGTGTCACCTAACTTACTTGGCTGTAGTTGTAAGTAGTGCAAACAGCTAAAGACCTAGAAAGAAAGGAGAAGGAAGGGTAAATTGGAGCCGAAGTGGTCAGTGGAGAGGTATGTGCCAGAAGGGTGTTTTCTTCTGAATTTAATTCATGTACTCTTTAAAAAGATGAGCAGGAACTAGTTTTTAGTTATAATTTTAATAAATTATGAACATATAGATTTATATGTAAAATTCTGTCATAATTAACTTAAAAATATTTTTCTTGAACATTTTAATTTTGAAAATAGTGAAACCTTCAGAAAACTTAAGTTTTTCCCTAGATCTTTTCTTAAAGAATACTTACAGTTTTGCCAATTATTTGAGAATTCTTCACACTGTATTTTGATCATAGTCATATCCAGAAATTTTTCGTAAATATCTTTTTTTAAGCCCATCAAGGCCAATTAGTGTTGCCCAAATATTATTGATATGGGCCCAACTGCCACAAATCATACCTTTCAAGAAAACTGAGTTTCTGTATCCCAGCAGCTGTTATTTGCCAATGGCTCCACAGCTAGTGGTCGGACTTCATGCTTACCTTCACACTGGGTTTTGTCTGTCTTGACTTTGAACAGAACTTATGCATGCTGTCATATTCAGTGTGAGTTGGCTTAGAGCAGATCTTATGCATGCTGTCGATACCACTGTGAGTTCATGTGTGTAACTGCCTTGTATCTAGAAAACAGTTGCCTTTTATTCATCTACCACCTCTATCTCTTACAATCTCTCCACCCAATTTTCGGAGATGATCTTTGTGCCTTGAGAGAGGGTTGTGGTATAGCTGCCTCACTGAAGACTGAGCTCTACAGTCTCTTAGTCTCTGTATGTTGACCAGATGCTAGTCTTTGTGTTAATTTCCGTGTATGCAAGGGGGAGCTTCTCTGATGTGGGTTGAGAAATGCACTGATCTCTGTGTGTAGCAATAAGTTTTGGCACTAATATCAGTGCCAGCCAGGTATGAGCTCTATCTCATGGAGCAGATCTTAAATCTAATCAGTAAATTCTTTGTTTCCTCCTTTGATGTTCATGCCACTATTGCAACAGTGGACATATCTTGCCAAGACAGTTACTATTATGGCTTAGAGGGCTTGCACCTGGTTAAGATCAATGTTTGACTTTTTTTTCCTCTGGTAGTTGACATAACACCTTCTAGTACGATGAGAGCTAGTCAGGATGGATAAAACTTGTCAATATCCACTTGATTTCTCCATTCTTCATGATTTAAGTATGCTGTATCTTCAGCAATAAGGTCTTACCATCACGTTCTTAAGAGTAACAGAGAGCTATGACAACAGTGTGTCATAGGGTCCCAAATAGCCAGAAACACAAAAGGGATGCCATTTTTCAGTAATAGGGCAAATAAAAAGCATGCATTATCTTGATAGGGCATTACTCTCCTCCCCCACTGCCCCAATTACAGGATAGCTCAATTTAAATTCTATCTAAGGTAACTTTCTATTGCTGTGAAGACACACCCATGATCAATGCAATTTATGAAAGAAAACATTTCATTGTGGGTCTTATTTTCAGTTTCAGAGGGTAAGTCCCTAACCATAATGTCAGAGATTATGGTAGCAGGCAGCCATAACACTGGAGCAGCAACTGAGAGCTTACATCTTATCAGCAAGCATGAGGCAGAGGGAAATGATGTGACCCTTTAAACCCCAAAGCCCATCCCAGTGACAAATTTCCTCTTACAAGACCACACCTCCTAATCCTTCCTACATAGTTCTACCACTTGTGGAACAAACATTCAAATATATGAGCCCATGGGGCTATTCTCATTTAAACCACCACAAAGTCTTTTTATATTTTTCTAGTTATTATAGCTAATCTTTTCAGTAGACATTTCCTAAGTTAACTCTCCCCATAGCACAGAGGGATATAGCTAAGGAAATCTGAACATTCTCATTTGGTCTCTTCTCACAAACTTTTCTTTTTTGTCTAATAATTTTCAGTGGAGAAATAAAGTTGTTGGTGTGGGAGGGGTACACATTTTAATGACACCTCCCTCTGCTGTCTGAATGGCATTCTTCTCCTTATCTGTGGGATGGTGTTCCTTCTCCTCTGGGTGCACGTTTATAACTTAGGCAAATGTGGATCAGCTATGATGTGAGTTGTCACCTTTTGTTCTAAGCCTGAGAGTGTTAACTATCTACAGGCAGGGAAATAATGTGCAATATCTTCTCTCACTGCATAAAGAAGATTATGGAGGTGATTTTTGTTACATGTGCTCTGGGCAAATTTGAACATTTATTTCAGATTCACCTTGCTATAACAAATTGGTTTTGCAATTCTTCTGTACAGAGTTGGAATCTCATCAAACTGCCAATGACAACTATTTTATATCTTGAGACACTTTGGATATTTGTTACATCTTTATATAAATTGAATAATATACAGATAAACTCATTGCTGATTGCACTGTCTTCTAAGTTTATGTTATATTTTCTTTGAATTTTTCCACTTTAGTTTCTACTTCAAAGGTGTTGGTATGTGCATTGTTTGATTTTTCAAATGCTTTTAGAAATATTTTTGAATTTCCCAACTACTACAGCACTCATCTCCATGGAACTGGAAGGCTGGAGATGTCTCCTTTTATGGATTTCACTCTTCAAAGCCCTGCCATACATTCTAAAGCTGGAAAACACAGACAATGAATTATTCCGGATTTAGTAGAGGATCGTTTTAGAGAAATGTCTACAGGTTAATTTTCAGGGGAAATTAGTGGTATAGCCATTGGGCCATGAAAACACAATGTGAAAACTTGACTCGGTTAAATATTCAAGCATGACCTTAGAGAAGAGTCCTTCAGTTAGGCGTTGATAAGCCAAATCGGTGACCCAAATTGGATGGCCTCCTTTATGTTCTTAAGATTAATGGAGTTATGATATATTTTTTTGAGAACTATCTTCCTTCAACCTAAGGGCAAGTATGTGATTTTTAAGTAGGCCCATCTTTGTGTCCTGCAGCAATGAAGCCTGAAATAGAACTTCCGTTTTTGAATGAAGTGGTGGGGTTAAGTAGGAAAAGTGATGGAGGGGGCACATAAAGACAGAAAATTCAGACTTGAAATAAAATGATGTGTGTTGTATTTTAACATCGCCTAATGAGAACAATGGTGTTTAAGCTCTGGCAAAAGTGTACATTTCTGTGTATTGTGTGATCGATCAATTTATTTTGGAGTACTGTATTTGGTATACAAGTGCAGGCTCATCTTAAAGCATTTATAGATTTTTTTAAACATTAAGAGTCTATGTGTTACTAAAACTTGCTGAATTTATATGGAAAAGGGACTTCATATTTCAAGAGGTCTCCCAGGACCTTAAACATGGCTTACTCTTCATGAATACTGAACAAAATATCAGCAGCTAGCTTCACCTTATAAAACTATATAGATCATACCACAGCTCTTTCAGACTGTCATTCTTATTCTCTAGCATTAGCTCTTAACTTTAGTCGTAGTAGAAATTTCATCATTCCTTGTGAAAGATGAAATAACAATTTTAGAACCTTTGTTTTTCTACTTTATTTAACAACGAAGAATGAAACATCACTCCCTTAGCGTAGTTGACTTAAGTCACACCTGATTATTTCAATATCAACCTGTAATGCACTTATATGCTTGCTAGGAGTCGTGGCTACCACCGGGACTGTTAGAAATGCTGCATCTCTGTCTCTGTCAGTCACATTTGTATGTTGCTGTGATGATATGTCTGGGGGAAAAGAATCCTAGAACGAAGAAAGATTTGCTTTAGCTCACAGTTCAGAGTGCTCAGTGTGTGGCTAGATGAGCCACTGCCTGTCTACCGGATATGAATCAGAACATCACGGTGAAGGGCTTATACTGGAGCAAACTTTTCTCTTCCATTCTGTCATCAAATGAAAGACAGGAAGGAGCCACAGAGAAGGTACATCCATTGAAGTCACACCCTAGGAGACCCATTTCCACTAGCCAGGACCTTTCTCTTGATTTGCATCACTCTCTAATAATCTAATAATGCACTACCCTATGCATCCATAAGTACATTGCATCATCAGCAAGGTCAGAGATCTTAGGACTGAATCACTTCCTTAAAGTCCTACCTCTAAACACTGTTTTGGAGACCAGACCTTCAACACATGCATTTTGAAAAGACACTTCATTATTTAAACCAACATCCATTGTCTGGTGCTCTGTCATGAAGCTGTCCAACTGTTTTATTTTTTTCCCTGTCTTATTTCTTTGAACACTATACAACTGAGAAGTCTGTCTTTTCTGCATTGCAGCTACAGCCTTGCTGCAGAATTGAAAGGACAAGGAAATCCCTCAGTGTGGTGAGAAACTTCATTTTAGAATGCCTACATGATATCAGAATGGAAAAATTCAGGCCTTCAAAGGGGCAGCCTTTTTCATATTTGCTGCCCACCAAGCATATTAGACCTCCTTGAGCCATTGACATTGTCTCTGAGTGTCGATCCATTCAGATTGGCATCTGTGTGTTGCTTTCTGTCTTTGGAGTTGATGCTGTTCAGTAAACTGCAGTCTCTTTGTGGGAATGTTCCTGGAAACCCACTGATTAATCTTCTCAGGTTGTACTTTTCTTTCATTTACATTCTGAGATGGGTGCTCTCGCCATCTCCAGTTCTACTTCATACTAAAGACAGGAACCTTTGCTTGCTCTAATAATAGGTTTTAAGTCAGGAGGAAGAGAGCTTTAACTCAGTTGGCATGGAGGGCAGAATATATGGTGCAGCGAATAAACAAAGACCTAGAAGGCTTTTGTCAGCCTAAAATACTCCCTGCGATTGTTTTTGATGAAATAATAATAATTATAGTGACGGCTGAGGCTTGCCACTGAAAACCTGTAATTTTTAGCAGCTGTGTCACGACCATAACAGCTACTGGCATGTATAAAATAAAATGTACGTTTCCTTAACTGAGATTGCCTGTATATGTAAATACCCTATTACTTACTGTGCCTGATTTTTAATTATCAACTTACCTGAAACATCCTAAAATTCATACAATTTGAAAAGTTTTGTTTTATGAACTCATAAAAGATTTGAAGCCAATGATTTCTTTTAAATAAATTAATTAATAGACTTGATCGAAACACAGTTTATTAGGAATCATTGGTTATGCATACCTCCAATCACATGGATACTGCACACCCAGCGTTAACTAATCAGTTGTTTGATGGACAGAAATCTGCCTAACATCAGTGCTATCAAAGGACTCTATGGTGGGAGGTGATATGCAAATGTTATCTTCACAGTAACCGACTAGTACATTTCCAAATTTTTATTTGTACAGTTTATAATTTATCAAAGAGGAATGAAAGCCCTTCTAGATTCTGTTTAACATTTTGACAGATAATTCATGATATAAAAGGATTTGCTAGATGAATGCCCACTACCCACTTGCAAAGAAAGCACAGTTTGCTATAGTTGCTTGGCACTGACTGGGGGGAGTAAGAGAATCGGGAATCTGTCGTCAGGAACTTCTTTTCTGTTACTTGGGGAGGCATGTTAATTTGAGATAACTTTAATCTGGGACTAACACAGCTATAGGCATTCACAGGTGATGGTGAACAGTCTGATGATAGAGGAAATGCTTCAAAAGGGGGAATTTAGGACTACATGGTTACAAGTAATGACGAATTTACTTTCCTTATTATTTTACTGCAGCTAGTTGAGAATCTATAGTAGTCAATGCTTACAGGGAGGAGATATTCAGAGCAGACAAATGCCATGGGAGGGTCCTATAGACACGTAATACGTCTTGACTCAAGAAGAAGAAAAGAGGGAAGGAAGAGGGAGAATTATGGACCAAGCAAAGGGCAAGAGAACGAATGTGGATATAAGATCCAAAGCAAGGATTTGGTCCAATAGGCAATCATGCATATAATCTGTATTCTTCCTATTTCTGGCAGAATCCTAGCTGGATGTGACCAATTTTATTAGCAAATTCATACCAGAATGTGATTATGTTCCTCTAATTCCTACATTTTTCCTCCAGATTTTGTTATTACTATATATGTAAATGGAAAATTATGTGTCAATCAACAAAATGAACTAAATCCTTCCTAAGTTGGTGTGAAATCGTAAATATGTTTGGAAACAATACTTCATGCTGGCTTTTCATAAACAATTTGATATCCCCTCACAGTCTGCATGAAGCTGCTTTGCTCGACAGGGAGATGGAGAAAATACACAATATTGTGGCCTCTGGTCCTGAAATAAAAATAGTGGTTTGATTAAATGCCAGTTGGTTGTAAACGATAACCCACATAAACAGTAGGAAATCATTATGCTTAAGCAGTGAATTCTAATTTAATTTTATGGCCTTTGGAAAGAAATCCCTCAGGCCAGTCAGCAGAAGCCAAGCAATGGTGACTGTGCTGGGGATTCCAGGATTCCAGTTCTGTTGGGCCAGCTCTGGGGTGCCCTAGCCCTGCCGAGCGTAACTATCCACATCCGTTCTTTCCACTGTTCTTCTGATGGGGTCATTTTATGATTTGTCCATACCCATGAATTTTCCCATTTTAAGTCTATGTGTTTCATCTGTTTTAGTGCTGCCTTTCGAATGCCCCCACGTACTACGTACTTCTACACCACCATTTTATTCTATGGAACTGGTTTTCTGCACCCCCTTCTTTGTAAGAAAGAGAATTTCCACATTTTATTGTGTGCACGCCACACCTTTTGCTTGTCATGTTTACTTTGAAAGTTTTTTTCTTTTAAACATTTATTCTCTGACAGTGTCATATAAGTTTTGATGTAACTGGATCTTATACTCTTGTTAGTCTCATACTCCCCTCTCACTCCTGCTAAATGTCTGCTTGTCCCTAATAAATCCCCCTCCTATTTTCATGGTTTTTAAAAGGTTTTGTGATTCATTGAACTTATTAGGGTTGCTTACATGAGCATATGAGGAAGGATGTTTGCTGGAGCATGTGAAACTAGCAAGTGGCTATACCAGAGAAGAAAGTGTCCCACACCAGGCCTTAACAGTCAACATGTCCTTAAGGAGAGCTGGGGCCTCTTCTCCCTCAGCCAAAACGAGAAGGCAATAGGATCTGAGCAGAAAAATCACTGCTGCTGTGATTTTGTGAGCAGATTGTCATGTCTTGTTTAGGACATGGCTCCTTTGTCCCTCTCATTGGTTCCTACATTCCTTCTGCTGCTTCTCACTAAATGTCCCCAGTGCTTTAGAGGTGGTATAGACATGTACTATTTAGGGCTAAGTTTGCATATGTAATCATTTGATTTGAGAGGAATTCCATTAGACCTTAGCTGGGGGATTCTTCTTCTCCTTTATAAGATGTTTATCTTCTGGGGTCACTTCATGATGTCCACTTGGTATCTTGGCAAGTTTGACAAGAACAAAGGAGGATTTCCTCAAAAGCCTGCTACACTGAGGCCCATAGGTCAAAGACTGAGCTCACATACTTCTTTGTCTTTTCCACATGATTACATGTATATTTTAGTGTGGTCTCTTCAGCATGGCTGTAAGCTTCTCACAAGGAGACTTGGAACTCGAATAGGCCAAAGCAGAAGCTGCCATCTTTGTAAAAGTAAGAAAGAGGATGGAATACCATCTCGTTCACTATACAGATGGGTCAAGATAGTGGTAGGCTAGTCTAGGTTCAAAGGGATGGTAAGTATATTTTATGTGTTGATTTAAAAATATTCAAAATTGTTATTTAAATATATTATAATATGCATTTTTGTATATATGTAATATTATAATGTATATATTATTATATATACATTATATATGTACAATGTACATATAATGCATATATAATATAATTTGTATAAATAAATTAAAATATAGATTATAGTTCACTGGTATTCAAAACCAAGAGTCTTCTACACAAATACATATTGGAAACACTAAAATTATTAATATATATATGTATATAACTATATAACAGTCAATTAACAATATGTATAGAGTTATTGCTTCTTCATGCAGTACCAAGCAGATATTATTGACAGAATACTACCAATTGACAAGTCAAACTTAAACAGGTTTGTTTCCTACAAACATTTGATGTACAGATAGAGTAATTAGCCTATGCCTTGTCCTTTAGCCTTTATGTGAATTGTGCTCGTTAACTTTCTGCTTGATAAGCATGTCCTGAGCTTTTAACAAATCCTAGCCTATACCTTTGTTGGTTGCTGTAAATGTGCATACCAGGCACGAGGTGCAATTGTACCCTGTTGGCTCGACAGCACACATAAGCAAGCCTCCTGCCTCTCTTACTTCTGTTGAGCTTGTCTGTGTTGGCACTGCCTGATGGGGAATGCGGTGACATGTAAAGACACCTGCTGGCCTTGATTTGGCGTTGCATTCAGAGGAGACAAAGGGAGATTACTTTTCAGCATTTTGTGCCAGGGCTGTTGATCTAATCGGATCTACACAGGAGCTCATACAAAGATGCAAGTTGTTTTAGGCAGGCATCTGGAGCTGTCTGGCTGGAAGAGTTATTATGTATCAGAACAAATTAGGCAAAATTAGTACAGCATTCAAATGGCACCAGCACAGGTGTAACATTGGCTGGCTGCTAAAATATGTCACATAGCAACACAATCACACTCATTAAAGAGGAGTAAGTTACATAGACAGGCTATGAGAGCAGAAAATACCATAGGCCATTTGTTCAGAAGCCATGATATGACTGGATTAATTAAAACATGCCAAAATTTGCTTCCAAGTGCTTTTGAAATGCTTTGCATCAGAGGAAGAAAGACAGAGTAAGAAATGACAGGCATTTTCTAAAATTTGCTTTTGGATTTCTTCCCTTGTTTCTATGCTTCAACTGAAGAAGCATTTATTAACTTACTCGTGTTTGTACACGTTTCCCTATATTCACGCACTCAACAGGATTTATTGAGGACTTGCTATTTACTAGGCACTGGGCCAGGAGCAAATATGTACCTGAGAGCAAAATTAGGCACGACTGCAACTTCAAGGGGCATCTGGAATATTTAGGGAAATAAAGAAATAAATAATCTGCACATACACGAGACGCACTTAAATGAAGAGCCCTGTGTAAGGTAAGCTAAACACTCACATTATAAAGCTCTGGAATTTCAAGGTGTAGGATAAATTTACTTCTTATTCTCCAGTTTAACCTGGTTGCTCTCAGTGAGGCAAAAAGTGGGTAACTCTCCAGAAGAGGAAATTCAGAAGCCTGCTTTCTTGTGGCTCCTTCCACACTGTAAATGGTTTCTCACTGTTGCCATTCAGATGGCAGGCAGGGGAAGGACCAGGAGGGTTGGGGGGGGCGGAGCTTATGAGTCTGGCTTAGAAATAGGGAACCTTTTTTCTGCCCACACTTTTTTGTTAAGAACTCAGGTGCATGCCTCTGTTTCACTCCCAGAGAGGAGAGAAAGTATAGTTTAATTAAGGCCCCAAAGAGTAATGGGATATATTAACTAGTCTCTGCTACGTGGTTATAAAGACAAATTAAGACATAGATAAATGAAAAACATCTAAGTTACAAATTTCTCAGGAAGTTTATAGTTTGGTTGCTGAACTATGTGCACCAAATATTGAAATAATGCACTCAATTGATGTTTAAAAGAAAAGAATATGTAAAGTTAAGAGGAGATTCTTTAAGCTGTCATTGAATCCAAGTCTTTCTGGAAGAGAAGAACTGAGCACCTTGAACTTGCTGAGGTGCTGTTTGGCTAAGTGTCATTGCTGGATCTTTTATTTGTCAAACAGGCTCAAAAATGCACAGTGCACACATTTACCCTCACTACATAGTCGAGTTGTATTTTTTAACTTCTCCTAGAAAAACCAATCCTTGCACTCAGTGGCAATAATTCTCAGTGCTGAGCTTTTCTCTGAAGAAACCCAATCAAAGGGATTTCGATCCATAACAGAATCATGGCTGTGCGTTGGCCAGGACATCACAATCTATCAGAGAAGCTCAGGCAGAAGTCAGTCCTTGCTTAATTGGTTTGGAGGCACAGGGCCAAAACTCTTTCCAAGATGGCTAAAGCTGAGCCACACAGAAGAATCCTGGAGTCATCTTTCTCAGGAGACTGGCCAATGTAACATCTGGCAACTGGCTGTCTGAAACTGGGGGAGCTGTATGCTCAACTGCTGAGCTGGTTACAAGGACTCTGACAAAGGAGAAAGGAGTCTCTCTCTCTCTCTCTCTCTCTCTCTCTCTCTCTCTCTCTCTCTCTCTCTGCGTGTGTGTGTGTGTGTGTGTGTGTGTTCACTTCATAATTTGAAACAGGGTCTCTTACTGGGCCTGGACCCTGTGTTTTAGTTAGACTGAAAGGGCCCTGAATTCCCAGGATCTGCCTGCCTCTTACCCAACCCCTACCAGTGCGCACTGGCTGATTTTTACCTGAGTGCTGGGCAGCCAAATTCAGGTCCTAATACTTATGCAATAAGGGCTTTACCAAGTGAACCATATCCCTAGTGCCTTCAGTACATATATCTGTTTGTTGAGTAAGTGCTCCTATATTGGAAACATTGAAATTTGCCAGTATCTTTTGTTAACTTCTGAGGTGATTTCAGTGAATTGGAGATACAGTTAATAAGAACAAAGATTCACAGCCTGTGCCTCATCCATTCTTTTTTTTTTTTTTTCAAGGCAGGGTTTCTCTGTGTAGCCCTGGCTGTCCTGGAACTCACTCTGTAGACCAGGCTGGCCTCAAACTCAGAAATCTGCCTGCCTCTGCCTCCTGAGTGCTGGGATTAAAGGCGTGCGCCACCACGCCCGGCATCCTCATCAATTCTTTTATAAAATATCAGTATGATAATATCAGTATGACGTCTGAAAATGATATATGAATAATACATAATATACAGATTGAGGAGTTGGAGAATGTAGAGCAGATCCAGTTTGGTAATCACTGGGGAAGACATCAGTATTAAGAATAACTCTGAAAGAGCAATTGTGATAAAAACTGCATGGTACTGGTATAACGACAGACAAGTAGACCAATGGAACAGAATTGAAGACCCTGAGATGAACCCACATACCTATGGTCACTTGATCTTTAACAAGGGAGCAAAAACCATCCAGTGGAAAAAAGACAGCATTTTCAACAAATGGTGCTGGCACAACTGGCGGTTATCATGTAGAAGAATGCGAATTGATCCATTCCTATCTCCTTGTACTAAGGTCAAATCTAAGTGGATTAAGGAACTCCACATAAAACCAGAGACACTGAAACTTATAGAGGAGAAAGTAGGGAAAAGCCTCGAAGATATGGGTACAGGGGAAAAATTCCTGAATAGAACAGCAAAGGCTTGTGCTGTAAGATCGAGAATCGATAAATGGGACCTCATAAAGTTGCAAAGCTTCTGCAAGGCAAAAGACACCGTCAATAAGACAAAAAGACCACCAACGGATTGGGAAAGGAGTTTACCTATCCTAAATCAGATAGGGGACTAATATACAATATATATAAAGAACTCAAGAAGGTGGACTCCAGAAAATCAAATAACCCCATTAAAAATGGGGCTCAGAACTGAACAAAGAATTCTCACCTGAGGAATACCGAATGGCAGAGAAGCACCTGAAAAAATGTTCAACATCCTTAATCATCAGGGAAATGCAAATCAAAACAACCCTGAGATTCCACCTCACACCAGTCAGAATGGCTAAGATCAAAAATTCAGGTGACAGCAGATGCTGGCAAGGATGTGGAGAAAGAGGAACACTCCTTCATTGTTGGTGGGATTGCAAGCATGTACAACCATTCTGGAAATCGGTTTGGCGGTTCCTCAGAAAATTAGACATAATACTACCAGAGGATCCAGCAATACCTCTCCTGGGCATATATCCAGAAGATGTCCCAACCGGTAAGAAGGACACATGCTCCACTATGTTCATAGCAGCCTTATTTATAATGGCCAGAAGCTGGAAAGAACCCAGATGCCCCTCAACAGAGGAATGGATACAGAAAATGTGGTACATTTACACAATGGAGTACTATTCAGCTATTAAAAAAAATGAATTTACGAAATTCTTAGGCAAATGGATGGACCTGGAGGGCATCATCCTGAGTGAGGTAACACAATCACAAAGGAACTCACATAATATGTACTCACTGATAAGTGGATATTAGCCCCAAAACTTAGGATACCCAAGATATAAGATACAATTTGCTAAACGCATGAATCTCAAGAAGAATGAAGACCAAAGTGTGGACACTATGCCCCTTCTTAGAATTGGGAACAAAACACCCATGGAAAGAGTTACAGAGATAAAGTTTGGAGCTGTGACGAAAGGATGGACCATCTAAAGACTGCCGTATCCAGGGATCCATCCCATAATCAGCTTCTAAACGCTGACACCATTGCATACACTAGCAAGATTTTGCTGAAAGGACCCAGATATAGCTGTCTCTTGTGAGACAATGCCGGGGTCTAGCAAACACAGAAGTGGATGCTCACAGTCAGCTATTGGATGGATCACAGGGCCCCCAATGGAGGAGCTAGAGAAAGTACCCAAGGAGCTAAAGGGATCTGCAACCCTATAGGAGGTACAACATTATGAACTAACCAGTACCCCAGAGCTCTTGACTCTAGCTGCATATGTATCAAAAGATGGCCTAGTCGGCCATCACTGGAAAGAGAGGCCCATTGGACTTGCAAACTTTACATGCCCCAGTACAGGGGAACGCCAGGGCCAAAAAGTGGGAATGGGTAGGTAGGGGAGTTGGGGGGGGGAGTGTATTGGGGCCTTTTTGATAGCATTGGAAATGTAAACGAGGAAAATACCTAATAAAAAAATTAGTGAGATAAAAAATAAAAAGAATAACTCTGAAAATACAGTTTGCAGATGACCTGCTTGCAACTGACCCAGAAGGCTCCGTGATGTGTGGACTGCTGGGCCCTCTCTCTCGGTTCACGCATACAACTTACTGGCTCTTGATCTGGGATTCTGTATGTCAGCCAGAGTTCCCTCAAGCTTAAAGAACAGCTGCTAGAAAGGGACTGAGGCAAGCCTGGATGTAAATCATCAGATTGCTCCTCTCCACTTTCTAAGTAGATGTCAATTTTCAAAGTGAACATTTTCTAGTCATTGCAGATTTGGATCTAATGAAAGCCTCTCTCGATACACAGTCAAGTCAAATATGTATTTTCTCCTTGCTTCTTTCAAATGACCAGTCAAATGGAATTGTTTGCCTGCAGTGATTACGTTTGCCAGAGTCGGCTTGTCATGGACTGTGCTCAGTGTTCCAGAGGTCTTATGAGACTCAGCTGTCAGGCCTAGAATAGAATTGTACCACTGGTACAGGTCAAAGAAGAGAGTGTGTTTTACTCATGGGATTTTGACATAGTGTCAGTGGTGGCAGGGTTAGTCATATTCAACAATGTAGAGATCTTTAAGAAATTCCATTTAAAATCGTGAAATTGTAGCAAAGCCACCAAACCATGAGATATTTGTTTTGTGAATCTAATTTCACTTGTAGTGGTGATGAGATGCAGAGTGGACAGTTTTGGCACCACGTTTGGATATAACACAGTTATATAAAGGTTTTTAGTTGGACTCATACTTAAGCATTCGGAATTTGAATTTGAATGTTTAGGGAATCCTGGTTATATACCAATTATACCAGTACATTGACAATTTTGATTTTTTTTCATTGATGACATTTTCATGGAACCAGTGGTCACTAAGAAGTATGTTCAGATCATATATATTACATAATATATACACAAAGTCATATAGGCCTGAATTGACAGTATTTCTATAAAAGCAAACTTTTTGAAAATGAAGGTTTGCTCTGCATTAGAGATACAGCTGCTTCACCAGAGAAAGACAGAAATACAGTGCACAGACGGTGACCATTCTGGCCTCTTGGATGCCATGAGTCTTTGTGTTGGTGGTGTCCTATTTGAATGTTAAAGGTATGAATCACAGAGTGTCACCAAGTTTAATAACAAGTATGATGGGTAGAGACACTGAGAATTAAGCCCCATGAGAGACAAAGCCCTAGGCTGCAGTCAGAGAAAGTAGGTAGAGGCAAAAGCTAAGAAAATAGCAGGGTGTTCAATTTTTACTTCTTCTTGGCACTTTTTACCCATTATGAATTTCTGCATTAATAACTTCCCAAGGTAGTAAACTCTTCTGAGGAAAGCTGAGAACAACACTTACCTATGGGCAAGAACATGACTATTTGGAAGGTGGTTTGATGAGAGACCCCATTTCAAACTCTAATTCCCAGAAGATTCTGTGGTGGAATAGGTGATACTTGTAGTCTCAACCCAAGGCTTAAAGGCTCAACTTTCATTTTCTCTATTTCCCATAGCAATAGCAACAAATAAGCCTGGATAGGTCATTTAGTGTTGTATACTGGCCCGCGGCCTACTTGAACCGGGTACACCTGGGAGACAGGCTGGGGCTGAAAGAGATTAATGGAGACCAAGACATGATTCTGTTCAAGGCCCGCCAGTTTACTAAGAGAGTGTGCTTATAAGAGGGAAGGACCATCCCCTGCCAGTCCATTCTTGGTGTCTGGAGCCAGCCTGTAGGCAACGTGCAGGATAGGATGTTCATCCGTAATATCTCAGGGGCCTCTCAGCAGGTAGCAGTGTCTTGGAGAGAGCAGTGGTAGGTGACAGAACAAAAGAGCCATCTAGATTGGAAGGCTCCACCCTAGGTAATCTCCTTCTTAGTGGCAGCAAGGCCAAAGTCTGGATCAGCCTGCTTCAAGCTGGGAAAGCCTACAATTTAGAGCATAGGCCTCTGGGCACCTCTGCTATGTAGGCTTAGAATTTTCAAAACCCAGGTTCTAAAATGCTTTAACGTCCCTTCTAGCTCACTATCTACCACAGGCAGTGGAAAGGAAAGCCTACTAGAGCAGAGGAGGATGCCGACCTGTTTAGAAAGAGTTCTTTGGAGCAAGTCCATTATTTGTTGTCAGGGTACCAGCAGTTCAGTTCACATGAATCATCATCATCGGCTCAATCCACTCGCAAACACCATTCACGAATTGGCAACGGCAGGTTAATTCAGAAGAAACTGCACGGCTCTGCCAATCGGCCCAAATCCACAGAAGCAGCAAGAAGCCACTGAAACTCCATCAGAAATTTTTTGGTGCATTTCTCTCTATAAGTCATCAGAAACCACAATCATCAAAAAATGGCAAGGGGTACCAATACCATCCAGCATTGTCCGCTGTCTGTTGAATGATATTTATATCCTTTCCAAACATCACATAGCCTCTTCAGCACCTGCTCTAGCTGACATCACAAGGTCAGACACTGCTCTTCTGATAGCACAGCGAGATCAAGTTTAAAAATTAGCAACATTTACTGTTTCACCTTTTTAGTTTTTTTGTTTTGATTAGACTGAAGGAATTATTTTTACTTTTGGGAGTATCATTAAACTGGCCAGTAGGAAATCCATGCATCAGTTTTTCTCAAATGTTTCTGCTGATGTATACCGTGTATACCAACAGACGAAGCGGTAGGTACCCCTGATGAATTAATTGTAAAGTCACCCCTTTTAATTCAAATAGATGTTTTTTTTCCTGTTTAAATAACACTTATTTGAAATTATATGTAACATTAAAAATTTTCAAATCATAACTATAATTCATTTTGAAATAATGTGCTTTATTTAATACTTTAGCTTTGAAAACATTGGTTCAGTCTAATTAGTATGAGGACATTGCTCACACTACTGTAAATGTGCATTAAAGCATCCACTTTGTGCCAGAAGTCATTCCAAGCATGTTACCACAATAGCTTACTTTTTTCCTACACTACTCTGAAGGAGGTACGACCTTTACCTGTCTCACAAATGTGAAACTGAAGCTCAGAGGGAAGAACTATTTTGCTCGATTTCAAATTCCTGCTTTTAAGGATCATAATTATGGTTTATATGATTTTAACAAGAATTTATTTTTATTGCCTTGAAAGATGAACATATTTAGGCACATAAGTCATTGGAGCTGCGAGCCTATATAGTCCTGCACGGGTGTACGCCTGTAGCTTACTTAGGCATCTATCAAGGATGCACATTGTCTCTCAGGGGGAAGATGTTTCACCTCACATGCACACAGCATTGCATAGAGCTTCACAGGGTTGTCTAAATGATATATTCAGTGTCAGTAAATGCATCCATTTGTGGCAGTGGAGGAGCGATCCATGATAAATTCAGCTATTTGCTGTATTTTCATTTGCCCTTTAGTGCTATTAAAGTTTTGGCAGCAGATATTTTTACTTACATATCAAATGGCTAGTGAGGTAAAAGCATAGCATTTGTGGCAGAAACGTGGGAGAACTGAATTGTCACTTACTCTGTTTGACCTTTACTTCATCTGGCATGGGAGGACAGGAATCAGCCTGATTAAGACTCTAGAGTCAGGCAGCTGGGGTTCAAATCTTGGCACCACTCAGGGAATATTTTAAAACACTTAGGAGGCACTGTGAGACTAGCTGGTCCAAATGACTATCACTCTGAAACAACCAACTCATAGGCAGCCTTTTTGTCAGGACTTAGTAGCTGTGTCTTTGTGTTTAACAGGAGGCTGGGAATAGTCTTTATCTCACAAGGGTTTCATGAGGCTTAGATGTGATGAAACTTGAACACTTAGAAGAGTCTTTGGTGGACAGAGACAATGCTAGACACTGTAACTGTTATAGTTAATAATATGTGAAGAACATCAGAACTTTTCTTTAAAATGTCTGCTGAAAGAACAAAAGAAAGAAATATCTCATTAAACTTAGGATTGGTTCAAGACTCTCAGCGCTACTATATGAAAAGTTGAATTAAGATTCAGAGAAGACTTTTTAAAAATTGGAAAGCTGGAAGACATACAGTCATGGAATCTAACAACTATTAAATGTAAAGCTTTGCTTGTTAAGCTTTTGAAAAGATACCACCCTTTTAGACCAAATTTTAAAGATACTCTAATGAGAAAATATAGCATACATTTTAGCTGGCTACTCAACGAGAGTGTGATGTTGCCTCCAATACAGAGAACCTGATTTGGGGCACACAGGTCAGCTCGATGCTGCTGAGTGCCTGTGTGCCCATGCTACATATGGAACGTGTTGGCTTTCAGGAGCCAGGCTGTCGGTGGATAACTGGATAAACAAGATGTGTTCAAAGGGATATGACTGGAAATGGAGATAACGAGTCTGGAAACCGAGTAAAGTAAGCAGGAGTGCTTTTCCTGGAGAGATAGAGATGAGGGAAGAGGTCGTGCATGCTTTTCAGATGTCTAAATAACTCAAGTGTGGAGGTTTTGCTCTGGTGAAAACAAGACTGAGGGCAGATAAAGGAGACTCATCCCTTTCTGAGGTTCTGGGCAGTTGTTGGGCATCTCTGAAACATTTAAACTTTGCTAAAGAGTCAGTGTTGGTGCTAATGATATGCTTTTCAAGATCTCACTCCAAGCCTCCTTTCAATGTTTATGTTCCTGTAAATACACAGGGATGTTGGGGGATGGGGTGCCTTGCCTGCCTAATTAGCAGTCTGCTGAGCACCCCTGTTCCTCTCTATGCCTTGAGCAAAAAGCTCTTCAGTCAAGCAGGCAGCTAGACCATAATTAGACTAGCACTGCCATTTTGAATGCTCTGTGAATGCCATAGGGAAGCTGTAAGGTGATACCCTTGCTTATTCTTGTGGCTGAGGGTACAACCCCAGTTCTGACTATTTATCCCGCTTGCATGGGGCTTTCCCTGCAACAATTGCCAACCCAACAAGAGGAGGAACACTTTCCCCATGTGGTCTGCAGAGGGATTGCTGTGACTGGTACAAGGACTACAGTGTCCTGATTGGTAGGTGCATTGGTAGATGCATTCATGTGCATGGAAGGTTTGCTCTTAATGGAGCAGATGCTCAGGCTCTGGCTATATAAGCCATGCCATTGGGCTCACTTGGTGTGCAGGGTAGGAGACAACTTCCTAGGCTTCTGCTCCTGGTGTTGCAACCTTAGGTCCAATAAAACATTCTCTTGAGTGGTATGTACTCACCTGCTTTTAGGTGAGTAGGCTGAGCTGGCCACTAGGAGAAAGAAGTAGTGCCAACTGAGGCAATGTAGTAGCAGTGGCAGTGGCAGCAGGGATGGGAGTTTGGTAGTGGTCGTGGTCGTGGTCTTGGTATGGTAGTGGTAGTGGCAGTGGCAGTGGCAGCAGTGCTGGCAATGAGGGCAGTGGCTGTGACAATAGAACATCGTCCAGGTTAGAACTGCAGAAGCAAAGAAGTGAATGGCAACAGCTTTGATAGTCATAGCAGAGTAAAACACGGAAAGTAGTGACAGGTAGAGCTGAAGACCAGAGGGCCATTGGAACTCAGAAGCCCTGATGATCAGCAGAGATGGAGTCACAGGAACCTGCGGAGCCAGGACTAATGGCAGACATGGAACTGTGGGAGTGAGGATGACAGTTGAGCCTGGTCAACTGGCAGGCCCAGCTGGAAAGAGGCAAAGCAACCAGCAGTAAAGGCAAGTCGAAAGAAGAGAAGCCTCAAGAACAATGTATATTACATGGGCAGCAGCAGCAGCAGTAGCCAAAACACAATAGCCACTGCCTCTTCAGTGGTGGCAACTGTGACCATAGTGGTTGCAGCAGGAGGTGGCTGGGGACTTGAAATAAGAGGCAGAGCAGGAGCATGAGGAAGGGCCGGAGCTAGAGGAAGCTGAAAGAGCCAAGGATAGAAAGGTGTGAGTAGGCATGGAAGGGAATCTGCTGGCTCTGACTGTGGAAAGAGGTCCAGAGAGCTGTCATTTCTTTAGGGTCATGGGTCCCACACACTGCAGACACAGGATCTGTAACACCAGGTGTTATCAAGAGCTAAAGGAATATATTTCTGAAAGCTGTTCTACCAGCTGAAGAATCCTAACGTCTGCAGTGTACACAGAGCTGAGACACTAGTACAGCTAAGTTTCCTAATTTCTGAGGTGTGCACCAGAGTTGAAACACTAGACAACACCACTTGCTGCTGCTCCTGCTTGCCTGCTGCTCCTGCCTGCTTTCTATCACTAGTCACCAAGTCTCTGAAGGTGCCTGGACCACCCACACTACAAGGACTGCTACTACTTACCCAGGATTTCTACCTGGATACAGACAAAACAGCTTGACAAAGCTGACCAGGTGCAGAACCAATCAGGGGTGAGAGTCACAAAAAGATAGACATGAGCTCCACATTAAACATGATATAAGTCATATTTGTAAAGGGTCATAGACTTTCTAGACTTGTTAAGAGCAGACTGTGGGACAAGGTAGGCACCCTCGTCTCAGACTCAAGCATGTTTATCTTAATATTCCTCTGATATTCCCATCCTAGGGCAGGCTGCTCTGCTTTCTCTGTAATGGGAAAAATGTCAAACAGCCAAGAGTATTAAAACCATTGCACCCCTGAGAGGCACTAGATGTTAAACCATTTCCAACAGAGGTGAATATTGTTTATTACCTGTCATTAAAATGTATGTATTAGGAATGAGAATCTTAGAGCCTCATCCAAGGTGTAAAATGGAGTTCTGCCTAGAACCTTGAGCTGTCAATGACAGCTGACTATGTCCTGGGATGCCACCTGTCATGTTTGCTGGATATTTTAAGTGCCTAGCTTGATAGCATGTTGTTTCTCTGCTGCTTGCTGTTTGCATTTTTGATTTTCCTTGCTATATGCTTAATAAACGTATTCCTTCATAACTGAAAGCATGGGTATCATAGATCACTTTCTAGACAAAGTATCCTTTTCAAAAAAGATAGACTGTTCAGATAGCAAAGTGAGTTGTTGTCCTTCAGTGGAGGCATTCAAGACCAGAGCAGAAAATATCCAGGACAGAATGTCATAAGAAGAAATTTACATTCATGAGAAATTGATAATCTCTTGCTTTCCAAATCCAAATTCTTTTTTTTTCTTTAAATTAAACTAATAAAATTTATTTTAAATTATACAACTCAGTATTGACTTTTTTAAGTCATCAAAATAATTTATAATAGTTAAATACCTCTTAAATATACATGATATCTTCTGAAGCTAAAAGTAATATGCACTCAACCAGTTTTAAAAATTTATTTGGAAAATTAAACATGATAGAAGTAGAAAAAAAATCTCTTCTGAAGTCCTCTATGAAAGGAAATTGTGACAAGTTCCTGATTAGACAGGAACGTTTCCATCTCCAAGGGAGAATATGCAGCGTAACTGTGGCTTTCTAGAGGTAATTGGGTAGTGTTCATTCTGTTTCTATTTTGTGGAACAGTTTGAAGAGTATTAGTGTTAGGTCTTCTTTGAGGGTCTGATAGAATTCTGCACTAAACCCATCTGATTCTGGGCTTTTGGGGGTTGGAAGACTTTTAATGACCGCTTTTACTTCTTTAGGGATTATTAGATTGTTTAGATGGTTTATCTGATCCTGATTTAACTTTGGTATCTGTTTAGAAAATTGTCCACTTCATTCAGATTTTCCATTTTTGTTTAGGCTTTTATAGTAGGATTTCATGATTTTTTGAATTACCTCAGTTTCTGTTGTTATATCTCCCTTTTCATTTCAGATTTTGTTAATTTGGATACTGTCTCTGTGCCCTCTGGTTAGTCTGTCTAAGGGTTTATCTATCTTGCTGGTTTTCTCAAAGAACCAGCTCCTGGTTTTGTTGATTCTTTGTATAGTTCTTTTGGTTTCTATTTGGTTGAGTTTGATTATTTCCTATCCTCTACTCCTCTAGGGTGTATTTGCTTCTTTTTGTTCTAGAGCTTTTAGGTGTGCAGTCAAGCTGCAAGTGTATGCTCATTCTAGCTTCTTTTTTGGAAGCACTCATAGCTATGAGTTTCCCTCTTAGGACTGCTTTCATTGTGTCCCATAAGTTTGGGTATGTTGTACCTTCATTTTCATTAAATTCTAAAGTCTTTAATTTCTTTATTTATTTCTTCCTTGACCAAGATATGATTGAGGGGGGAATTGTTTAACTTCCATGCGTATGTGGGCTTTCTGTTGTTTTGGTTGCTATTGAAGACCAGTCTGTGGTGATCCAATAGGATGCATGGGATTATTTCAGTCTTCTTATATGTGTTGAGGCCTGTTTTGTGACCGATTATGTGATCAGTTTTGGAGAAGGTACCAAGAGATGCTGAGAAGAAGGTATATTCTTTTGTTTTAGGATGAAATGGTCTATAGATATCTGTGGAATTCATTTGGTCCATAACTTCTGCTAGTTTCAATTTGTCTGTGTTTAACTTGTGTTTCCATGATCTGTCCATTGATAAGAGTGGGGTGTTAAAGTCTCCCACTATTATTGTGTGAGATTTAATGCATGCTTTGAGCTTTAGTAACGTTTCTTTTGTGAATGTATGTGTCCTTGCATTTGGAGCATAGATATTCAGAACTGAGAGTTCTTCTTGGTAGATTTTTCCCTTGATGAGTATGAATTGTCCTTCTTTATCCTTCTTGATAACTTTTGGTTGAAAGTGGATTTTATTCGATATTATCTTGTTCCTTGGGACCATTTGCTTGGAAAATTGTTTTCCAGCCCTTTATTCTGATGGAGTGTCTGTCTTTGACACTGAGTTGCATTTACTCTATGCAGCAAAATGGTAAGTCCTGTTTACGTGTCTAGTCTGTTCTTCTATGTCTTTTTATTTGTGAATTGAGTTCATTGATGTTAAGAGATATTAAAGAATAGTGACTGTTGCTTCCTGTTATTTTTGATGTTTCTTTTTCATGTTTTTCTGGCTATCTTCTTTTGGGGTTGTTGAAGGAAGTTTACTTTCTTGCTTTTTCTAGGGTGTAGTTTCCCTCCTATGTTGGTGTTTTCTATCTATTATCCTTTGTAGGGCTGGATTTGTCAAAGATATTGTATAAATTTGTTTTTGTCATGGAATATCTTGGCTTCTTTGTCTATAGTAATTGAGAGTTTTGCTGGTTATAGTAGCCTGGGATGGCATTTGTGTTCTCTTAGGGTCTGTATGAGATCCTCCTAGGATCTTCTGGCTTTCATAGTCTCTGGTAAGAAGTATGGTGTAATTCTGATAGATCTGCCTTTATATGTTACTTGACCTTTTTCCTTTACTGCTTTTAATATTCTGTCTTTGTTTTGTGCATTTGGTGTTTTGACTATTATGTGACAGGAGGAATTTCTTTTCTGGTCCAATCTATTTGGAGTTCTGTAGGCTTCTTGTATGTTTATGGGGATCTCTTTACTTAGGTTAGGGAAATTTTCTTTTTCTATAATTTTGTTGAAGATATTTACTGGCCCTTTAAGTTGGGAATCTTCCCTCTCTTCTATACCTATTGTCCTTAGGTTTGGTCTTGCCATTGTTTCCTGGATTTCCTGGATGTTTTGGATTGGGAGCTTTTTGCATTTTGCATTTTGTTTGACTGTTGTGTCATTGTTTTCTATGGCATCTTCTACCCCTGAGATTGTCTCTTCTATCTCTTATATTCTGTTCATCCATGACTCTTGATCTCTTTCCTAGGTTTTCTATCTCCAGGGTTGTCTCCCTTTGTGATTTCTTTATTGTTTTTATTTCCATTTTTAGATTCTGGATGGTTTTGTGCAATTCCTTCACCTGTTTGGTTGTGTTTTCTTGTAATTCTTTAAGGGATTTTTGTGCTTCCTCTTTAAGGTCTTCTAGCTGTTTACTTGTGTTCTCCTGTATTTCTTTAAGGAAGTTTTTTTATGTCCTTCTTAAAGTCTTCTATCATCATCATGAGATGTAATTTTAAATCAGACTCTTGCTTTTCTGGTGTGTAGGAGTATCCCAGGCTCTCTGTGGTGGGAGAACTGGATTCTGATGGTGCCAAGTAGCCTTAGTTTCTGATGCTTATGTTCTTGCCCTTGCCTCTCACCATCTGGTTATCTCTACTGTTAGCTGGTTTTGCTATTTGTAACTGTGGCTTGTCCCTTCTGCAAGCCTGTGTGTCAGTACTCCTGGGAGACCAGTTCTCTCAGGGAGGAATTTGGGTATGGAGAGCTGTGGCACAGGGTCAGCTCTGAGGTGCAGACAGAAACCAGAAGGATCCTGTCCCTGACTGTTACTTGGTTCCCATGTCCTGATGGCTCTGAGCTGGTCCCTCTTGGGCCAGAAATTTGAGCAAAAGTGGTGGTCTTACCTGTGCTCTTAAGTGTGTTGACACTCCTGGGAGACCAGCTCTGTCTGGATGGTATTTGGGTATGGAGTGCTGTGGCACAGGGTCAGCTCTGGGGTGTAGACAGAAACTGGAAAGATACTGTCCCAGGCTGCTCCTTGGTTCCTGTGTCCTGAGAGTTCTTACTATCCTCACAGGTATGTCGGCACTCCTGGGAGAGCAGCTCTCTCCCGATAGTATTTGTGTATGGAATGCTATAGCACCGGGTCAACTCTTGGCATAGACAGAAACCCAAAATCCATTTTTTAATCTATAGTTTTAAGCTATGAACCATTCATTATGAAAGCAAATGTATGTAAGAAAAACAGTTACTAAATGTGAGTATAAATGTTAGTTGCTTCTGACAGAAATAATTTCAACACAAGGATTTTCTAGGAAATGATATTATAGAACTACATAATAGGCTTCTACTAAGGAAGTAAGTCTGCTTTGGAGATGAATATCCATGTGTCCTTAACAGCTGACAAATGCTTATGCAACTTTACTCTGCTAGGTGAGTTATTGCCTGCCAGGAATGCCTCGTGAAGGACTCCTGAATTACTTGAAAACATACTAGAGGAAGCCAAGTCTTCTATTTCCATGGCTTTATTTTGATTCATTTTTGCTCTGTGCTCAGGTACAGCATGTTTTCTTAGGTTCATATTGAATTCTCTCCATGACTAAACTAGAAATATCTTTTACTGAAATCAAATCAATATTATATGAACCAAACATGATTATTCTTGGAGAGGGGGCTTACTGATATTTTATGAAACTTCTCAGTTGATTTTATTGATATATCTTGTTGATACTTGATAATTCTTAGAGGAGAGTGAAAGAGAGCTGTTTTTTTTGTTCTAATCTTATAAATATGGAAGATGAAATGATAAAAGTTTCAAGACATGCAGAATTTTAGAACCTGTTTGAATATAGGTAAACTTTGGATTACAAACTAGCTCTACAAGGTTGTATTTATTAGTCCCAGAGTATTTGGTTGTTAGGTCATAAGACATTTTCAATAACATCTTTCTGTTAGGGAAGAAATATGTTCAATGTACAGAATAAAAGAAAAATCTTACCCATGGAGAGAAAATTAATGGCCACTTCATATATTAGTTTCCTGCAGCTGTCATAACAGATCTACCTGGCCAGCATAGCAGAGTGTCCAAGTAATCTGAATTAGCATTATTCCATGTTTCCTGATCCCAAATAGTTTGGTCCTTGATGTTCCTTCCTAAGAAGGTTCCTGGGTTTAGTAGTCTGAATGACACTAGGTAAGCATCTGTTTTGTTTGTTTTAAAGGAATCTGGGTATGCAGAAGCAGTCTCTTTCAAACCAAATTCCTATACTGCACATACAGCTGCTAAGAACTGCAGGGTTTCTGACACTTTCTAATCACTGGGCCTAACTCTCTAGGGCATCCATTAACATTCCTTCCTCTTCTACACCAGGGAGCAAACTCTTGGGCTGTGGACAGGCTGCTCCCTGTTGCCCTTCTGTTCTGGCTAGCGTTTTCATCTCTGCCTTCTTGCTTCTAGAGCTCTACCCCTCTTCTGCCCCTGGAAAACATCCTAGGTTTCCCTCATCCTTACTCTGACTCATGAAAAGATGATGCTGTTCTGTCTCTTTGCTGAAGAGTCTCCCTTGAAAGTATTGTGCTGCCACCAAGACTCCTATCCCTAAGAATCTGTACTCCCCACAAAATTGAATTTATGAACAGCTAAATAATATATACTTATTTCCCAATCCTCTTAGTCAAGCCACCACCATTCTACAGGCTGCACTTGCTGTTAGAGGTGCATTTGATTTAAAGAGATGGACTCATGCATCTTTCTCTAATTGACATACTTCATTAGGGCTATGGCATCCAGCTCCTTCTACGATGTAGCACAGACTACCATTTTCTTCCTTTCTAACCTTAATAGCATTTCATTGTATCTACATGCACTTTCCTTATCCATTAATTTGTGAATGAACCCTTGTGTGTCTTCTGCATGTTAGCTATCACAAATAACGAACGTTGTTTGTACATGTTTATGTTGTTTGTGTCTGTTATAAATTTGGTGTCTTGAATATATTCTCTTGTTTTGGCTTGCATAATTGGTTTCATGTTATGAATGTTTTCCTTTGACATTCTACACTTTCTGTTTTGGTACACTAAAATTATTTCAAAAAGCACTCTACTGGAGAGCCTATTGTCTTATTTCCCCCTCCATTTGTCATTTGTGTGTGTATATATATTATATGAATGACAAATGGAGGGGTGTATGTGTGTACACACACACATATATATATCACTATATATTTATATGTTATGTATCATATATTATATAACACACATCATATATAACATCCTATATAATATCATATATATGTTTTGCTCTCAGTACACTGAAGTATTTGGAAAGTTTAGTCATCAGCAGATACAGAATGAATCATGAATCTTTGGATATACCACACCTTATTCCTACAATGTGAAACCTATGTTAGAAATGGCAATAGATTTGCTCCAGAGGCATACATTTTCTCACATATGTTTATGCAATTTTACATACTGAATCGTAGATAAATAGACTGGGTTTTTTTTTTTTAATGAAAAGATTAGTTTAAGTTTAGGGAAGACTGAAGTGAATTTTTTTTATTTTTTTGGAAACTCAGTTCTGTCACGTGATGTTTTTCTGGAAGCTGTCTTGTGAGAGGGTGCTTTGCTGAAACAGACCCATGTGAGGGCATGTGATGTTTTGCTGGAGCAGACACTTGAGAGGGTACATGTTATTTATAGAGAATATAAACATAACCCCACAGATGGTGAGAGGACACCCTTGCATTGCTTCTCCATACAATGTTTCTCTGGTCTTCACTTTGTAGAGAGAAACACACCAAAGAATTTCTGGTGGTATTCCAGCGATTCTTCCCGCCACTTCCAAGGATTCTCGAGGTTTCTGCTGGATTGAGCCACTGCTACTGACTTTGGTGTTTGCTATTGGACAGGACTGTTGATATCCTGACTACAAAGATTGGAACCACCCCTAAAAACTACTTCTAAGTAGGTCCACCAACCCCTTTTCCTTTTATCCTTCTTTCTCTGCTACCTTTGGTCAGTGGGCTAGAAGGGAGGTTGAAGGGTTTAAAAACCCTAAATAAAATAGGCTCTGACGATTCTAAGCCTAGAGAAGACTGTTACATTTCTAACATGTAACTGGTTTCTATATTTAATATCCATGAGTGTTGTGGGAAGGCTATTGTTCATATCAGACATATAAGTTACTGTTGATTGACAGCTTGATTGGGTTGAGATTAGTGAATTATACCTCTGAGTGTATGGGGACATTTTTTGAGATGACTGAAGTCAATGGTTTAATCCACTTGTGGGTTTCAAGTTTTGATAGGCTGTTGAGGGGAGAGCTGGACCTGGGGAGGTCAGCCTAGTTGGAGGAAGTACATCCCCGGATGCATGCCTTCCTAGGGTATGTCTAACCCACAAACCTTTCCCTTGCCTCCCCACAGCCATGGTTGAGTAGCTCTGTTCTACCATAAACTCTCCACTGTGACGTTTCTCACTAGAGCTCAAGATGAACGCAACTGTGTCATTATGAACTGAAGCTGTGAGCCAGAGTTAATCCTTTTCCCTTAAGTTGTTTTCCCCAGACATTTTTGTGACAGGGATTGCACTGAGTCACACAATCTCAGAATCATCTAATTTTGTTCTTAAGCAAATATCAAGTTGAACTGATTAGGAAGTCTGCTTTCTCTTCTTTCTTCTCGAACTCCTTTCATATTCACAAGCTTTGCTTGACCTTCCTCACCACAAAGCCACTAGGGTAGCTGAGTTATCAGCAGGCAAGAAGCACATCTTACCTAAGGATGTAAGGCTTTCTTTCTGCACTGACTGGAAATCTCAACTTGACCAGCTGTGTGTATGAACATCTTAATGTAATGTCATTGCTCATATTTCATACTCACAGATCAAAATGAACATCTTAAAGCTATCCCTTGGGGACCTTGGACTTTTAAAAGCTAAATTTTCTGTGTGCATTTTTAAATAGAAGCATTTGGGTCTATTTTGATTAGGATCATACAGTGAAACAGCAAAAAGGTGAATTAGCAATTCAGAGGCAAAAATACCATAGAGCTGGTGAGATAGTTCTGAGACTAGGAGGGTAAGGATGCCCGCTGCTAAGCCTGAGGACTGAATTCCATCCCTAGGACACACATGGTGTAAAGAGAGAACCGACTCCCACATCTCACATCTGCCATGGCCCACACCTTTCTATACACCCAAGTAAATAGATGTGCTGTGATATGTGTGAGTACATGTGTGTGTATATGTATGTGTGCACATGCACGTGTGTGTATGCATGTGTGTGTGTGATTAAAAACCAGGCTTTGGTGCAACTGTCATCTAAAAAGTTGTAGTTTTCTCATTGCTACCTCTTAATTAATGCATGGAAAGTGAGAATTAATCTTTTTTGATTATCTGCATATATCCTTTTGTTTTGAATAAAAGTCAAATACTAAAATGTTTTTTTTTTTATAAAACATTCTGACTTTCAAAGTTTTAATTATGTCTGTGCATGTGTGTCTGTTTGCATGTACAAAGCGGCTAGAAGAGGTGGTTAGATCCAGTCCGCTTGGAGCACTGTTGCTGTGAAACAAACCCCTGTCTTCCTGAAGAGCAGAGCTTGCTCTTCTCTCTGAGCCATCTCTCCAGCCCCCAATTTTGAAGTACAGAAAGAAAATGAAATTATACAAAGAATGACAAAAGCAATACTTTCTAAAACAAAAATAATGTAATTGGAGTGAAAAATCTCCCTTTGTCACATCAGCCTTTAGTCTAGCTTTGCCTTGCCTTAACTAAAGGGTCCATGTTGTTGCAGAGTTCACTGGTGCTCCATTTTGTTTGTTTGCTAGACTCAGCTTCAGTTTTGCACCCCTCACCTTTGATTAACCAAAGGCCACCAGCATGGGTGATAAAATCCCTGTGTTACCCACGTTGTGGAATACTTTCAAATGTGAGCTCACAGTTGGTCAGCCTTAAAATTGTAACGTCAGTTTAAATCTCCTTTTTGGCACTCAATCAATTGCTTTCCTCTTTCAGCCACTTCAGAAAGGTCAAATGAAGAATTTCTTTCTTTGTGCATATAAACACTCAATCTTACTTATTTGAGGAAGACAGCATTCCAGGGTGGTTATTTAAGAGGAAATCACTATATTAAATTAAGACATGAGTTGATTCATTTGCAAAGAAAAGTTTTGAAAGGATTTATCTAAAGCACTTGACTTAAGTAGTTGGTTTTGTATGGAAAATAATGGTATAATTTTAGCACTTTAATTTTCCTCTATGAAATGTCACTATAATAGTTTTCTAACTATATGGGAATTACAAGAATTCTCCTGCATATGATTTCCATTTCTATAAAATCTTCTGAAAGTGGTCTGGAACATGTTTATGGTTTTGTTACTCACATTGCCAACTGAGATTCTTCATTTTTGTCCTGGTGTTAAAAGATGTAATATGGATTAAGAAGGTATTGCCCATGATTAGTATTGAAATAATGTTATATAATAATATTACTCTGTATAATTTTTTATACAGTGTGAATAACCACAGTCTAAATGTTGAGTAAAATTTACCATTTGTTCATGTACCATTGACAATGTAATTGGTCGTCTTTAGTGTGTACCGTGTCAGCCTCTGTATTTATCATTGAATTATCTTCACTAGTTCAATTGTCAGGTGAAGCAAGCTGGGTTGCTTTTGACTAAAATTGATTGCTTTGTAATAGCCAACAACAATTCTGCTATTCCTCAGAGGTTCTCCTTATTTCTGGTTCAGTCAAAATATACAAAGAACTATTGACTAGCGAATAACTCAAGCTCCAAACTTGTAATGGAACAAGAAAGAATTTAGAGAAAAATATTGACAGAAAAGGATGTTAGAAAATTTACACTTCTATTGTATTCTCATGCCAGTCAGTGGCTTCCCAAGGTAGACTTGTGTCAAACAGTTGAGAAATTCACAGAATAGCAAAATAATCAGGGCCCTATAGTCCAATGAGGTTACTGCTCAGTTGTCATATTATTAGCATTCTTTCAGATTGGGTAAGCTTAGGGGGGAGAGATCATCTGTTGGATAATTGTATAAATATATATATCTAGCAGGAATTGTTTGATAGACTGAGGATAAGTTATAAGAAAACAATCCAGGTAGGATTTCAAAGCTTTTACCTAAGAAACTGGATGTCTCATGGTGACTTGTGCTGAAATGGTGATTCTTGGAGAAACCTTGCAGGCAGTGGACAGGAAAATCAAGAACACACTTTTTGGATTTGCTAAGATTTAGATACCCAGTAGACATTGTAAGGCAGGTGTAAAGAATTAGAGAATGGTTAATCTAGAGAACTAAATTTTGGAGCCATTAGCAAATATAGAGTCACGTGGCAACACCTCAAAATTACTTAGGAATAGCATTGTTTGAATTTAAAACAAAATGTCTTAAAATAGATGTTGATATGCAAAAAGTAGTGAAGAAAATGTGATGCAGGAGAAATGGGAAGCCACAAGTTGATCTGGTAAGAAAGCTAGAAGGAAGGTCAGCCTGTGAATGTGTCCTTGCCATCCTGTTTGAATTCTCAACAAGTCTAAACTTGAGATTACTTCACTTTCTCAGTAGACACCTTCGTTTCCTTTCCTGTGCCACCAGTCACTTTGGTATGGGTATCCACTGCTGCCTGTGTCAGGATACAGATTTGTGGAATCCACATGCAGAGAGTCAGTTCCTTATGGCTCCAGGAGTTGATCGTCCTGCATTTTAAACAGGCATCCTTGAGCATTCCAACAAATGAGACTTATGATCACTCCAAAAGCAACAGTTCTGGGTAGTTTGCTGGGCTGTTTGCTACTTGGGGGTTGCAAATACATGAGAGTCTGAACCCTGTATATTTTACATTTTTTTTTCAGAAAAGAGATATTGTATAAGTAGTAGATACTCTCGTGAGTATCAGAATTCTATGTAATTTTCACTTTTGCTCTGCCACCCCATTTGTAGAAGATGAAATGAAGGTACAATTTCTTTAATGTCCTGTAACGTTATTCTCTGAGGGCTTTTATTCTTAAGGTGAGGTAGGGAATATCGTTTATTTTAGATAACAATCCAAATAGTCCCTCTAATACTCCCTCCTTTCCTCATGACTACACATTTCCAAGTTAAAATAATTAGTCCGATAATACCTCAAGAAAATATTTTAAGATTGTGAGCCATTGCCACCAGCAGGATCCAAGCACCAGGGACCCAGGCAGGCTCACCCTCTCCTTCTTGAGTAAAGTTTGACAATAAATCCTTTGGAAGGGAGTTGGAAATTATAGACTGACAGCCGAGTGTTAGTCAACTAGAAACCCCTGCTTTCTATGTTACCACTGAACAACTTAGACTAACACATTTTATACTATACATTTTATTTTAACATGTGGTCCTTATACTGAGTATCTCCTGCTGTGTGAGTTTATAAAATAACTGGGGGTTGGGAAATCAAGACCAAGTAGAAAAGGCAGTTTTAATTACAGGGTTTTGTCCTGTGGTTTTATTCAGAGATCCTGAATTCCTGAACTTCTTCAGGATTTCAATTCTGCCACCCTGTTTTCCTGGCTGAATTTCCTTTTGTCACATCTGCTTGACTTCAACCTGTGATCTTTTGTTAAGCTTGGAGAAGTATAACCTGACTGTCAGTGATCTGTCCTTGACACTGTTCTGAGATATACAAGAGAAAGAAGACGTTCACATAAGTTCATAGTCTTTAATTCAGACCTAGACTTACGTCTACTCGTCTTTAGACTTGTTTGCTTAGACCACTTTCAAATGCTGAAGATGGCCTTCGTGTTATGTTGACATGCTGGTGTGGTTTCCTGTTTGCAAAGAAAAGTATTTTAGCCATTCCCATTAAGATTCTTAGTTCATCATAGATACTCTCAATACAGCTTGGGCATTTGGGGATAAAGATGAAGAGAAGTAGAGTGTGGGATATATTTACCTTGGGGCCCTTCTGGGCTGGTGTCTTATTGCCAGTGTTCTGGTGAAAGTTTCCATCTTCAGCCTTTGACCAGATTCTGGCACCAATGTTTAAGTATGGAAGGAGCAAGGTCTGTACGCTGGCTCTGTAGACAGGCGCTGAGGTGTATTTCAGACACTTAGGCACTATAATGGTGCCAGCCACTTGGACAGTGGAGAAACTGAGATAGGCAATCCAACAGTAGCCCAGAGGAAAAGGAATTTGTAGTCTTTATATCTGAGTCTAGAGGGTTTTATCTGAGTGTAGGTTAGTAAAGGTACCAGATAATCCTGGATATAAGGCAGAAACTTACAAAGCTAGTTCAATGGTACCACCATACCTTAGGGCTGCTACATGCTGGGGTTCATCAGCTTAGAAGATGGACTAGATAGAACGGAAAAGGTGGCTGATACCATCTATTAGGACAGCAGATAAGAATGATCATCTAACAGTGACCTTTCATTGCCTGTAGTTTAGGAGACAAACTGCTGAAGGGCCTGTCATATCTCATACAGGTAACTCAAGGATAGATTTGCTCCTAAAAAGTCATTGGGTGGTCTGGTATCTCAGCAGACAGGTAAAGCATCAGAGAGCACATCTATGTAGATGAAGAAAAGGGAGGTTGAAAAATGTACAAAGCCACAAGTAGTTGGGATGAATTATTCCAAGTTGCAGAGGTGTAAAAATTTCAGCGTTGGATTGCTTTCAGTAATATCAGGGCTAATCAGAAGTTCTCGCCTGTCAGGGATGGTCTTAATAATGAATAGATACAATTACAAATGTATTATGCATATCATATTTTAAGAGATAATGGGATTTATTAGAATTCCTGGTATGAAGGTACAAACCCGAGGCAGCACTACAAAGAGAATATATGGAAATGTGAACAGCCATCGGTATTGCATCTCAATTATCAATAATGAAAATACATTTCAATCCACTGCTCATTATGCCGTCTTGGTGGAAAAAATGTTATTATAAAGTCATGGTCTCATGAAGAGGTAACAAAATAGTATATAGTTCAGCATGTCTGGAAAATGATTCTTAGATTATTTGTAACACGTTTATAATAGTGTTTGTGCTTTTTCTCAGTCTTTTTAAAATTCATCATCATTTTGTAATTCTTTCCTTTGCTAAAAGTAAATATTTACTTTATACTAAATTCTATCTTTGCAGTTATGTATTGTTTGGTAAAAGAATCAATGAGGCATAGCTCTGTGTTGGATGAAACCCATTAGGACCTTGTTTATATTTTCTAACAGTTTTTTTCTTAGTTTGTAGTACCTTAAAATTGCTTTGATTGATCTCTGGTTAGTGGTTATTCAACTGACAGACAGTGGCTAGATTATAGAGCATATTGGGAAGCCGTGGTAGTTCCCTGATACAACCATTTTTACCAAGTTTCTACAGAAGTCCTGACAACTCAGGAATGTTAGAACAATAGGTAATGATGGAATTTCTGTTGATAATAGTATGAGTTTATGGACATTTTATACAGTTTTCTTTCACTAGAAACTCAAAACATATCACGGAGTATGTCAAGATCATTAAGATATGGAATGTACCCTTTACTCCCACCATAGCACAAAACAAGGCACTCCCATGTAAATGCGAAGTTATAACATACTTTCCCGATGGTATTAAACAGAATAGGTAGAATGATCTGTTTCTCTGGCATGGAAATCAATTACTGCAAGTCTCTAGCTCACATCCTTCCCTGAATGCATCTGTCAAGAATCTGTTGACATTTCATAAGCAAAATCGAGACTTTGTGATTTGGCTTTTCAGGACTGAAAGGTATGAAGATCTGTGGCAAGAGGCATGTCAGAGAATAAGCTGAAGAATTCTGTTATTTTATAGCATTAGATCTTCTTTCCTGTCAAATCTGTCACTTGTGCCCTGACTGTGGCTGGAATGAAGAGAACAAGATGGAAATAAAGATATAGAATGCAGGTACCGTGAATTCAGGAATGATGAGAAACACATTAGTGCATGGTACCAACTAGCAAGCCGTCCTTCAATAGCTTCTCACCTTCCTCAACTGTAGAAGGACTCAGTGGCAGCATATGGTATTCCCTATTTTAGCCACAAGCGAGCCAGGTGTTTTTAAGATGTAAACTCTTATATTAATGAACCATCAAAGCACCTTTTCTGTTGCTTTCAGCTAACTAAATTGTTATGCTGTAAGCTGAGCATCCCCAGAGGTGCCCCAGTCCACCTTTAACCTTTCCAACATGTGGTCAATGAACTTGTTCTAAGCACGCCAAGAACGTGTCTAGCATCTTTCCTTTTAAACTTAAACAGAGCATGCTCAGGAATGTGCCCACTGCTTTACTGTATACTTCTATGAATAAGTATAGACCCCCTAATAAAAGCCCCATGCTTCCTTTATTCAGAGGACGGAGGACACTGCTTCGAAAGGATTCTTATGAACCCTTGTCTGCTGCAGATAATAAAGTCTTTTCTCCTCTCCAATTTCTTGACCATTTTAGGTGGGCTTTGTACTCATCAGAATGTGAGCCTATCATATTCAGCCACAACTGGCTGAAAACATTTTTCCTGGCACCACAATCTAGTATCACCCACCTCACTAATGTCTCCATGCTTGTATGTTTGCTTCTCTCCTGCCTGGAGATGGTCTCTTGGTGCTAGTGTTCATATTTGGAAGTAGTAGATGGTATTTGTATTTTTCAAATATTTTTCTTCCATAGTTACTTGCCTTGGTCTCTTGGGGAAGTCATCTAACACTCAAACAAGAAAAACTGAACTTTGATTTTCCATGGTACACTGAATAGTGTCTGTAATGTTAGCAGAGGAATAAATCCAAGGTGTTTGTGGCAAAGTCAGGAAGATGTGAACATTGCTGGGAGAAATAATATAGGGAGAAAGAGAGAATGTGTGTGTGTGTGTGTGTGTGAGAGAGAGAGAGAGAGAGAGAGAGAGAAAGAGGGGCAGAGAGAGAGACAGAGAGGCAGAGAGAGAGAGAGAGACAGAGAGAGAGAGAGAGAGCACAATAAATAGGAAATTACAGATATAAAATACATTGTCTCACAAGATCACCAAAAAACTGTCATTCTTTTTCACCCTGAATTTTCTCATTCACATCACATACTTTAATCTCAGCAGTAAAATCTACAAACAGCCCATTTCCATACCTACCACAATACTCTGCCAATCTCAGTATTTTGAATTTTTATCTCTTTTCTCCAGTGTACACTATGTGTTTCTGCACTAACTTCCTGAATGACTTCCTGGATTGTGTTGCTGGAGATGGCTCTCTGTGGACTCCTGCATCAATGTTTGCCTGGCATGGGGGCAGAGCAGTGGTATGTTTCTAGCTGCTGTCCCAGCCTAAAGGACTTAATTATGTGTGAAGAGTTGAAACTGGATTATTTCTTGTTTCTTGAATGGTGTATGTTCCAGGCTTTGAGCCTTAGCCTACCTGAAACTCTTTCTTGCTATCTACAGACAACCTTACGTTTCTGGGATCATCTCAAATGCTGTTCCTTCTATAAATTATTTGTTCTATAAGTGACCCTTAGTTGATTTTCTTACATTACTAGCTTCTTCTATCTACCAGTGGAGTTATTTGTGTCCTTATTTCATTTTCATATGGAAACTGTAAACTCTGAAGAAAGGGAGAAGTGTAACAAATTTATGTGCTGATTACTTATTCACTTAAAAAGCATTGGTTTTCCTTAAGCTATGGACGAGTACTGAGTTACTAGGGAATTCAGCAAATATGAGGCGGCTTCTACCAAATGCTGTTATAACATAAACTGACCACTTTCTTAAATATATTAATTTTTGTCTGCAGATTCACCCATCCATATTCCAAAACTATTGGTTAAATATTTTAGAAGGTTGAAAAAGCTAATCTTAATTTGTAATATGTGTAAACTGTCTGAATTATTAAATTATGTATAGGGTATGCCCTGCTGCTGCTTGGTAGTCACCATTCATTACTGTTTTGAGTACCATATGTCTGTGTCTCATGTGCATGCTGTATAGTTAGGTCTGCAATGTTGCTTCTGCATTAAATAGGTATTGATGATTTCTTCTAATTATTCCATAAGTAGTACTATATAACAATTATTTACATAATGCTTACATTGTATTAATGTATTCATATCATGAATAATGTGCAGATTATTTAAAATATACAATAAGTATATGTACAGGTTATTTGCAAATATTGTGGGGCAATGGGCTATGCACAGACAGCTTGGTCTCTAGTTGAGTTGAGGTCTTGAACCCTGGTGAAACCTGTTGGTGGTAATTCCCACCTACATGGGACAGAAGGCATTCCCTCATGTCTCCTGGACCCCTGGCTCCTGTCAAAGTTACCGCCCTCACAGCCCCCACAGGAGAGGCTTGTGGCTTTTAGTCATGTACACAATGTTCCGTGCTTCTGACCTACAGGCTAGACTCCTCCCGGTTACCTAGCTCAACAGCAAGATAACAAACCCACTATAAGAGTGACTGTTTGGCCCCACCTTGCTCTCTCCCTCTTACTCTCTCTTTCTTATTCTCTAAGCTTTTACGTCTCTCTCTTAAAGCTTTCTTACTTCCTAGCCTTTCTTCTCTCTCTCCTTTCCCCCCTTCTTTCTTCTTGGCCATGGCTGGTCTGTCTCTCTTTCTACCTTTTCTCTTTCCTCCTGCCTTTCTACAATAAAGCTCTAAAACCATAGACTGTCTCTGTTCATCAAGGCTCACTGTGCTTGGACATTGGGATAGGCTTTCTTCTAATGAGCTGCTTCTAACCTCTGGATGGAAGGCCTTCCTGTGCTCCAACCATGGACTGAACTTAGGACTCTCGCCTGTATAGGAACCTCTCTCCCTCTGCCCTCTTCCAGTATCTCTGGGGTGAGAGTTTCACCCCGGGAATCCTATTCTGTTCTCAGCTCCTCTGCCATATCCAGCGTGGGATGCCAGAGACTGAGAACCTGGTACCGGGGCTGCCCCTTGTGCACCCCCACTGTGCAGGGTCAGTGGCTTCACACAGTCAGATGCCCACCTGGGACCATGTGGAAAGCATCTGGCAGTCTCTTGTGTCCGCCTGCCCAGAGCACTGGAACTCTGGCTGGACATGGGCTCTCTCCCTGCCCCCTCTTCCCCTACACCCGCTGCCCTGCAAAATATTATACCACTAATATGAATATCTATGTATTTTGATATCTTAGAAGGTTCTAGAACAGTGTTCTCCACCCTTTTAGGGGTCACATATCAGATATTTACACAGATTTTGCACATCAGATATTTACATTATGATTAATAAAGGTAGTAAAATCAGTTTCAACAAAAATGAAGTAGTAACAAAAATAATTTTATGAAGGGGTTTCTACAACATGAGGAACTATATTAAATGGCCATAGTTTGAGAACTACTGCTCTAGGTCAAATCCAGCAGCTACTGAGGGAAATGTGTGTGTGTGTGTGTGTGTGTGTGTCTGTGTCTGTGTCTGTGTCTGTGTCTGTGTGTGAAGCATCTTACAAGAAGACAAAGTGATCAGAAAGACAAAAGAGGCCCTGGGCTGCTGCACACACTGTTCAATCTTCTGTGCACACCCCCAAATGTCAGTCTTTGTGTCATGATGCTTCTGCACCTCTTTGCCTGACTTCTTAACCTTCTAGATTCATTTGGAACATATTTCAAAGCAAGGGAGGTCACAGAGGAGCACCTTGCAGGATGAACATGGAGCAATTATGCCCACTCCCAATCCCACTCAGCACTGAGGAACTTGTGCTGGTTAGAGATCGTCTTCTCTGTATTCAGTGGTATAATCAATCTATCACAAATTGTTTTACTTGGATTAAAGCCCAGCATAATCCAAGGGCTAGAAGCACAGATTCTATGGAATACTGCATATATTGTTGAGCTTAATAAAGAATTGAGGAATAACAGCAAAATCTTGATACCATTGTCTCAGCTACTTTTCTCCTGCTGTGATTAAGGCACCGTGGCCAAGGCAGCTCATTAAAGAAAGTGTTTACTATGGGGCTTGTGATTCCATGAGTGTCATGCCAGGGCACATGGCAGCAGGCAGGCATGGCTCTGACTAGCTGAGTGCCCACATTTAATCTGAAAATAGGAGGCAGAGAGAGCTAGCCAAGCCTAGCATGGGCTTTTAAAACTTCTAAGCCTGCCCTATGTGACACACCTCCAAATCCCCAAATCCTTCTCAAATAGTTCCACCAGCTGGGGACCAAATATTCAAACACAATATAAACTTAGTTGGTTTTTTTTTTTAAATGAAACCACCACAATTATGATGTACTTCTGTGCTTCTACCTTTTTCTTCATATCCCTTAGCATGAAGAGCACACTGCCTGTGATGTTAAATATTCTAGTTAGCATTACCATTGCTTTGATGAATCACCATGACCAAAACTACCTGTGGAGGAAAGGGTTTATTTGGCTTATGCTTCTACATCACTAATCATCACTGAAGGAAATTAGAAGAGGAACTCTAACTGGTTAGCATCCTGGAAGCAGGAGCTGATGCAGAGTCTATGGAGGAGTGCTGTTGCTTATAGACTTGTTCTCCATAGCTTGCTCAACTTGCTTTCTTAGAGCACCCAGGACCATCAGCCCAGGAATGGCACCAGCCACAGTGGACTGAGCCCTCTCCCCATCAATCACTAATTAAGAAAACACTCTACAGGCCTGTCAGCCTGCAGCGGAGTCTTATTTTCTCAATTGAAGTTCCCTCCTCTCAGATGATCATAATGTGTCAAATTGATATATAAACCAGTCATCACACTAAAATGAAGCTAGTGTTTCAGTTTTGAATCTTTAAAGAATAAACTTGACTTGTATGTTATACAATCTTGTGATCTTAAACCTCAAATACTTCTCCTTCTTACCTCACAGGGTGTTAGACCACTAAGCTCCCAAAACCATAGATTTGTCTTCACAAAGCCCCTCCCTTGTCCTTCTCTGTGCAGGTATATGCTTCTAACTCTCTGAATTAACAAAAATTACATTGACAGAAAACATTTAGGAACTTTCAGTTTTATTTTTGTTGGGACGAAAAATATTTATGTGCATTTCTATTTCTATGTCTATGTCTTTCAGCTCTAATATATCAGGCAAAAAACACAATAGAACTATGACATATATTCATAAATTTGCTAGACAGTATCTCTCTTTATTTTGACCAGAGGCAAACCAGTAGCCTGTTGTACCTCCACTTAGGGTAAATTTCCATGCTATTTAAATTTAATATATGAATAACATGTGTATCCAACCAAGGACCTTATAAAACAGATAGACAATGACAAAATAGAGACGTTATGGAAGTAGCAAAGGGGAGAAAGCAGATGCAGTGAACTAAATTAAAATGCTGGTCGATGATCTCAATTCCCACAAGTCCACTATGTTCCTGCATGTCTCAAGAGTGAGGTAATAAGTTCCTTTTGTTTTGGGCTTTCTCTCGAGGAAGGCAAAGACAGCAAATAGCCTTTCAATGCATGGATAGTATTTGGGTCAGGAGACAAGCTCCTTACTGTCTAGCATAAACACCTCAGGTTTCCTTCCTGAACCATATGCCTCTGCATTTTCACGCACAGCTGGACCCATTTCTGACATCTCTATTAGACTTGGTTGTCAGAAGAACTGACACAAATATAATAACGCCAACTATTTTTTCTGTGGTGTTCTGAAAAATGCCCAATGGTTCTGACTAAGGGGTCTATTGTATTCAGGCATCATCTACAAACCAATAGTAGACTAATTGGTAACATGCAAGTTTAGTAAACTCTCAGGCTTTGTAAGGCCTTGACACATAGTAACCTTAATCCCATGAAATACATAAAAGTGAGCTCAAGAGAAAAACAAATGATATTGTTAACATTTCGTAGAAAGCAAAATGCAAATCTCTGGTTTAGTATCTTTGTATCTTTCTAGTGAAGATATGTAAAATAATATAATATTGAATGAACATTTTTCTACCCAACACAGATGAAAACTAAAAATAAACTACATAAATAAAAATAAACTAAATGAACCTAAAAACTAATAATTAATAGATAAATCAGGAGAAGAGATGACAGGCGGATGCTCCCAGGCACTGCCAGTGGATGGAGGGACAATAAAGCAGCCGACAAAAGGGTGTACTTATTTATGTCTGTCAACTTGGCCAGCCTTTCTACTCTTGTCATCTGTCAATGGTGACAGTGCCTAGTGGCCACTTTCTGATTCTCTTTCTTTACATATTTTGTGGGTTTTTTTATGTATATGTATGTGTACACATGTACAAATGGAAATACATGCAGTAACAGAAACTGCTTATAGACACATTGTTAGCCAGACCACAATATGGGGATATCAGGATGGTCTGTAGCATAATAATACTATGTAATTTGTTCATATCATGTAATAGGATGTGCTAATATAGGAACAGATTAAGACACTACAGATATAAAATATTCACGTTTTCTTTAAAAAATAGAATAGTTTCACGTATATGTCTATAAATGTATTGTAACCTGTAACAATGAAGTAACAAGGACTAAATGGACTATTTAACACAAATATATTATTGTAACCTGTCACAATGAAGAAGGAAGGACTAAATGTACTATTTAACTCAAAGGATTCGCTTCTCTGCAGTGAGAGGGAGAGAGAGTAATGGCTTACACAGAGTCAACCCTCCCAGCAGCCTGCCCAGGCTTTGGGCCAGAGCTCCCATCCTAATTAGGCAGCTGACTGGCTGCATGACTGGACTGAAGACCGAGCCACTCACTCTCTGAGCCTCTCTTTCCCTGTTTGCTACAATGATCATACTATAACACTCACCTTGCATATTTATGAAAATTAACTTGAGAAAGCATGGCCCCATCAGCACAGATCTTTCTGTCACGGAGTAAATGACAGCAGTGACAGAACCTCACAGTGAATTACATATTGTGTGATTTGGTTTACTGGTAGATTCCCATCCCACTCACCCCCAACACACACACACATTTTGTCTTTTTGTATATGGTAGGTAACTCTCTGTAAAGAAATGGTAGTAACACAGATTTTCATGGTGTTTTCTATATAAGCCCAGTCAAATAGCAATTGTACCTAGACCTTGGGGTGCCCATGGCTGGGATGCAGAGCCACAGTGACAGATATAGAGCTATAGCTTGCTGTGGTTTCAATTAGGATCACATGAGCGTGTTTGACACTCATCAGTTAAAACAATGGTTAATTTTACAATTTGCTCCATACCTTTCTTAAATAAAAACTAGAGTTTTATCTTAAATTGAATGCAACAATTCCCGATAAATTTTTAAAAAGTAATCATCACAGCCTTTATTACAAAAGCTCAGAGAAATGAACCAGCTGAGCTGAGAGCAAGCTGCATGAATTTCCCAACTCTGGAGACTGTAGCAATGGAGCCGTGTGTAGGTCCCTTTCTCCTTTACACATTGACAGGAGAGGGAGAAAGCTGGAGCAGGAAGCCCCCATTTTGTTCAGGACTGTGCACACAGTTTGCATTGTTCAGGAGTCTTATTACTTTCCCTAAAATGATTCAAGTATTAGTGACTTCCCTGGCAGCATGTAATGAGCATCTCCTTTGGATTGAGAGTTGCCTTTCTTCATTCACATAGTCACAGATTTTTGACCTACAGCATAGTTAGGTCAGATTGTTCTCTAGGTGGAATTGGTTTCTAGATCATCAGAATGTCAGAGAGGGCACTAGAATGATTAATGCAACCTAAATTAGAATATGGAAAGATGGCAGGCTAAAATATGAACATAGCAATACCCCCATGGAGGCCATGATAGAAGCTGTTGAAATGAAACCAACAGAAATCCCATAGGAATGAGGCTGTGTTCCAGCATTCTCTGTTCTCTGACAACCTAGAGAAAGGCTTCTTAAGCCTATGAGGAAGGCACAGGAGGAGGCCAGGGTACAGAAACAGTGTGAAATGTGTCCAGATATTCATTCCTCAGAAGTAAGCTCTTCATTCATTACTAGAACTTCCACAGACCCTCACTTGATATCAACAACTGGGGATTGAGTCATGGTTAATATCCTATCTTCCTTGTTCACAATCCTCTTCTATCCTTTGCCCGGTGACGTCATCAGTAGCTTCTGAAGAGGAAGGCCCATGTGCTCAAAGAGCTAGAATTTCCCTGAACAGTGCTAAGGAGGCCAAGTGAACGCTCAAGACTAGATTGCTTTCTATTTTCTTAGGACTGTAAGGTACTGTTTGTAAAATGCAACCCTTATCATTAAATGCTTATCCTAGGAGATGACATCTAATATTCAGCATTCTAGGAAAGAAAAGATGGGCAGAGATGTCAGTGAGTGAAATAGCATCCCACAAAGGCCAAGACTTGATGATATTGATGCTATTGTTATTTTTCAATGTCTTATCTGTGCTCCAGTCTTCTCATGTATAACATGTGGCTCATTTCAGTCCCCATACGTGATTTTTTTTTGTTTTGTTTTGGTTTTGGTTTTTTGAGACAGAGTTTCTCTGTATATCCCTGGCTGTCCTGGAACTCACTTTGTAGACCAGGCTGGCCTCGAACTCAGAAATCCGCCTGCCTCTACCTCCTGAGTGCTGGGATTAAAGGCATGAGCCACCATGCCCGGTTTATACGTGGTTTTAATTCATGTAAAACTTTAAGTATATCTACTACATAGTGGATAAGAGAATAAGAATTCTGAGAAACATGTTGAAAAAGGCAAATATCAAAATGGAAAATTTTTATTCAATGTGGTAACTTTGTATCGTTTGCCTCTAATTGACAGAAACAGAAAATTGTGCTCCCTCATTCTTCAAGTTCTTGAAGTTAGTGGGTAAAGGGGCCTCTGTGTGGCAAACCATTGGTTTAAAGGTGTCCCTACATGGAAAACGATGGGGTAAAGGGGGCCCTACATGGAAAACCATGGTGAAGATCTGAGCACATTAGAAAAAGGTCCAGCAAAAAGAAATCGGAGTCATGGCCAGGAGATGATATTCCTGTCAACAGATACTCATAGGAAGTGACTGAGTATTCCCAGGTATAGTGATATAAGGCAGCCTTAGAAGTGGCTGGGAAGGAAGGAGACAGAGCTTCCTAGAGGGCTTTGTGGTTCTCTCTCCATGCGGTGGTTTGAATGAGACTGGCCCCCCATAGACTCAAATAACAGAAGGCTTGGTCTGCACTTAGTGGAACTGTTTGGGAGAGATTAGGAGTAGTGGTGGCCTTGTTGTAGGAAGTGTTTCAGTGGAGGGTGGGCTTTGAGGTTTCAAAAGCCCAGGCCAGGCCAGGCCAGGTGTCCCTCTGCCTGCAAAGCTCTCAGCTACTTCAGCAGCACCATGCCTGCCTGCTGGGACCAAAGGAGCCAACAGAATGTTAATTTACTAATCCTTTGAAATTGTAAGGGAGACCCCAAATAAGTGCTTTCACCTGTGAGTCTTTCCTTAACAACAGAACGAACGGTTCATTAAGACACTTCATGATCTATCATATCTTTGCTTCCAAAAGTCACAAGATGCAACATCACACTTTATCAATAAATAATGAGTTTAGTTGAGTTCAGACTAAGTACTAAAGGGAGCATACCCTAAAAATTGTCTGAGTTGATGTTTCATTCAGAGGCCCAGTGAATAGCCATACAGGGAGGGGCTCAAGGATTTGCTTGCAATTTGCCTGTGGTTCAGCTCTGGGGGGGAGGAGGAGGGCAGACAGTGTGAGGGCTGTAGGCAGCAAGGTGCTTTTGCAAGGTATGTGAGACCTCACTCTTTCATGCCTGAGACTGATGTTGCTTAACAATGTATCAAGTTTTTAATTACCTGTAATGCTTATTAGAATCCCCATCTAGTTCCAAAGAGTGCCTGGAACACAGGTTCGAGGGTCAGTCCTGTCAACAGCAATGATTTGATGTGCGGATTTGAGATGAGCTAACCTTTCCCGCAGAGGTACACAGCCCTTTACTATGAAGCCTGTGATTTATTAGGTATGTGATTGTTTTAGTTCCACAACTGCAGATGTAAACGTGAGGCAAGAGCTCCCTCTCAATAGCCTCTTCTCTAAGACATGTTTACGAACAGTTTGAAAGGAAAGAAGATAATGAGAAGCTATGGTATGCTCGTCGAGGGGCAGAGACATATAGTGAGCAGGGGAAGGTAAGGGGCTTACTGAAATTCTCATGCGAATTTTTCCCTGAGTAATGATTACTGTTAGACCTAAGATGTTTTTCAAATGTGCCTTACTTAAGTGCTGATTTGTTATTAATTCCATAAACTAGACCATTGTAGAAACTAATATTTCCACATTGCAATTATTGTTAAATGGCATTCAAGTGGCAGACATCCATTAGCTGACAAGCCAGCGACATGGCACTTGCCACGATTTTGAAGAAAATAAGTTATTGTGCTAAATATAATTACAGTTATTTCTCCTTCAACGGGGAAGCTTAGTAATGGAATTTCTGTTTATATTCCAGAATCTAAATTTCTGTTTATGTCTGAATGACTTCACAAAGTAATTGGTCTATTTCATTTATATGAAGCCAAAACTATTGGCAGTTTGAAATATAGACACATTGTACACATGTATGAAAAACTTAAAAACAGAAAATAAAATCCACCGTTGCTTTCAGGGTAGAAAGTCCTAGTGACAGGAGCTTTGGGAGTTTCATTTGGTGTCTGAAGATACAGGTCATAGAGACTTCATTTAAAAACTTAACAAGGAATTTTAGCACATCAGTGAACCTCATTAAATTTCATAGTTTGCCTGTGTAAATCATATGCAAATATCTGATCAAATCACCCTGTCCCATTTCTATGAGATTTATATTTAAAATGTAGATATAAAATGTGTATGAAAGCATACATTATATAGCTCTGTGGCATTATTCATCTAAGTATTACCTTGCAGTATCCTGTTCTCTTCTCAACATTAATATTCAGGTTTCTTTTTTTTTTCACATTTCTCTTTTTATTTCACCAAGAAAATGTAACTGTATTTTCACCATAGAAATCAAAGCATTGCCATTATATACAGAGAAGAGAATGGAAGGCCTGCGACTCACTTATTTCTAAATTTTTCTTTCTCTTCAGTGGCATTGGAATAGCTGAGTCTTCCTTCATGAATGTTCTAACCATACATGTGTGTGAGTATAGAAAACACAATTTTACTTTAAATAAGTTTATTTCTAGCTTGTGAACTAAGTATATTGAAATAAAGTAATGGCTCCCCCCTCTGATTTCTGTGTAAGGAAACACACAACATAATTTACACTTCAGCTTTTCCAGGTGGAGGATTGATGTTGAAAGATGGAAAGGGGTCTAGGGAAGATGGACTGGCTCTCCGTTTCCACAACAAGGATGCATCTCATATACAAATGAATGTGTTCCAGTTGTCATGGTCCTGAAACCCCATTGTGTTAGCAAATGGGAACTCACACCTCATGACATGCAATCTAAAATAATCTCGACGTGTTGAATGCCACTGGCAGATCTGCCAGGATGCATAGAGTCCCGGTGTGATCACAGAGATTTTGCTGGTCACAAACAGAGAAAAGCACAGGATTGCTCTGCAAACGAGGACATTGCTGCTTGCCCAGAAATCACAGTTCAGGCTCCTCTGTGATAGCAGACTATCGCACCTGCCATTTGACAGGTGTGTGCTAAAATTTATGAAAAGCTTTTCTAGCCAAGCCACCGGCTGCTGAAAAGAATGGTGGATGCCTTGAGCCCTGACATTTATTACAGCTTTGCCGGCATATCTGTCTTGTAGAGTGTGATTTGAAAAACGATATGTCTAGCCATGATCTTAATAAGCTCATTTGTCCCAGGATCTCATTGTACTTGCGCTTGTGGGTAGACGAGGAGAGGACCAACAATATAAATAATGGAGGCCTCCCTATGGAAAGACTGTGCTTATTTCAATACAGAGTCCCTGCACCTAATACTGCTGGGTATCAACTGAAGCGAGGACCACGGGGCTGCTTGGACCTGTTCCTAACAGAGACCTCCTTGACAGCCTTAATTTCAATGTTTGCCTAAAGACACTGAAATTAAGGCACTCAGTTAATATTTTGTTAGTGATGCAAAAATTTTCACATCAGTCAGAAAAATCTGTCATTGATTGCATCGTAAAAGCTTTAAATATTTCTTTTTAAACACTTAATTTTTAAAAAGGTTAAATTATTTCTTGTGTTTCCTTATTTATAATATGGATAGTCTTTGTAGCTTATTTTGGGGCAAGTATCATCCCTGCTTCATACAGGATGAATGGGAGGAGGGGAAACCACCGAACATTCCTCAACTCATGCCATAGTAAGAGGACAATTCCTGATTATCAGTGTAGCAATTTTTTAAAAGATAAATATAGGCCTATATTTGAAAACATTCATTTTGATAAATGTGTCTATCTATTACAATACAATGCTCATTTAGGCTGAGCTAGCAAAGTGGTGCTTTGAAGGTAATTATTATGTTATCAAGACACACAATGATATTGTTTATCTTTAAGAGAACTCTCTCCTCTCTTTTTTTTTTTTGTTCCCTCACTGCTATTAAAAAAATATTTCATTGGATGGAAACGTTACTGCTTGTCTCTCTTCTACCTTATATCTTTATTCAAGACAATTAGTATGAAGTTTCCCATCCAGCACTGTGCTTCCCAGTTTTATTAATTTGAAGCACCAGCTCCCCTAGAGAACAAGAAATATAAAAGATACAAGTAAGAAAAAAATCTAATAAAATTAGAGAGAACAATGGCTTATTGACAAAAGTCACTTACAAGTCTAAGGGAAAGAAAAACTACAAAACTCTTTGTGAGCACATCTCTCAATCTAAATGAAACAAAATGCACATTTAAAAAAAATAATGCTAATCACTACAATTAAGTTGAAAGAACAACATTATGAACTAACCAGTACCCCTGAGCTCTTGACTCTAGATGCATATGTATCAAAAGATGGCCTAGTCCGCCATCACTGGAAAGAGAGGCCCATTGGACACACAAACTTTATATGCCCCAGTACAGGGGAACGCCAGGGCCAAAAAGTGGGAGTGGGTGGGTAGGGGAGTGGGGGGGAGGGTATGGGGGACTTTTGGGATAGCATTGGAAATGTAAATGAGGTAAATACCTAATAAAAATATTTTTAAAAAAAGTTGAAAGAATTAATGACCTTGAATAAGAACTTTGGTACATTTGTATAATAGAGAAAACTACAAAGGCCTCCACAGAGTTAACGTGAACTCAATCTATGACAGTTTTATGAGGAAATCCTTTCATATTCTCTAAGAACTGAAGAGTCTCTTATGACTTCTTCCAACTGAATGGGGAGAACAGCATGCTATGGGATCCATTTTCTGTTAACCCAATGGTAAATTGACCCTGTGTTATATAGACTATATGCCGTAATGTACAGAGTAAGGATGGGCTCAGAAGGCTTTGATCTCTACACTGTAAATTCTAGTAAAAATAAATTCTACATGTTTTAGTTTGTCTCTGTAGGGACTCTAAATGACACACAGAGAGATATAAAATATGTATGAGTAAATATATAATAATAAACATTTTGATGACAAACAAAATGAATGCAAATTATATTCAGCACGATGTTTTTTGAAAAATGAGTATTGTCTTGGGCAAGTGTAAGGATAGATTGCTTCAATGAGGTTATTAGCATAAGTTACATAGATTGATCAAGAGAGACAGATAATACTTTAATCTCAGTTAATTTAGTAAAAGCATTCCAAAGTCCATTTTAAGTCTTACTCAGATGCTCCCAGTTTTGAGCCACCAATGAATCTTTAGCCAAAGTAAATTCTCCATGTGTGTTCTTGTCACTGAATTTACTTCCTATTCTGTTTGTCACTCTACCTCACAGTATTTGCATGACTGCCCCACACGCTTTACTTTGGTATGATCTTCAAACATTGCATTTTGTTTCATCTCATGTAGCATCCAGGAGAGAATTGCTGGCTTAAGAAGTGTTTAAAACGAAGCACACCCTATTTAAAATGATAAATGATATACCATGCATAGTTAAGGATAGCAATTACTTGTATGAATATCTTCTTTGGCATCATTTGATACTGCATGGGTAGGTATGTCCCCAAGATCAGAACAGCATCATTTGATACTGCATGGGTAGGTATGTCACCAAGATCAGAACACAGGTGTCCAACAGCATTTTCTTTTGATACTTCTCTGACAAAACCTTAGAAAGAACTGTGTATTTAGTCCATGGTCCAGCATTACAGTACTATTTACCCCAAGAAATTGTTATTGCTTGTTTCAACTCTTCCATTTTTGTCATGTTTAGACAGTGGTTATAAATAGTTTAAATAGTATAAAGCTGCAACAAATGAAAATTTCTACAAATTTTTTATTCCCATGAGATCTTAATTAAGTCGTGTAATTATATAGCAAACTAAAACTTGACTCCTCAAAAGATTACTTTCCCTCTGACAAGCACAATATGCTTTCATCAAAGTATTCATATACTACTATAGTTATAATAAATTATATATAGTCTTGTATTATTATTCTTTATTATGAAGCTACATCTTAAACAGAAATTCAATATTTCTCATAATATATAAAATTTGTACATTAATCACACAGCTATGATGATCTCCTATTGCTTTAATCTCCACATTGTAAATATATTATTATTTTATTGAAAATATTTTATATAATATATTCTAATCATGCTTTCTCCTACCATGAATCCTCCCACATCCTCTATATCCATCCATCTTCATGCTCTGTATTTTCTTCTCTTAAAAAACAAACATTCAAAGAAAAAACAGACACGCAAGAGTTATTAGGAGTCATTTTGTTGCTATATGCTTTTAACAGAAAAATAGCATTTAGTTTTCTCCTAGGTGTATGGCCTATTTAATCTCAGGTCTTGGCCATCCAATCATTACCAACAGTGAGTTCCATCTCGTGAAGCAGTCCTTAAATCCAAATTGGAGAGTAGTTAGTTACTCCCACAATGTTTTCACCAGAGTATCTTGCACTCAGGTCATCATTGTAGACCCCCAGTGACTGACTTCTGTTAGGTAGGCTCTTCTTCTGAAAGCTTCTATGGCCCCCCAAATACTGCTATCAATCTATAACTAAGAATTCAACACACAAATCTTTGGGAGTTTTTTTTTTTAATGAAAGTGACTCCCACAGAGTGATCTATTTTGAATATTTGGTCCATAATTGGTGGAACTGTTTGGGAAAGATGAGGTGGTGTGGACTTTGTAGAGAAGTTATGCCATTGGAGGTGGTAGAGCTACACAGCATCTCACTTCCAGTTAGTAGCTCTCTCTCTCTCTCTCTCTCTCTCTCTCTCTCTCTCTCTCTCTCTGTGTGTGTGTGTGTGTGTCTATCTGTCTGTCTTATTCACATTTACTGCTTCAGCACTATGCCTGATTCTCTCCTACCATGTTTCTCATCATGATTGTCATAGACTCACCCTCTGAACCTGTAAGTCCCAATAAATTCTTCCCTCTCTAAGTTGCTATGGCGTTGGCATCTCATGACAGTGGTAGAAAAATATCATATCTATATCTATTAAGACAAGAGACATCTAGATTCTAACTCTTTTGGCATCCATATAGTAAAACATGCTATTTTATTTTATGTATTTTATCTTACTCCTTTTACCATTAGTGATCAAAGACTGTTTCGCTTTCTTCTTATCATTAATTCTTTTTCTTTTTCCCATTTTAGAATACTAATAATTTGGCTTTCTTTACCAAGGCTCTTCTCCAGAAACACCACTAAGTTAATTTAATACTTTTGGCACCAATAGAATTAACAATATCACAGAGCTAAGTGTTTGAAGAATTGGCATTCATTTTTGGCTAAGTCTAGCAATAAACACAGGCTCATTGGAAATAAAATAAATTCAAGGAAGATTTGTATGCTATTGTTCTTGAAGCTGAAGGGCAGAAAGTTTGAAATCTAATGATTGTCTTAGAAGCTGTGGGGAGGACAGAAAAACTAACCACGGGTCCTAAGCCAAGGAGAGAAATAGGAGATGTTGTACTAGCTGAGAGGAAACAAACCTTTAGTTAGAGACAGTGATAAAGCGTTAAAAGTACAAGAATCTACTTGAAGACGTATGTCCAGTTTGGATACATGACGTGGAATAGAGCTCAAAGGCAGCGAGGGTGAAGAAGTATCAGTGAAAAGCCAGCAGTCTAGCAGAAACAGTTTTTTGGGGGGCATGGCTGTGCACTTGAGGATCCTTATGTTATTTGTCAGAGAGTTGTCATAGATCAACATTGTTTTTTCATATCAGAAAACAAATTTTATATTCTCTCAATACTGTGAATGTTGGGATATAAAGCAAACACACTCTGCATGGTTGAACAATTACTGAATCCAACATTCCACCCCTGGGAAGCTGGAGTGGTGAGATCACTGTCCGTTCCATCAATAGTGGAGCCTCTGCTCTGGCCCTGTATGGCTCTGACCATTTATGGCTCCATTACTAGGCAGCCAACAGTCACATTTTACTTCTCTTAAACTGAGGCCAATAAATAGTACAATAGCATGTTCCTCCAATGACTTTCTTTTACAGGATAGTAGGTCAAGCATTTACTGGATGCTAATTTTAAGCTGTGGTACTGAGGCTTGGATGTATGGTCATCTGCATGGATCCTCTCAGTAGGTTACATCTCCAGCCCCTGTTTGTCTTTTATAGTTCGGAGACATGGCCTCACTAATTCAGGCAAGCAGGCCTTGAACTCAACTCTGATGCTCAGGCTAGCACTGCATTTGAGATTTTTTTCTATCTCAACCTCCCAAGCAGCTGATAGGACAGGTCTGTGCCACCAGTCCCAGCATGTTGAACATTTTGTGTTATTATTCATTATAAAATAGACATTTAAAGTTGGTTGAAATTTTTCATATTGTTATTCAATGCTATACTTGAACATAAGAATCTTCATTGACAAAGTAGCATTTATATAACAATATTCAATGAGAAACATCAGAAATATGTCATTACTCAGAATGAAGAAAACAAGGTAGGAGAAATCAGGTCAGAAAGGTCAGAAAGACAGATGGAATGGTACCTTTCTTTAGTTATGTTTTGTAAAATAAACGTAAGGACCTTTTTGAGTTCTAGTTTTCTCCACTGGAAACCATTATCATGACTATGGACATTTAGGGAATCCTATGCACTGCAGAATCTTATCCCTTTTCTTGGTCCAGTTGATGCTGCTTTAGAGAAGTTTCTAGCATCTCTCACATGATTATCTGAGAGTTTTTCCCAGAACCTGACAAATACAGAGATGGATGCTCACAGCCAACATTGGACTTAGTGTGAGATCCCTGGTGGAGAAGTTGGAGAAGGGATTGAAGGAGCTGAGGGGGTTTGCAGACCTATGGAAGGAGCAACAGTGCCAACCAGCCAGACCTCCTGGAACTCCCAGGGACTGGACCACCAATCAAAGAGTACACATGGAGGGACCCATGGCTCCGGCTGCATATGTGGCAGAGGATAGCCTTGTTGGCCTCAGTGGGAAAAGAGGCTCTTGGGCCTGAGGGTGTTCAATGTCACAGTGTAGGGGTTGGAAGATGAGAGTGGGTGGGGGTGTGGGGGAGCACCCTCACAGAGGCAGGGGGAGGGGGGATAGGATAGGGGCTTTCCGAAGGGGAGACTTGGAAAGGAGAAAACATTTGAAATGTAAATAAAGAAAGTATCCAATAGAAAAAGAAAAAAAGAAAAAAAAAGAATGTCTAATTTGATTTCATTATTACAAGAACAGCTTTGCCATTCTATAAAAACATGATATTCTACCGTGTTACATTCATTCATCAGCTCCCCAACGCCTCTTCTCTGTCTGAGGCCACATTCTCCCTGTGACCTGCTTCTTGCTCTGAGCTTCAGGTTCTACCCAAGGGGTTTGTTCCTCTTAACTCTTCAGAGCCATGCTGGAATCTCGCCATGCTCTCTGCTGTGCAGACTGAATCCTGCTGAATTCTTGCTTGAGGAATGTTCCACTCCTGTTTCCAGGTTCTTCTCCAGAGGTAACCATGCCCAACCCAATTCTGCTCTCACTTTCTTGAAGCCTTTTCTGAATATGAAACTTTCTACTCTCTTTTTAAAATGTGCATCTGTTATTCATAGTATCACTTTCCTCTCCTTTTTTTTCCAAACTTATTACAATTTCATCTACCACGTAGATTTAAAATCATTTTACTGACTGTCTTCCTGAGTAGAATACAGACTCCATGAAGACCAGGATTCTTGTTTTGAAAATTCTCTATCTCTCCACTGCTTAGAAGAGTTCCTGGCACATTATACATGCTAATTAATATGTCTTGGATGGATGAATAAATTAATTATATTCATTATAAAATTCATGTTGGCATATATTTTGTATGCTAAATTATGAATATTTCATTTTGATTTTTTTCATCTGACGTGAGATGTTAATACTTATACTCTCTTTTAAAGCTTTGTAGTTACAAGTTTTCAGTGATCCTTAGGGTAAAAGGAATGTTTCCAAGATAGAAATTACTTTCCAAGCTTATTCTACATTTTCAAAATGTTTTAAAGAAATGACAATACAGCAGAGTTTATCTATTTTTGCTTCTTCCTAGGATGCTGAAATCTTAGCAGTTACAGACTTCATTAGTGGCCATATGGCCAAGCAATCTCACCATAGACCTTTGAATTAATTTGCATTTTCATTATAATTTTGATTCTAATCTGTATGTACTAAGATCAATTCATTTACTTTCAAAAGGATTAGAGATTCTTATTCCATTGCTTGTGTTTTCTCCTCATGCCTCCAAACTGATCTTCATATGTCAGTTTATCTCTGCCTAGATTAAACTTGTTAAAATAGAAAAGTAGAATCATCTTTCAGAACTTCATCCCAACTATTGTAACACATCAGAGCACAAAACTTTCATGCCAGGAAATACAGCTAACTCAGACAAAGCACACTAACTCTGTGTGCTGGGATTTAGGGGAACGAGCTCTTCCACACCCTTCAGCTATAGCTCAGTGTGTGCAAGGAGTAGTAACATTGAAAGGAGGACTTATAACTCCTGAATGGGAAATTGTCAGTAGAGAGGAAAGGGATAAAGCATCCAGCCCAAGTAATTTACTCTAAAGGAAGAGTTTAGGCTCTTTGGAAGCAGACCTAGAGATGGACCTTGGGATACAAGATGTTTTCAAGGGTTCAGTTTTTATTAGACAAAGGAAGAAGAAGTTGGCAAGAGGAAAATTTAGTCTCTGCTGTCATCTTGACAATGCCTTCATCCACATGTCAGTGAGCTTTCAAATGAGTATTAACCGACCAGAGTGACCAGGGTCAGGGTGAAATGGCTGGGTAATTTTCACTTAATTAATGACTTAGTTACTAGATACCCTGCTCAAGGAGGACATAACCCAGTGTCTTTAAGGTGTATTTATGGGTCTAGTCAACAGCTTGACCAGAATCTCAGAAAGCTTAAACCAGAGGCACCAAGCTATGCCACTCATTCATTCATATCCCACAGATATTTAAGGTACAATATTGGAATCGATAAGTTATAGAAGTATATTTTTAGCACCAACAGAGAAGTAAAAGTACTGACAACACATGAAGGCAATAAGTCCTTTCTTAAAGGTGGATCCTGGCAGTCATCCATTTCCATATTTATCACAGTTCACCTTTTAATCACATATATGCACCTCTTCATATGTGTTTGAATAGGCCATTTTTTTTTTCCTGAGAACTGTGGGCAGAATCTCTTCCTGATAGAAATTAGAAAGAAGGAGGTAATCAGAACTGAACACAGCCCAATTACTTGAGTCAAATTTAGATCTAAAGTGATGCCCTCATGCACCTTATTTTAGATTCATTGCAATCTGTGGTCATCTTGTCTTTCTCATGCCCACGTTGCTGAATCTGTTCATTTTCATTTAAAATTGACCGAGGAGAATCACTTGTTAAGTCATATTCATATTTCTTGCCATTCTCATTGTGGAACAGATGCTCTCTGCCCTTTTGATGACTCAATTAATCATTCTTGTTAAGATCATGGCATCTTCTAGCCTCAAATTCTCAGATTATTCACAAGTCTTACAGGGCAATTATGATAGTCTTCTGTTGAAACCATAGTCCTTTGGTCGATAATGTCCTATAACTATATGGAGACCAGAGTTTAAGGGATGAAAACCACAGAGTTCTCTAGGGATCTTTTGTTATGATGATGAAGGGGCCACATTCCTCCTTTTGCTTCCTGTTTCTGGGGTCCCTGGATTCTTCTTATATAAGCCTCAGTGCTGCAGAGTGATCTCTCATATTTGGATCTATGGCTATTCATTAAGTAGGCAATTGCAAAGTTTTGTTAGTTTATAAGCCTCCTGGTAGTATAAATTGTTATTGTCGTAGTACCAAAATATTGTCTTACATTGTCAGCAGTCTCTTGGAATGAAAAAAAAAAATGTGATGTCAAATACGTAACAGTGGGTCACACATTTTATAATTACTTAGACAGAATGCTGACTTAGATTTTGGGGTAGAAAAATAGAATCCGTGCCTGGAATACATTTCATGTACAATCTTCTCGGTCTAAACTATTGACATGTCTGTGGTAGAAGTACTTTATATAGCTCCATGTTTCTTTTCTTTTTATTACATATTTTCCTCAATTACATTTCCAATGCTATCCAAAAAGACCCCCATACCCTCCCCCCCCACTTCCCTCCCCACCCATTCCCATCTTTTTTTGGCCCTGGTGATCCCCTGTACTGGGGCATATAAAGTTTGTGTGTCCAATGGGCCTCTCTTTCCAGTGATGGCCGACTAGGCCATCTTTTGATACATATGCAGCTAGAGTCAAGATCTCCTGGGTACTGGTTAGTTCATAATGTTGTTCCACCTATAGGGTTGCAGATCCTGTTAGCTCCTTGGGTACTTTCTCTAGCTCCTCCATTGGGGGCCCTGTGATCCATCCAATAGCTGACTGTGAGCATCCACTTCTGTGTTTGCTAGGCCCCAGCATAGTCTCACAAGAGACAGCTATATCTGGGTCCTTTTAGCAAAATCTTGCTAGTGTATGCAATGGTGTCAGCGTTTGGAAGCTGATTATGGGATGGATCCCTGGATATGGCAGTCTCTAGATGGCCCATCCCTTCGTCACAGCTCCAAACTTTGTCTCTGTAACAACTTCCATGGGTGTTTTGTTCCCAATTCTAAGAAGGGGCAAAGTGTCCACACTTTGGTCTTCGTTCTTCTTGAGTTTCAGGCGTTTAGCAAAATGTATCTTATATCTTGGGTATTCTAAGTTTCTGGGCTAATATCCACTTATCAGTAAGTACATATCATGTGAGTTCTTTTGTGATTGTGTTACCTCACTCAGGATGATGCCCTCCAGGTCCATCCATTTGCCTAGGAATTTCATAAAATCATTCTTTTTAATAACTGAGTAGTACTCCATTGTGTAAATGTACCACATTTTCTGTATCCATTCCTCTGTTTAGGGGCATCTGAGTTCTTTCCAGCTTCAGGCTATTATAAATAAGGCTGCTATGAACATAGTGGAGCATGTGTCCTTCTTACCAGTTGGGACATCTTCTGGATATATGCCCAGGAGAGGTATTGGTGGATCCTCCAGTAGTACTATGTCCAATTTTCTAAGGAACCGCCAGAGTGATTTCCAGAGTGGTTGTACCAGCTTGCAATCCCACCAACAATGGAGGAGTGTTCCTCTTTCTCCACATCCTTGCCAGCATCTGCTGTCACCTGAATTTTTGATCTTAGCCATTCTGACTGGTGTGAGGTGGAATCTCAGGGTTGTTTTGATTTGTATTTCCCTGATGATTAAGGATGTTGAACATTTTTTCAGGTGCTTCTCTGCCATTCGATATTCCTCAGATGAGAATTCTTTGTTCAATTCTGAGCCCCACTTTTAATGGGGTTATTTGATTTTCTGGAGTCCACCTTCTTGAGTTCTTTATATATATTGGATATTAGTTCCCTATCTGATTTAGGAGAGGTAAAGATCCTTTCCCAATCTGTTGGTGGTCTTTTTGTCTTATTGACGGTGTCTTTTACCTTGTGGAAGCTTTGCAGTTTCATGAGGTCCCATTTGTCAATTCTCGATCTTACAGCACAAGCCATTGCTGTTCTATTCAGGAATTTTTCCCCTGTGCCCATATCTTCAAGGCTTTTCCCCACTTTCTTCTCTATGAGTTTCAGTGTCTCTGGTTTTATGTGAAGTTCCTTGATCCACTTAGATTGTAACAACAGATCCTGAAGAAATCCAAAACACCATCAGATCCTTCTACAAAAGGCTATACTCAACAAAACTGGAAAACCTGGATGAAATGGACAAATTTTTAGACAGATACCAGGTACCAAAGTTAAATCAGGATCAAGTTAACGATCTAAACAGTCCCATATCCCCTAAAGAAATAGAAGCAGTCATTAATAGTCTCTCAGCCAAAAAAAAGCCCAGGACCAGATGGGTTTAGTGCAGAGTTCTACTAGACCTTCAAAGAAGATCTAATTCCAGTTCTGCAGAAACTATTCCACAAAATAGAAGTAGAAGGAACTCTACCCAACTCATTCTATGAAGCCACAATTACTCTGATACCTAAACCACAGAAAGATCCAACAAAGATAGAGAACTTCAGACCAATTTCCCTTATGAATATCGATGCAAAAATACTCAATAAAATTCTCGCTAACCAAATCCAAGAACACATTAAAGCAATCATCCATCCTGACCAAGTAGGTTTTATTCCAGGGATGCAGGGATGGTTTAATATATGGAAATCCATCAACGTAATCCATTATATAAACAAACTAAAAGACAAAAACCACATGATCATCTCGTTAGATGCGGAAAAAGCATTCAACAAGATCCAACACCCATTCATGATAAAGTCTTGGAAAGATCAGGAATTCAAGGCCCATACCTAAACATGATAAAAGCAATCTACAGCAAACCAGTAGCCAACATCAAAGTAAATGGTGAGAAGCTTGAAGCAATCCCACTAAAATCAGGGACTAGACAAGGCTGTCCACTCTCTCCATACCTATTCAACATTGTACTTGAAGTCCTAGCCAGAGCAATTCGACAACAAAAGGAGATCAAGGGGATACAAATTGGAAAAGATGAAGTCAACATATCACTTTTTGCAGATGATATGATAGTATATATAAGTGACCCTAAAAATTCCACCAGAAAACTTCTAAGCCTGAAAAACAGCTTCGGTGAAGTAGCTGGATATAAAATTAACTCAAGCAAGTCAATGGCCTTTCTGTACACAAAGAATAAACAGGCTGAGAAAGAAATTAGGGAAACAACACCCTTCTCAATAGTCACAAATAATATAAAATACCTTGGCGTGACTCTAACTAAGGAAGTGAAAGATCTGTATGACAAGAACTTCAAGTCCCTGAAGAAAGAAATTAAAGAAGATCTCAGAAGATGGAAAAACCTCCCATGCTCATGGATTGGCAGGATCAACATTGTAAAAATGGCTATCTTGCCAAAAGCAATCTACAGATTCAATGCAATCCCCATCAAAATTCCAACTCAATTCTTCAACGAATTGGAAAGGGCAATCTGCAAATTCATCTGGAACAACAAAAAACCTAGGATAGCAAAAACTCTTCTCAAGGATAAAAGAACCTCTGGAGGAATCACCATGCCTGAACTAAAGCTGTACTACAGAGCAATTGTGATAAAAACTGCATGGTACTGGTATAACGACAGACAAGTAGACCAATGGAACAGAATTGAAGACCCTGAGATCAACCCACATACCTATGGTCACTTGATCTTTGACAAGGGAACAAAAACCATCCAGTGGAAGAAAGACAGCATTTTCAACAAATGGTGCTGGCACAACTGGTGGTTATCATGTAGAAGAATGCGAATTGATCCATTCCTATCTCCTTGTACCAAGGTCAAATCTAAGTGGATTAAGGAACTCCACATAAAACCAGAGACAGTGAAACTTATAGAGGAGAAAGTAGGGAAAAGCCTCGAAGATATGGGTACAGGGGAAAAATTCCTGAATAGAACAGCAAAGGCTTGTGCTGTAAGATCGAGAATTGATAAATGGGACCTCATAAAGTTGCAAAGCTTCTGCAAGGCAAAAGACACCGTCAATAAGACAAAAAGACCACCAACGGATTGGGATAGGATCTTTACCTATCCTAAATCAGATAGGGGACTAATATCCAATATATATAAGGAACTCAAGAAGGTGGACTCCAGAAAATCAAATAACCCCATTAAAAAATGGGGCTCAGAATTGAACAAAGAATTCTCACCTGAGGAATACCGAATGGCAGAGAAGCACCTGAAAAAATGTTCAACATCCTTAATCATCAGGGAAATGCAAATCAAAACAACCCTGAGATTCCACCTCACACCAGTCAGAATGGCTAAGATCAAAAATTCAGGTGACAGCAGATGCTGGCGAGGATGTGGAGAAAGAGGAACACTCCTTCATTGTTGGTGGGATTGCAAGCTGGTACAACCAGTCTGGAAATCAGTTTGGCGGTTCCTCAGAATATTGGAAATAATACTACCAGAGGATCCAGCAATACCTCTCCTGGGCATATATCCTGAAGATGTTCCAACCGGTAAGAAGGACACATGCTCCACTATGTTCATAGCAGCCTTATTTATAATAGCCAGAAGCTGGAAAGAACCCAGATGCCCCTCAACAGAGGAATGGATACAGAAAATGTGGTACATTTACACAATGGAGTACTACTCAGCTATTAAAAGGAATGAATTTATGAAATTCCTAGGCAAATGGATGGATCTGGAGGGCATCATTCTGAGTGAGGTAACATATTCACAAAGGAACTCACACAATATGTACTCACTGATAAGTGGATATTAGCCCAAAAACTTAGGATACCCAAGATATAAGATACAATTTGTTAAACGCATGAAACTCAAGAAGAATGAAGACCAAAGTGTGGACACTGCGCCCCTTCTTGGAATTGGGAACAAAACACCCATGGAAAGAGTTACAGAGATAAAGTTTGGAGCTGTGAAGAAAGGATGGACCATCTAAAGACTGCCATATCCAGGGATCCATCCCATAATTAGCTTCCAAACGCTGACACCATTGCATACACTAGCAAGATTTTGCTGAAAGGACCCAGATATAGCTGTCTCTTGTGAGACAATGCTGGGGCCTAGCAAACACAGAAGTGGATACTCACAATCAGCTATTGGATGGATCACAGGGCCCCCAATGGAGGAGCTAGAGAAAGTACCCAAGGAGCTAACAGGATCTGCAACCCTATAGGTGGAACAACATTATGAACTAACCAGTACCCAGGTGATCTTGACTCTAGCTGCATATGTATCAAAAGATGGCCTAGTCGGCCATCACTGGAAAGAGAGGCCCATTGGACTTGCCAACTTTATACGCCCCAGTACAGGGGAATGCCAGGGCCAAGGGGTGGGGGTGGGTGGGTGGGGGACTGGGGGGGGGAGTGTATTGGGGACTTTTTGGATAGCATTGGAAATGTAATTGAGGAAATTACCTAATTAAAAAAAAAAGAAAAAAAAAGAAAGATCTGTATGATAAAACTTCAAGTCTCTGGAGAAAGAAATTAAAAAAGATCTCAGAAGATGGAAAGATCTCCCATGCTCATGGATTGGCAGGATCAACATTGTAAAAATGGCTATCTTGCCAAAAGCAATCTACAGATTCAATGCAATCCCCATCAAAATTCCAACTCAATTCTTCAACGAATTAGAAAGAGCAATCTGCAAATTCATCTGGAATAACAAAATACCTAGGATAGCAAAAACTCTTCTCAAGGATAAAAGTACCTCTGGTGGAATCACCATGCCTGACCTAAAGCTTTACTACAGAGCAATTGTGATAAAAACTGCATGGTACTGGTATAGTGACAGACCAGTAGACCAATGGAATAGAATTGAAGACCCAGAAATGAACCCACACACCTATGGTCACTTGATCTTCGACAGGGAGCTAAAACCATCCAGTGGAAGAAAGATAGCATTTTCAACAAATGGTGCTGGCACAACTGGTTGTTATCATGTAGAAGAATGCGAATTGATCCATTCCTATCTCCTTGTACTAAGGTCAAATCTAAGTGAATCAAGCTCCATGTTTCTACTTAAGAAATGAGGCCACAACAGTGGCTCTAAATTGGTGCCTGTTACGTGTAGATTGGAGATTCAAAAGCGTAGATTGGAGATTCAAAAGCTAAATTTGACTTGATGAATGAGAGTCCATTAACTTGCATGTGTCATCTCATATTTTGCTACCACAATAACTGTATTTGTAAGTCATCATGGTAGTGGGCAATGGCAAAGACTAGCTGATATGAGTGTATGAGTTCTATTGTCAACTAGTTGATTACTGGATCTTTTATAATAGGTATTCCTTGGTAGACATGAACATGTAATATATAATCCTTCACCCTTCATTCCCATTCTCATAAACAACCCCTGTATTAATTCAGCTTTCTCATGAACATTTTTTTCTTTTATGTATCTGTAAGCTCAGCTTTACAGAAACTTTAGCCATTTGTTCACAGGTATGAATATATTGTAATATCACTCAGTTTTCAAAACGAAAAAAGTGGGTACATTATATTTCATCTGTTTAACAGAATTAATTTTTTCCTTTTCCAGTTGTGTATACAGGACTCCCTTTACAGGTACAGGAATGTGCTAGGGACAGAATATAGTTTGATCGAGGCTGTTTCCATTGATGCTTAGTTACCTTTTTCTTGTAGTGAATTTCTCCTTAATCTATAGCAGTTTATAATTTGGGTGATTTTTTTGCTAGGGGGGTTGGAGAAATCCAAACAAATAACTCACATTTCAATCTAAATTTAAGATTTGCCTTTCAAAGAACTTGACTTAATACATGTCACAGTTATTCAGGGGCTATTGACAATACATTTTTATATATTGATGCTAACTCTAAGCTTGTATGTAAATGTCTTTGAAATGTCTCTCTATTATCACCTTTTTGTAAACAGATTCAAATACTTAGCATTGTCAGTAGCCATGTTCCCTTTGGTCAATGACTAGGGTTTGTACTGTATAGGCCTGCTACAGTAGGCATAATCATCCTTTCTAAGGACCCAAAAGCCTTTTTAGTCATTAAATTGTTGGACTTGGAAATAGCTCAGGTCTAAAGAAATGGACAATGGATCTTGACTTTTGCTGGGCAATAGCCCTAAGCACTCTGGTCTGTTATACTTGATTTCCCCTGCTACTATAAATTGTCAAGTTCTTTTATTGGTTATACATCTTTATAACCCTTAGGATATTGTGTTATTTCAACTGCCTTCATTATTATTTGAAGCTCAGGTTGCTTTATTCTCCCTAGTCACTGAAACAGCCATGATCTTTTGACTATGTAACTTTCTGGGTTTGGGGTTCATAATATCTTTGTTTATCTCAACAAATCAAACTATATGCAAATATTTCTATTATGTTTCTTAGCTTGAAAAGGAAAGCCAATATTAAATATTATATTCATGCTACCATCTCCTTACCACTACAGTCCTGTACCCTTGGTAAGTTTTATTTTTCCTGTGAATTCCTATGAAAAATAATCATCAAGTAAGTCTTCCAATCTTCTGTTATGTAATCATTGCAGTATGCTAAACTTCCTGAACATTTAATGTCTTTTATTTACATTCCAGTTGTTGCCTCTGGCTCGGTGCCTCCACCCCTGACCCATAGTTCCTCATCCCACTTTTTCCCCGTGTTTCCCTCACCCCACCAGGACTCCTCCTTGCCTGGAGCCTCAACTCTCTCAACTCTTCTCCCACTGTGGCCAGACCAGGAAGACCTCTGCTATATATGTACCAGGAGCCTCTGAACAGCCCATGTATGCTCCTGGTTGGTGGATGTCTCTGGGAGCTCCCAGGGGTATGGGATAGTTGAGTCCGCTGGCCTTCTTATGGAGTCACTCTCCCTTTCAGTTTCTTCAAACCTTCCCCTAATTCCCTGACTTCAGTTCAATGGTTGGATGTAAGCATCTGCCTCTGTCTTAGTCAGCTGCTGGTAGGGCCTCTCAGAGAACAGCCATGCCAGGATCATGTCATCATATCTTAATCATCTCATAGTATCAGTAATAGTGTCAGGTCTTGTTGCCCACCCCACCCCAGCCCACCCCACCCCCATGAGATGGATCCCAAGTTGGGCTGGCCATTGGACCACCCTTTCTTCAATCTCTTTTCTATTTTTGTCCCTGCAGTTCTTTTAGACAGGAACAATTCTGGGACAAAAATTTTGACTGTTAGTAACCCCGTCCACTTGAGGTCCTTTCTATCTACTGGAGGTGAACTCCAAGTTCCTTCTCCCCAGTGTTGGACAAGTCCTGAGAACCTCTCGCCTCTTGGGTCTCTGGTACTTTTTAGGGGATTCCCCCATCTTCCACCACCCAAGGCTGCTTGTTTCCATTCATTCTCTTGGCCATTGGGGCTTCTCTCCTGTCCCTACCCCCATATTTGACCCTGTTTCCCCTTTCCTCTCCCCTCAGTCTTCTGACCCAGATCCCTCCTTCCCCCTACCTCCCATGATTATTTTCTTCCCCCTTCTAAGTGTGTTTGAAGCCTCCTCATTTGGGTCTTTCTGCTTGTTACACTTCTTATGTTTGTAGGTTATATATTATGTATTCTGTACTTTTGGCTAATATCTACTTATCCTGAGGAATTGCCAGATTGTTTTGCAGAGTGGTTGTACGAGTTTGCAATCCCACCAGCAATGGAGGAGTGTTCTTTTTCTCTACATCCTTGCAAACATGTGCTGTCACTTGAGTTTTTGATCTTAGTCATTTTGATTGGTATGAGGTGGAATCTCAAGGTCATTTTGATTTGCATTCTTTTGATGACTAAGGGCTTTGAACATATCTTCTTGTATCTGTTGAGGCTTGTTTTATATCTGACTATATAGTCAATTTTGTAGTCAATTCCATGAGGTCCTAAGACATAAGTGTATTCTCTTGTTTTGGGGTGAAATGTTCTGTAGGTATTTCTTAAATCCACGTGGTTCATAACTTCTGTTAGTTTCACTTGGTCTGTTTAGTTTTTGTTTCAATGGCCTGTCCATTGATGAGAGTAGGATATTGATGTCTCCCACTAACATTGTTTGAAGTTCAATGTCTGTTTTGAGATTTACTAAAGTTTCTTTATGAATGTGGCTGCCTTGCATTTGGGGCATAGATGTTCAGAATTGAGATTTCTTCTTGGTGGATTTTTTTCTTTGATGAATATGAAGTATCCTTCTCCATATTGTTTGATAACTTTTGGTTTGGTTGAAAGTCTATTTTTTTAGTATTAGAATGGCAACTTTAGCTTGTTTGTTGGAACCTTTTTCTCAGAAAGTATTTTACCAGCCTTTTACTCTGAGGTAGTGTCTGTCTTTGTTATTGAGGTATATTTCCTGTATGGAGCAAAATGTTGAATCCTGTTTTTGTGTCCAACCTTTCAGCCTATGTCTTTTTATTGGAGATTTGAGCCTACTATTAAGAGATATTAAAGACAAATGATTGTTAGTTCCTATTATTTTTGTTGCTTGAGATGGTATTATGTGTGTATGATTTTCTTCTTTTGTGTTGTGAAATGTTTAGTTTCTTACATTCTCTTGGGTGTATTTACTTACCCTCCTTGTGTTGGAGATTTTGTTCCAGTATTCTCTGTAGGACAGGATTTGTAGAATAATATTATTTAAACTTAGTTTTGTCATGCAATATCTTTGTTTCTCCATCTTTGATGGTTGAGAGTTTTGCTGAATATAGTGTCCTGGGCTGGCATTTGTGTTCTCTTAGGGTCTGGATGACACATTTCTAGGATCCTCTGGCTTTTAGAGTCTCTGTTGAGAAATTTGGTATAATTCTGATAGGTCTGCCTTTATAAGCTTCTTGGCCTCTGTCCTTTACAGCTTTTAATATTCTTTTCTTGCTCTGTGTATTTAATACTTTGGTTATTATGTGACAAGAAGATTTTTCTTTTCTGGTCCAATCTATTTAGTGTTCAGTAGGTGTCTTATACATTTATGGCCATCTCTTTCTTTAGGTTAGGGAAGTTTTCTTCTATGATTTTGATGAATATGTTTTCTGACCCTTTGAGCTGATATCTTTATCTTCTTTTATTCCTATTATTCTTAAGTTTGATCTTCTCATTTTGTCCTGCATTTCCTGGATATTTTGCTTCTTGGATCATTTTGTTCAATTCCTGTATCTGCTTGATTGTGTTTTCCTGTATTTCTTTAAGTGATTTATTTAATTAAGGGCTTCTACCTGTTTACCAGTGTTTTTCTGTATTTCTTTATAGGAGTTCTTTATATCCTCCATAAAAGCTTCTATTATCTTTATAAAATGGGATTTTAGGTCATTATCTTGCTTTTCAGGCATGGTAGGGTATCCTGGGCTTGTTGTGGTATGAGAAATGGGTTTTGATAGTGCCAAATTATAGTGGGTTCTGTTGCTTATGATCTTGTGCTTGTTTCTGGTCATCTAGTTCTCTTTGTAATAAGAGAATTCTTATGGTTGTCTCTGATTGGAACCAGCCTCCTTGGAGGCAGGTAGGTCTCTGTGACCTGAGTTAGAGCCTCCCTGGAGACAAGCAGTGTTTTCTCTAGTTAGGGTAGCCCTCTAGCCCTTCTGTGCCTCTGGCTACTATGGATTTCCTGTACCCTTGTTTACTATAGACCTCCTGGGAAGCTCAGAGTCTGTACTGTTTGGGTAGGTATTGAGCCACTTCTCTGGCCTGGATGAGGAAGTGGGCCAGAAGAAAGGTGGAGCTCCAGAGCTAGGGGTGGGGGAGGTGAGTCCCATGCCAGCTGGGCCCTGTGGTTGACCTAGTTGGTGTGGATATGTGGGCAAGATTCCCACTGGTGTCTTCCAGTGCTCCAGCCTTCCTGGGAAGCAAACAGGTTCTAGCATTTGGGTGTTGGGCCACTAATCTTATCTCCTGTTCAACATTACAACTTAGCATTTTGAGTTCTTAGATAGGTTAATTATTTATGTGCTTTTAAGATCATCCTAGTAATGAGCTCATACTATATCTACCTCCTAAATTCTACTAGGATGTATTAGTTATTTTTGCTATGGCAAAACACCATGACCATGGTAACATATAGGAATTCATTTGGGTTTATGGTTCTGATAGGGATAAGAGCCCATCATAGGAGGGAGGCATGGAAGCAAGCAATAGGAACAGAAAGCTGAAAGCTCACATCTCAGTTGCAAGCGCAGAACAGAAAGAATGAGAAATGGAAATGGTTCCAGCCTTTAAAATTTCAAAGACAGTCTCTGACAACATACTTCCTCCAACAAGACCATGCCTTTTAAACAGTGCCACAAACAAGGGACAAAGTATTCTTAAATCATCATGTAGCGTATATCGGGAGGGTGGGAGAGAGAGAGAGAGAGAGAGAGAGAGAGAGAGAGAGAGAGAGAGATCCAAAGCCCTACATATTTCTTCTGTGTATAAGTCTGACCTTCTTATTGAAGCAACCTCAGAAACTGGTTCCACCCTTATTGATGTGGCCTCTGTAAGTCTGTTTTGGCTTACTTCTTAGAATGACTTCTTGATTTTGGCCATATACTTGTACAATTTCTTACATACTCAGAAGCAATGTACTTGGTCTTTGTTCTTAACCTTTTGGAAATAAAGTTGCTCATACTACTTAAAACTGGCAATTTTCCCCTGCTTTCTCTGCTCTTCATGTAGGTAGTTTTCTTTCTTTCTTTCTTTCTTTCTTTCTTTCTTTCTTTCTTTCTTTCTTTCTTTCTTTCTTTCTTTCTTTCTTCCTTTCTTGTAAGTGTGTAGTGAAAATAGTTCTTTAACCTTAATACCCTGGATTTCATATGGCTGTTATTCAACTTTCATTGCACATATTCTTTAATAGAGCAACTAGCGGCTCCCATTCTAACCTACCATATTTGTAGCTAGTATTTCTTCCATATATTGCAAATATTGGATAGTCTTTTCCCAGTGTGCTGCTTTCTACTGAAATAGCTTCCTAATTCACCCCTTGTTAAAGTTTTATAAGGAAACTGTCACTTTGTGGCCAGGGATATTGGAACTTCACCTCTATCAGTGATGGGGCATTTGTTGCTAGGTAGACACAAATGATCCAACTGCAAAACCATTTTATTACCTCAGACCATGGCTGAGAGCTCTCATCATTCTGAGCTATCAAAGTGGACTCTAAGATACTATGTGTTTATCAAGGATCAATACCTGTGAAAACAGAGAGGAAATAGCTGGGAAGTAAATTCCAATACCCACTCTGCAGGAAATTCTAGACTAAGTATTGCCAATTAGAATACCCCATGTCAACCTAATATGTGTAGGCATTTATCCATTTGCATTGCTTGGCGAATTAATATGGATTTTTCCTAGAAAAAAAAAAGAAGCTTCGAGTCAGGATAAGTGCAATTGAAGCAGGAATTATAGAAGCTAAAGGTTAGGGGCTGTTTGTGAATTTCCTGAGCCTAAGCAATAGATTTTTGCCATGTTCTATACCAGAAGCATGAAGAGAATGTTATAGGACCAACAAGAATATGTAAAAATCTCTTTTACTTATATATCAATTACATGTAATGGGGATTGAGCTGGTAAAAATTGAATTTGGCTTAGACAATGTAAATGTCCTTTTCCAATGTCTTATTTTCTCTTTCTGTGTCCCTTTGTGTTTTTAGCTCTCAAATAGTAAAACAATCCAATAATGTTATAATAGACACCCAACTAAGTAACACAAAAGAGAAACAGGACTCTTATACTGGCAACTGCTTGTGAATAATCCATTTAGAGTACTATACTTTTCAAGAAAAAAATATATATGTCAAACATTTTAGCAGAGAGCTTGGTACCTAACAAGTTCTCAATATGCTTAGCTGCAAAGAGTGGTAAGGCTTCTTGGGTGCTATTTGAGTTTGTGTCTGAGCAATTTGCCTGGAGGCAGTGAGGATTAAATCATGTCAGAATAGGAAGAAAACCTATAATCTTGTTCTAATTTATTTTAAGAGATGCTATTTTTGATGAAAATGGTAGAGGGGGGTCTAGCACTTGTTGCAATAACACATGATTTTGCCACATTCTAAGTCTGAGGAAACACAAAGCTCTGTCTCATGTATGCTACACTAACACTCCATTCCTGTGCGGACAGCAGTTCCTATCCAGGTCAGTGCACCAGTGCCAGCTCGGAAAGAAATTCTTACTCAGGCTTTTTTACAAAATGATTCAGTCCTGTCCAGAACCAGAGCTATCTGACTTCCATCCCAATGTGATCTAAAATTCTGCATAAAAAGAGCATGAACTCTTTTGATGCTATGGGAATAATTTTTAATCACGTTTTAGAAAGATGCTAACATTCTCTTCTTGTTGGATGGCGTGTACAATTTATTTTTTCCTTATCAAATATGACCTATATTTAATAAACCTATTTGTCTTCCAGCCTTGAGCTGTATTGCATAACATAGGGTGGTGTGGCTTGCAACTGCCAGGCTCTATAAATAATGCACCTCGGGAAAGCACGCTAATCAGGTTGCACATGGGCTGCAGCAAGCCGATCTGACACCAGCTATAGGCTATTCTTATTCAAATGACTCAGTGCATTGAGAGTGAGGTGCCAAGGCTTTTTTGGACAAGCCAGAAGGCCAAAGCTAGTATCCATAGCCAAATTCATTACTTATCATGAAAACTTAACGGACATATTAACAGAGTAGAAACAAGGAAACATTAGTTAACAACCATATATGTTAATAATATTAATCACCACAGTTATCAAAATTTCGTAAAAGAAGGATGCGATGCTCTGCTTCAGGATTTTGGAAGTCTATTACCAGGCACAGAGAATGCAGGCATCGACAATCCACAACCTAGTCCTTTTCTGGATTCAGAGAATTTTCAAGAGAATAAAAGCATGTGACTTAGGGTCATACCAGCTGTTTTACTGTTGTGATGATTATTATGTGATAAAGTTAACAGTTTTTAGAGGGTGTATAGATTTTTATATGACCACAACACACCGAGGATAGACTCTCAAATCAACTTTTTTGACATTTTAATGTTTGCCTTAACAACTTCACATATATATTGACGATGAATCTACATACCCAGCTATCCCACCGCACATTTCTTACTTTGCTTTGGTTACTTGTTTGAACTGGTTGGAAAAGAGATTCCAACCTCTCTGTGACGAGGCCCTGACATTTTTGCAGCATCCAACATAAAGGACCCTGCTTGCTGTGCTTCTTCATGTGACAATGATTTCCTTACAACCGCAGCACTGAGAATTTTATCCTCAGGGTAACAACTTTTAAAAAAATTGAAGGGTGAAAATTTTCACTTTCATAGCTTTTTGAATGATTACCTCTCTTAAATAGTTAATAGATTAATTAATATAAGAGGTTGTTAAATACATTTCCTATGCCTTTCTGATTTACTAAGACTATCCTTAGTGAGGTCTAACAATTGTGTTTGTTTGTTTGTTTGTTTTGTTTTTTACTAACTGTTCAAGAGAAAACACTCTGTAAGAATCAGTTCTCTGTTCTCTCCTTCCCCAATGTGTGTCCTGGGGTTCAAACTCAAGTCATCCTTGGCAGGCAAGGATTTTACTCCTTAGTCACTTCACCTGTCCTTTGTGATGTTTTATGTCATATGAGTGTTACTGGCTAGAACTTCAAATATTAGCTTCCTAAATAGTTGCTGGGCCCCTTGCTATGTGTATCATTTTAGATGAGGACACTGAATGTTCTCAAATTCTATACAGGACTGCCATGGTCTCACATTCCTATTTCCACTTTAACTTGTCTTCTAGCTATCTCATTAATGAGTCTTTGTTTTCCTGTGACCTTTGTCCCAATTTCTCCCCACACACTGTGCTGTCTTCATTTCTGTTCATCCTCTACTCTGGATCCTGCCTCATTCCCTCTCATTCTCCTGTCTCATTTTTCCTTCTTGCCTCAGACACACTTCCAAATGTTTTCAGGATGAAGAAGATATCTCTCAGGGTTGGGGAGACACCCTGATTAATGAGGGATTCACCTTACCAACCTGAGTGAATTAAATCCCTTAACCCATGTATAATAAAAACATAAAGCTGGACACATGACAGGTAGCTGCCATCTCAGTTCAGATCTGGAAATTGCTAGCTAGTAAGCTTACTCCAGAAAAGTGAGGCAAAGTCCAGAAAAGTGAGGTCTTCAAAGACATGGTGAATGACTACCAAGGAGTAATATCCCAGGTTGTTCTCTGGCTTTCAAACCTGGCTCACATTCATGCCACTTGATCACATTTGACCACATGTACACACACACACACACACACGTAAATACATAGGTAAATAAATAAGCAAATGCATAAAGAAAGAGAACTGAAGTATATTCCCCAATTCTCACTTTGAAATTTATAAATACAAATTAGTTGAATTTCACTTGAAATTATAAAATAATCTTATGCTCACATAAAAAGCATGCTGCAGTGCTGTATGGGAGGTATTAAATAAGAGCGTAGTATTCCTGCAATGCTTTACTGCACTGCTCTATTATGAACCAATTAGAAAAGAATTTTAATCTTTAAAACTTCATTCTCAAAAGGAAGGCAGAAGCAAATCAGAAAATTTTTTATGTTACTTAAAGGTAAATTCCTCAAAAGAGAAGTGTAAAAGGTTAGAAATCAGGCTACTCATAGATAATCTATAAGATTTATGAAATCAAGATGCAATAACTAATTCAAAATAAAGCATCAATATTCTTATAAAAGTTTTAACATTCTTTTTCATAAAAATATCTCTTGGAGAATATACTGGGTTTATTGATTATGTGTCTAGGCTGTTTCAAGGTGGCTTATTTCCAGACTGAATACATATAAAGCACAATGACAGGCCAATCCTGAGCTAACCTTTTTGAATGGATTAGTTAATTCTTATTCTTAATGTCACAACAGTTGATCATTTACTCTACTGACATTTTCTTAACATTTATAGTCATTTATTAAAATACAGGATTTTTTATTCTGTGATTTTTCTAATTGTGAAACAAAGATTTATTTGATCCTCTTTTTATTAGAACCCCTGACCTGTGTCCAGGCTGTTCAAATGTGATGTAAAACCTCACATATTTTGGGGTTACTCTTAAAACTCTACCTGTGCGCATTTTATTTTACTAAAACTGAACCTATCCTATATGCATGATGGACAAATTCTTTAACGCCCAAATTGCATAATCCATATATAATATGCGAGCATTATTCTAAATTCACTCAAGTGCACATAAATATGACAAATGCTAATCAACTACTAACACATTTTTCTTATACTGTTATATCTAAAAGGCCTGATTTGCATAAGGCCCTAAAGTGACATTAATCTGGAAACTGATCATGTGACAATGAGACCATTGAGACATTTGAAAGTTTTCATACTACAGTACATGTGCCTTAGGTTCACAAGCAGTTGTTTCCCCTGGCTACATGGATCAACTTAGTCTCAATAGTCCATAAGAGGAGAGAGAAATTTACTGAATAGACTGCTCAGTGAGACAAGAAAATCATTGGCATTTCGGAGCCAAGCAGGGCAAGGTCTTTGACAAAGAAGTTTAAGCTTACAAGAAGGAAAATAATAAGCCTGTGGGTTCTAATAACTGGATTCAAAGGCACCGGAGAGAGTAAAGAGAGAGATAGAAATCATGTAAATACAGTGTGCTTCATGCTTGGAATTCTACAAAAATTAAGAAATAAAAATAAAAACTTTTTGGAACTCCGAAGGGTTTTTCTACTCTCTCAAAACTGAACACAGGTTGAGTCCTTGAGTAGTCACAAGGAGTCTAGGTGTTGAGTTCGTGAGTATTGAGAAGAAGTCTAACCATTGAGTCCTCGAGTATCCACCAGGAATCTGGATGTTGAGTCCTTGAGTAACCATGAGGAGCCTAGGTGTTCTTTACTCACCATTGCCATCCTGCTGAGTTAATTATTAAATCCTGGAGAAATGGAGCAGTACCCAGCCTAATGAGTCTACATCCTAAAATTCCTTTTTCGTTTTATCTTTTTGAGACACAGTCACACTTTATAACCCAGTGTGACCTTAGCCTGGGCAACCTTTCTGCCCCAGGCTTCTGAATGCTGATTCTCCAGGTGTGCAAATACAATTTCTTGTTGTTTTAGAGATGATCAGATCTAGGCTGAAATCTCAGCAGAGATTTGGAGTTAGATAAATGATCTTATTGTTAGTCTTTTAGTCCTCACAGCAGGGTTAACAATACTACTCTTTAGGATGGGTGATAATTTACATGGATGGAGATGGAATTTAACACCTTTGTGAGGATTCACCTTGGTGATGGCATTGGTAGTGACCTGACTATAAAACTCTGGTGAGTATGGCCAGACTGCACAACTTGTATCCTAGATAGCTATGACCTAAACACCTCTTTAACAGCTGTAAGACATTCACATAAAAATCTCTTCATAGTTATCTAAGCCTAGAGCGATTTACATAAGAATGTAATATTTTGACATAGTTTTAATTTTTTAGCTAAAATAGAATTTCATAATCTCCCTTCCATTTTTCTTCCTCTAAGCCCTTCCACTTAACCCGTAGTAGCTTCCTCTGGAATTCATGTACTCTTTTTTTCCCATTGTAATTGTTGATATAATATGCAAGTACAACATGCTAACACGTGAAATGAGGGGAAGAACCATACCTTATTTTCTTTCTGCATGGCTATCAATGCTTTTTCATGCAGCAGAAACAAAATCACATACCCCACACCAATGGTGTCCACACACATAGATCATCAATACAAGTGTTTATCAGACTACAGCTAAGAAGACAAATATGCAAGTGCATATTATATCATATTATATGCATTTAGTCCATTTAATATCATGTGCATAATGTTTCCAAGGACATGCTAACACGTGAAATGAGGGGAAGAATCATACCTTATTTTCTTTCTGCTTGGCTATCAATGGTTTTTCATGCAGCAGAAACGAAATCACATACCCCACACCAATGGTGTCCACACACATAGATCATCAATACAAGTGTTTATCAGACTGCAGCTAAGAAGACGAAACTCTATAACACATATGAGTGTCACCACTGACTTTCACATTATGTGTCCCAGAGTAACAATTCTTGGGCATTTCATCATGAGAAGAAAACAACTATTTGAAATACATGAGTACGTTACATATTCTTCTAATACTTTGACATTTCCATACACAATAACAATGTCCTGTGAACATGGTCACCTCTGCTGTCCCCCCACTGTTGTGTCTCCCTCACTGTCCCAGCTAGCTCTACTTTCAAATTCTGCTTTATTTGCTTGGCTGTTTAGTTTTCTTTTGTCCCCTGACCTTGGAGAAAGGCATGGTGTAGCTTTCCAGTTTATGGCTGAGTGTTCCATAGTCACTTATTCACAGTCTTTGAAACAGTTGAGTCTCCGTGTGAACCATTGTCCATTACAAACAGAAACTTCTCTGGTGCAGGGTAAAGGCAGGCTGGACCAGTCTGTGAGTATAAAAATAAACATTTAGGAGGCAGTTTGACAACTGTGTCCCCTTAGCAAAATGTTAGCAGTAGGTTCTTCCTTCTTCTTTGGCCTATGACTTCCCCAGCATTTAAATCCCCAAGTTTACAGTATCAGCACGAATGCCCAGCTTGAGATAGAAACTCCTGTAATATGAATTATTTTCCTTTAATCTCCCCTTTATTAGAACATTTAAAAGTATGACCTTTTCTTATTATGTTTAATTTATGTATATGAGTATTTTGCCTGCATGCATGTATGTGCACCACAAATGTTTTGCAGACATGAGTGAAAATAGTTTACATAGCATGATAATCTGTTCTGAAAGGCAGAGATGACTGAAGGTCATTTGGAGGCTGGGGTTTGCTATGCTTTTAAAATGACCAAAGGAGACAATTCTGTCTGAAGCTATTGGAGGAGCTAACATAGAGAACATCTGGTGCACAATAAATACTCACACATGGTAGCTGCTATCACAATTAGGAGGCGGAGCATTACAAGGATTGAGTATGGGTGTCAATTGGTTCAAGGTAGCTATGTGCAGCACAGGAACTCTGTTTTCTGAGTAAAGATTCAGTTCTGGGACAGCCTGATGTCAGAAAGATGCCATGGGAAGTTCTATTTGAAGAAGATACTGAATGCAGCTTTGAGGTTCCATATTTAAGCCTAGACTCCTAGAAAGGAGAAACAATAGCTAGTCCAGTCCAAACAGCAATGTGAACAGATTAGCAATTTGCATGCGTGGGATGTTTCTCTAGCTAGTATTACTCTCTTCTCTCATCACTGTGTAGCCATCTAATTTCCTGTGCTACTTCCTCCGGTATTGCAGTATTAATTCTGTAGTCTCGTGTTACTGGAGTATGTTATTAAGGAGAAAATCTCAAGGGGTATCTTAGAACATAGGCAGAGCTCTTAGGTTTGGGGACGACTATCATGACCGAGTACAAAATGTTCCAGCTGTGCATTGGAATCCAGTACTGTTTTTTTTTTTTAATACTAAAGCTTTATTTAAATATCCTGTAGACATTCCAAACTCTTTGGATACCTCAATCTCTTCATAGGCCAGTGATCCCAAGACCCTAGGTGTGCTAGGGCACCTGTGTTGAAGAGAGTTCTCTGGGGACCTGGGACCATCCACCGAGTTTGCACCCAAGATCTCCAGCACTGTTCTTAATTCTCACGTATAAGTGATAGCAGAATCTCAGCATTGGGTACTATGTGTGGTCAATAATACAAATAACTGAATGTATGGATCAGAAATAAAAGATTCCACTGACTGGATAATGTGCCAACATTCCTCTTGCATATCAACCCTGGGCATTATAAATAAACTTTTAAACAATGCATGATTGACTAGGCAAAACAATCAATATATTTTTTTTGATGAGGATAAAACTTATCTTTCTTTCCCTGAGCTAGTCACAAAACATGGGCTATTGAAGAAGACTCTTGTGGATTGTTGTGCCAGGGCAATGAAAAAATGGATCATCTTTCTTTAAATGGAGTCTCCCAAATATAGCCACTGATTTATAATGCTGATTGGCCAGAATATTGAATAAAACATGAAGTGAGCATTTAAATAATTGTATAATGATATTAGGTAAATATTTAAATACAAAGTAACACAGCATACTACATTTTTATATTCTGAAATAACTGGCCAGTGGATGCTATTAATCAATGAAATGCCAGGAAATTTTACTTTCAAAATATATAATACTGTCTAAAGTGGTAATATGAATTAGAAGTATGCCTTAGAACATGTGGACTTAAAAATGGAATTTGATTTTATCCCCAGAGTTACTTCAGCTCTGGGATTTGTTTGACTAGGATGCTTAGAAAAGATGAAAGATGGTCTGACATGTTAGGAATCCATAGGGTTTTTGAATTCCAGTGGTTCTGACACAATGCATCCATGGAATGAAAATGTTCCTTCTTGCACCTCCTAAATATCATTTCAGTAGAGATAATATACTTAGGAAATTTCTTCAAGTATTATTTGGTATTTTTCTTTTACTCCTGACTTGTCACATAAAACATGTCTTTCTCTTTGTGAATGTATATTTTCCCTGAACGCCAGTTCTCTGAAAAGCTGCATTCTGGATAGTCCAATCTCTAGTATGATACAAGGTTAGAAAGCAATGGACACGATTCCAGTTGAGACTCCCAGTCTCCACACTCAGGATTGAAATACAGACCCTACATCGTTTCTTTGCCTTCAGTTCTAATACTAATCTGCTGAAATGGCAACATGCCTGCTCCCAGGTGACAGGAGAGACACCTGGAGCACAGGTGCCTGGCAATGATGGGCTCAGAGAAATCCTTGACAAAACATTGTTCCTGACATTTCCTCTGCAGGCCATCTCTCCTGGGTACATGTTAGTCAGTGTGCTCTCCCTTCCTGTCTGAGGTCATGACTGAGGCTATATGTCTTCAGAAATTTCTGCTCATCATTAAAAGCAAAATTCTCAGAACAAGGTGACATTTAAAAGTAGAAACCATAATTGTTTTTGAATCTTCAGGTCTAACTCAGAATTTTATTTTTTTAAATTCTCTTTCCTGAAAGATTTTAAATATCAAAAATTTAAGCTCAGATTATCTTTTCAGGAACTAGTTACTTATTATATTGTATTTATATTCCACTAAACTTGGTGACATGAATTCAAAAGCTAAAGCGTAACAATATACATATGATGTATACTAGGACATCTATGTGCATGTAGACATCTCAAATAAGTATCAATGAATATCTATGTATCTAAAATAAATGCTAATCTTTTGGTAATCTCATTTTGAAGGCTATTTTGTCCAGAGAGCTTTAAAAATATGTGCTAGGGATTGGGGATATGGCTCAGTTGGCACAGATGCAGGATGGTGGGCATTAGAGAGAAAACACACCTTGTTCATTTTATAAGCTAAGCCCAGGGACGATGCAAAAGCACAAAGAAGAATTTCTGTGAACTATCTATAGGTAAGTGTGGGGGGGTGTCACAGAAAGCTGTGTAGAATTACCTATACCTCCAGGAACAGAGCTTACTTAGGGTTATTACAAGGTTAGCCTTTATCCTGGACCCAGGATATTTAAGGATTCACAAATCTATATCTCCCTTCTCAGTTTTTATAGCTTGGGAATATAAAAACACCTTGGTGCTTTGATACAATTTTAAGAAGAAATAAAATAAAACCAAACTCCACTGAATATATCTCTTCTTTCTTGGGGGGGTTTAAAATTGATATGTCTCTAAAAAAAATCACAGAATTATGTTTGTAGTTCAAGTGTGTGTAATAAGCTTTACATGAGCTATGCAATACCTGTTGTGACTTCTTCCCAGAAAGAGTAAAGAGCAAATGTGTAACCCTTGCAACTTATGTTCTCCTTTTTATTTTGTGAAGAGCATTGATTGAACATGTTCAGGTAAGGTAGAGATTAGATTGTCCACTGTGCTCAGGGATAGGCCAATTCACCTGCCCACCTTCTTTTCTTTCAGCTCTGTAGCTGTCACAGAACCTAGAAGAGGTTTTTAGACCAGGGTTTTGTGAAAACAGCAAATAGGTTTTTTATATTTATCAGATCCAATACGCTAAACTAGAATCTCAATTCAGATGAGATTTTTAAATTTTATTTTTATTCATCAGTGTGTGTATGTGCATGATCACGTGTATGTATATGCATGTAGATATGAGTATGGATATGTGTATATGTGTGTGCATGCATATGTGTGTCTGTATGTGTAAGTGTGTATGTTTGCGTGTGTTTATGTTCATATAGGATTCTCAAGAGAAGTTCAGTGCATTTGTAAACTGCCCGATGTGGGTGCTGGGAATCAAACTCCGGTCTCCTGCATAGCAGTAAATGCTCTTAAGTGCTGGCATCTGTCCAGCTCCATATGAGAATTTTTAAAGCTGTTTATTGTGTTGGCTATCACTGTCTACTTTCCATTTCCTCTTTACTTGGAAATAGTTAATGTCATCAAACCTGTTCACAATTTTAGGAGAGAATACTTTTTCATGAATGAGATGCTTCTCTTGTTTCATAATACTTACACTTTTCAAGGTTCTTATAGTTGAATACCCCCTGCCCTTACTATGTTCATGGAGACAGTGGGCACTTTCATGTACACAACCATTCTTGATAGATTTTCAGACTTGGTTTATCTTCAGAATGCCTTTCATGCTCTTTTGGTGTGAATGGTTGTTTGTCCACTTCAGCATCTCCGACCCTGTGAGTCTTTGTGCTCTCCTTGACCAGCATGTTCCTGTTGCCTGCTCAGCATTCGGAATGCACCATTAATGTTCTGAAGAAAGGAGGATGGCAGAGGCATGAAACCATCTTTCATTGGCAACATTCTCTTTAGATCCAAGACAAGCACATTTTCTTTACTCATTAACAAGAAAATAGTGAGCTGGCATGGCCCAACATTCCCCTACATCTTTTCCATTTATTTATTTTCTGTTTTTTTTTTTTGTTTTTTTGTTTTTGTTTTTGTTTTTGTTTTTTTGTCTAAAAGATGGACATATTTGTACCCACAAGCCTGAGGAATGAATCGGTACAATAAAACCTTGCTTTTATGTCTCCATTTTCTTTAAGTGTAGATGTGTTGTTATATAAGCTTGCATCTGCCTACCTTACTGTCAATATTTTTCAAATGCTGCATCTCTTCCAACTAGAAAAAAACAATTATTATTGTGAACAAAATTATTGGAATCATTCTGATTTTCAAATAACTTTGGGGAGTAGTGCATGACACTTTGGGATTTCTTATTAAGCTCTGCTCCAACATGGGAGAAATACAAAGAAACATGTGGGAATAATTTACAAGGCATTTATGTGCCGTATAATCTGGTTTTATAAATTCATGTAACAGGAGGTTTTCTGGGAATAATTTTCACTGATTAACCTTTAGGTCAATTTGTTATTTTTGTATAACCAACCATGACTTCCTTTCATATCTTTAACCTCTGATTCTTCCAGTTGATTAATTTTCTAAATAGTTAATTACTTGATAAATACAAGATAATTTCTTCTAGCTATCTTGCAGTGCGGTGATTCCTTTAACAACAGAATATCACTTGAGTGTAGTTTCTATGGAATAGTCTTCTCCACATCTTTATAAAGGAGGATAAATGCTATCTTTTTTGATATGATAGATGGAGTATTGAAAAAGTCTGTATAGACCATGACATATGTCAGTGTATGTAGTGATGAGTTACTTTTAAATATAGAATAATAAAAAAGATACTGACCAGGCTTTTGTGAAAAATTTACTGACTTCTAATTTAGAGCCAGTAGAAGAGTCAGTGCTTCTCAGTGGTCAAAACTAAGAATGAGTGAAGGTAAGAAGCACTTCTATACTCAGACATTTAACTAATTAACGACTTAAGACAACTAAGCTGACGTCTTAAATATTAAAGCTAGATTGCTTTGTTTGAAATTTATTATTGTGTCAAAAAGCTGTCAAAACTTTTCCTTTTCATTTTGTTCTACTAATGTACCACTAGCTTTCACACTGATCTAAGGAACAATAGAATGACAGAGTGGGCTCCAGATATAGTAAAATAGAGTTAGATTTATAACTTAAATTCAGCATCGTCTATTTAGGCCAAACTGACATTTCACTAAAAGCCCAGTGGAGAGACCATATTTATTTACTTCAGAGTGCTGAATCAAGGCAGTGAAAGGTGATTTGTAAATTGCTTCTTCAGTGAACTTGAATAAATAACTCACAAATCAATGTGTTACAAGGATTTGGTAACCAGCCCATTTCATTTGAAGCCATGCTGCAGTCTATTGATCTTTTCCTCTGGATTATGTTGGACAGGAACTGCTGGAGTAGATACAGACTATACTACCTACCTGCCAAGAACAGTTTATTTAAAAAAGACAAGAAATGCAATTAGCATTTGTGTTTTTAAAAAAATCCGTCTCACTAGCACTGTGACCCTGGGGACCAAAAAAGGGAAATTATTTCCATGGATCAGGTAAGGTAGAGGACACTGGGCTCTTCCATCTTGATTTTCATGGAAACAGTAAGGACGTGGCTAAGAAGAGGTATTCCTCAGAGCTTGTGTTACCTACTTTTAGGATAACAAGTTCGCAGTACCTAGGACTGAGCCTGCACAAGCTATTTCTGCCCCCCCACCACTAAGCTTAAACCACATGGTACCTATTTTTGGATAGAATTCAAATATCTATGCTGCAGTGGACGATTTAAGATTCTCTTGCGGGACCAGATAAGGAAGAGGAACCAGTTATATCCAGGGAACTCTCAATGATCTAGAGTCCACTGATACACTTAGGTTGGATTTCTAATGAGCTCTAGGTATCTACCTGCCTCTGCTTACACCTATGCCCCAACACAGGCATCCCAGACATGTATCATGCACAGATTTTATGTGAATACTTAAAGTCTACACTCAGGTTCTCATACTTTTCATGAAAGGCATTTTACTGACTGAGACATCTCCCCAGGCCCCAGAACACGGATTTTCAAAATAGTCTTTGGTTCCTTTGTGGCCAAATTCTGTGCCTTCAGGCATCACATTCCATTGCTTGTAAATATGAATTGGGGAAATATGAGAGAAGGGATAGATAGTTCCATGTTCTAATAATGTGTGCATATTTTATTTCTACTGATCACAGAGAGAAGGGTTTTATTCCTTCCATGCAAAAGTGTTCTCTGGCATAAGGTAAAAAGCCCAGCTAAACCTTTATTAATCTCTTCCCAGAAACACTCCTAAACAGTGCTATGAAACACGGCCTCTGTGCTTTCTTCATTCTGTGCCAGGTCATGAAGCAAAATTTAGAGTTAAAGACTAAACATGAAACTTCTAGATTTGTGATGAATAAGAAGTGTTTTTATTCAGTAAGCCATAAAAAGAACACCTGTTTGGAGCTGACAGCAGGCTTTTGAATTCAAGTCTGTTCCAATGCTGCTCTCCATTTCCTCCCGACCTAGTAAAGTCATAATATTTGTCCTTCCCGCTTTATGGCACTGAGGAAATGTTTGTTACCACTGGAAGAAAATGTGTTCACCGATATCCTTGATACACGTGAACTTTTTATAAATGTGATGTTTTCTATTTGGGGTGAACTTTACAAATAACAGTGAACATCTTTATTGTATTTTCTCTTTCAATCTGTCATGCTACATGAACTCATTGAAGATTTCAGCTTCACATAGAAGAGTGTAGCAAATATGATAGAGAGCAACACCAGAAAGATAGTTGAAAATCAAGTCCCGGACCCTACTTCATCATTGAATACACTGCCCCCACCACATACCACCAAAAGCTTTTATGAAGAATTCACAGACTGCTGCCTGGGAAATTTCTGTGTCCAGGATGGATCAGACACATGGCAGATAGTAATGAAGGTTTTACATCAACCCATTCCAGGCATGCCACATAGGATCGAAAGGAAACCTTAACTCCCAGCATATCTGGGGAGGGAAAGACTTGGGGTTCACACAGAGTGTTCCAGATCTTCTCTGAGGTCAGAGTACTGGCTTTCCTCTCACATTCTCTAGAGCAGGAGAGTGATCCAGCATCTTCTAAATGCCTTGTGGATGGGTAGATTAAACACTATGTTTAAATTTATGCACAGTAATTGTAGCCTCCAACTCTTTCAGTGCAAAGAGAGTGGCAACAAACTCTCTGCTCTTCCTTGGGGAAAACACTTGGGCCATATATCAAATGTTCTGACATCTCATAAGCTTAATTCTATTGTAAACCTTTGTTCAAGTGCTAGGTGACTGGGAAGCAGTGAGAAGGAAGGTGGCGGTATGACTAGCAATTTGTAGAGCATCTCTGCTTAGCACAGCCCTAAATTAACAGACAAAAGTAGACATCTCCCAGGTTTTCTATGGGAGGGAAAGAATTAGACAATACAACCTATGTGCCCATATTTCTAGGGGATGGCCCAAAGAATGATTTCTGTCATGCCCTTCTCAGAGTACTGTCTGGGGCTTTCATACCGTATATGCTTAGGACCCAATGATTAAAGACAGAGCCGCTTGCTCTATCATGTAACTGCTGCCCACAGCGCCTTGTGACTTAGGTATGAGTAGACTGAATGGGGGAAAGATGTTTAGATTCCGGTTTTCCCGAAGAGAAACAAAACTGCAAAGCTTTGGTAGTGTGGTTTCTAAGGCATACATTCAGTTTCAGGGATGCTACATGCTTCATAAAACCTGCCTTCTGAGAAGAAACTAGCATGAAGGTTTGAGTAGTCCCCATCATTTCTGACTAGCTTGTGATTCTTGTCCTGAACTACTGTCCTTGAAACTGCAGGAAACCCTGTTTTGTCTACTGTCTAGATTGTGGAATAAAGTATTAAGAAAAGTGAAGATATAAGAAAATAGTCCCAATCATAAGAACAATATAGTTCTAGAAAATGGTTCTAATATAATAATACAACAGTTAATTCAGAATAAACATTTTTAAAGTCCCCAAAATTGATAAGAGAGCAAAACAGGCAACATTGTGAAAATTTCCAAAAGGAGAAGATAGTAAACATGCCGGATGCAAATCCCAAAGCTCAAAAATACTGTCACAGAATGAAAAAAAAAATGCACTAAAGTAGCTTGGAGCCAAGTAGAACAAATATCAAAAAGATCATTGGAAAACAGGTAATTGGAAATTATCCAATTAAGAGCGTTCTGGGTTATGACTCAGTGAACGAACTCTGGTATAGCATGATTATTCTCAACCCTAATCACAAAAACAAACTTTGAACTGATCAAGCAGCTTCTGTGAAAGTTTAAGTGACATGCAGGCTTCTGAGGTGACACTAAGGTTAAAAAAGATAGAAAAATAAGAGGATATTAAAAAATAACCTGGAAAGACCACCACCACCAAAAAAAATGCAAAAAGCAAGGCAGCCTAGCCTACATAGTGAGTTCACACCTCTTGAACCTGTCTCATAAGACAAACAAGCAAACAAACACACACCATAGTTCAATGGTTCTCATTCGTCCTAATGCTGTGACCTTTAATTCAGTTCTTTATGTTGTGGTGACCCCAAGTCATAAAGTTATATTCATTGCTACTTCATAACTGTAATTTTGATATGGTTATGAATCATAATGTAAGTATCTAATATGCAGGGAATCTGATATGTGATACCTGTGATCATCCCAACAAGGAAATACAAATAAAGTAAAATACTATATTTTAGATGCAAAATTGAAATAGTATACATCATAGAAAAAGAAAGTGCTTCCCTTTTTTTCCTCAAAATTTAAAAGCTTAAATGGCTTCCAAAAAAGCCATAATGTTCACATGCTAACAAGTGATTAATCAAACATTGATTTTGGCGGGATATGCATTTTACATCGTGCTGCAAGCACAGGTCAGCTGATGCTTTGTATCTAGATGCCCAGAGCCGTACTGCACATTCAGTGACTGGCTCGGATGGAGAAGGTTTCTCACTTACAGCATTTGGTCATACTGTCTGTTTGTTGTTCAGCATAAGCAGAGAGCTTGCTCTGCTTCCAAAGGGCTGCTCCCAGAGTAGCTCTCATGGAAATCAGCATTCCATGGTTCTGTCATGTTTTCTCCTAAGGCAAATAATATGGAAGTCTTTACCTCGAATATATAACTTACAGTCTGTAAAGCCAGAGTCAGCAGGCACACAGATAGCCCTAACATTAATGTTTTACCAAGCCATTATTCTGGAACAAATGTTTCACTGGGATCATTTAGTTAATGACATTTATTTTAAGAATAAGCATTAAGAGAGCAGTTCGGGAATAATTAATTCAAGAATGCATGGGCACATTTAGCACAGGAGATTCCGTTCTATCTAGGTAGAGAGAATTCTGCAAGCCTTTGCTAATTCACCTCTCCCAGAAAGTAAATCAAAGAAAACAGATTCAATGTTTTATAAAAGAAAATACTTTTAGCTTCCACCTGATCTATCTGTTCCTTTATTGATTTTTAAAACTTTGAGTTATAGGACAAGAGAAAAAAACCTGAGATGCTAGAAATGCCTGCCTTGTATTGCCTGGGGAGAGAGAACACGTGGTGGGAAGATTGTGAACGTCTGTGTACGCATCTCTATAAACAAGAGGGGCAGAGGCAGCAGTCCTCAACCAGTCTATTTCTTACTCTTGTTCCATCTTGTTGTGTGAGTGTCTTAGTTTTGGCTTTACTGCTGTGAAGAGACACCATGACCAAGGCAACTCTTATAAGGACAACATTCAGTTGGGGCTGGCTTCCAGGTTCAGAGGTTCAGTCCAGTACCATCAAGGCAGGAACATGGCAGCAGCCAGGCAGGCACGGTGCAGGAGGAGCTGAGAGTTCTACATTTTCATCTGAAGGCTGCTAGGAGAATACTGACTTCCAGGCAGCTAGGACTAGGGTCTCAAAGCCCACATCCACAGTGACAGACTAACTCCAACAGGACCACATCTTTTAATAGTGCCACTCCCTGGACCAAGCAAAACATCACAGTGAAGTTAGTGCTGACCCTGACTCTTGATACAACCTTGAGCAAGCCATGACCTTTCCTGCTGCACACATATGTGACAGACACTCTTGCCAGTTCAAGAGAGTGGTCATGGTTTTGTTTCTTTCCAGTCAGATGCTATGATTTTATTTTTAAGAGAATTTTGTCTCAAGTTTATCCAAATTGGCTTCCTACAATGGGAAGTAAGGTGTCACATGTTATGATATCTTTTCTCCCAATCTAGACAGGTCATCACCTTTTCAACAGTTTCTGATGTGTCCATGGTTAGCAAATTAACTGGGAGCAGAAGAGATCCGTTATTAAAAGAGGCAAAAACAATGATTTGAAGAAAGCTTCCGAGATGAATTCTTAAAGTTGTTTAAATACTCATTAATTTAATCTTTGCAGGAAACTTCAGTCCTTAGGAGAATGAGGCAGGAGGATCTTGTGTTTAAGGCTAGCCTGAGTTACATAACATGATTCTCTCTTAAAATGTAGTGTTGTTCAGTCCCTTCTCCAACTCCTCTATCGGGACCCCCGAGCTCAGTCCAGTGGTTGATTGCGAGCTTCTTCTCTGGCAAAGCCTCTCAGGAGACAGCCATATCAGACTTTTATCAGCAAATCATTCCCAGCATTTGAAATAACATCTGGGTTTGGTAGCTGTATATGGGATGGATCCCCAGGAGGAGCAGTCTCTGGATGGCCTTTCCTTCAGTATATGCTCCATACTTTGTTTCCATATTTCCTCCTGTGAGTATTTGCTGAAGGGGAGACCTGGAAAGGGGAAAACATTTGAAATTTAAATAAAGAAAAGAACCAAGAAAAAAACTGTAGTGTTGTCACTTTGCAATGGTTTATGTCATGTGTTCCTATTGCTATATCCCTCAAAAAACCCCACTTAGCCACCTTCATCAGTAGTCCCCTTGAGAGAGGTAACAACTTTCACCAATTCCTGTAGGAAGCCTGGGTGTTTTCGTTCTCACAGACCAGCGCTAGAGGAATCTGGCGTGTTAAGTACACAGGGTTGTTCCTTCTAGGCAAGTGATGACACATCTGTTATGTGCCCAGGAAGTTGGGAGCAGATGTGTTTAATAGCCTGATTACTGTTGTGCTATATGTATAGCTAGAGACTATTCCAGCACCAGATCCTCCCCCAGACCCTAACTATAAATTTGCTTTTTCCCAGTCATCTCTAGGTCCTACCATGATGGACTTTACAAGGATTTTAAATATCATCATGTCTGATTTGTATTTAGCTTACTTTGTTCTTCAAGGAAATGTAAGTATGCTTTGTTGTACACATGGAATTGACTTAATTATAACCATAAATTTTTTCACTAAAGTGTGTTGTGCTCAAACTTGCCTAAAATAAACCACTCAGGGTAAGACTCTGGACGTTTGAATGAACACTGGCTATAACAGAATTTCCTTTTTACCTTTTCAGGATTGTCATAGTGTTGGGCATGGTAGTCTCAGAGACTCCCTCGAATTGCTTTTTTTTTTTAAGTCCCTGGAGCTGCTCCCTCTAAAAGACAATTCCAGCTTTTTCCATCAAAGACTCTCATTTCACAGAAGGCATCCCTATTCCCCTTAAAGGAGAGCCTACATCATTCCCAGGATCCCTTCCTGCTATTCCCCAAGAAACAGTTGAGTGCAGACGTCCACTTCCAGAGTACGTAGCCAGCCCAGTGTTGTAAATCATGATCCTTTAGACCACCAGCCTATCATGTCTCCCCATGTCAAATCCAAATCACAATATCATGGCTTCTGAGGGGATGCCTAAGAATTCCAACTTCCTAATGATCCAGAGAGAAACACACTTTAGGGAGACTTTTACAGAAAACACAGCTCCCTACAAAAGCCCACCATTCTTAAAATGCCTGAACATGGTAAAAGTAGATAAAGATTAGCTTTTGATCCTGACTTTTTAGCAGTGGAGGTTTGCTCTACCTCTGTTAGACTATTGATAGACTGTGATCACTATTTTGAGTCCCAAGCCCCAAATATAATGACATGACCATGCACAGTTCTTTTTTTTTTTTTTTTTTTTTAGCACAAATAGCCAACAAATTCTGAAAAACATTTGATGAAAAAAAATTCTTGTTTATGAAAAGCCAGGCACTTTCATGTGGCTCAGCTCACTCCTCAACTCCACCGAGAAGGTGGCCATCAACCAACCACATTGTTAGCAGGGTTTCATTTCTGAGGCTTGTCTTAGGTTTTCCAATATTTTCATCCTTATTTGAAAAAAAAAAAAACCCTTTCTGTTTACAAAATCTTCTATTCAGGTAATTTAAAAATAAACAGATAGGTCTCAGTCATTTTCTTTTCAGTTTGTATTGACATGTTGGCCAGGATCTTAATTATTCTTTCTTTATAAGTTCTCTGCCCTCTCCATGGGTGTTTCCCTCCTGAGCTTGCAAACATGCTCACTCCCCCTTTCTTCTCTCACTCCTTCTTTTCATCCTTCATTCCTTTCCCTTTTATATTCATTATTCTCTTCTCTATGTTCTAGATATTCATCACTGCATGCTGAGTATAATAATGGCTATCTCTGCATTCCATAAAGACCCACACTTGTCCTTGACCTGAGCTACCGTTTAGCTTCTTCCTTATTTCTTCATTTTTTAAAAAATTAGTACTCTCTGCATACTTCATATTTTATAGTCCTAAGTTCTCCGTCTTCGGTTTTTTCTAGTCACCTGTTATGGAATACAAGTATCTGACTCCTACTCTTAAGGACCCTCTTATACTAGGGTGGTGTGTCTCTGTCAATATGCTCATTCTCTCGTTCGGTGTCCTGAAGATACTGTTTACCTGACATGTTCAATGACCAGAGAATATGCCTCTGAAGCCCTAGATCAGCTCTATCCTCTGCAGTGTTGGGCACATATAACATATGACAAGTAACATAGCATTCCTTTTGAGCTGTTGACACCACTCCAAGATCCTTTTTTTTTTTTTAACTTGAAGATGCCCATCAGCAATTAACGGGATGATGTTAGGAGGGAAAAGAGGGAAAAGAAAAAGGAAAGAAAGAAACCTCTTTCAACAAAGAACCCCCTCATATTAGCATATTCTTCTGCTTCTTCACAGCCAATTTCTTGTGAGTAACATTAGAACTTCCCTTTCTAATCTCTGTTTACTCTGAAATGTTTTCTTAATTTGGCTTTTGAGTTTCATTCTCTCCCTACTGTTTCTTGACAGTGTTCTTACTACTAAGTCTACAGAGCTATATTTTTTTAGTCTACATTCTATTTTTTTTCTTGGTAGTATTTAGCATTCTTAAGTACCCCTTGCTTGTAGAATGTATCCTGTCTTTTGTCCTCATCTCCTTCTTTCCTGTACTCTTCTTTCCCATCTTAGTGTTCTCCCCCATGTCTTTGGACTCTTTCCACTGCTTTCCAGTTTTTCCCCTTTAGTCTATGCTCTGTGTATTTTCTTCCCCAAACTTTAGTTATTATATAAGATACCCTAATATCTATATTCCTCTTGGATGGCTGTTCTCAACTCTAATTTCCTATGGAAACCACATTGAATTTGTGTCTAAATGATGGAACTGTTCCATCTTTCAAACTTCTAATTCACTTTACTTGTGCTTGGTCAGTGAATGATATGATCCTTACACTGGATTGCACAGTCTAGAAGCCTAGCTTCCTTTCTCTCAAACCCATATCCAGTTTCCCACAAACTTGAAAAATACTGCATTAAACTTTTGCTTAGATCTCTATTCTTCTATAGCTTTGAAACTAACGTTGACTCTCCAGGACCTTTTCTTGGCTTACTATAGCAGTTTCTTGTGTTCCCATGATTGCCACACACCTTCCTTCTAGGTGTGCTTAATAATGTCTCTGTAGTTTTCTATGAGACATGTCTACCTCTCACTGCATGGGAGTGGTCCTCCATGGCCCTAGGTTTATTATAAGACACCATTCTTACTGACACCAAAAGATTCAAACAAAACACAGTCTTGGTTTAATTAGTACCTTGTTCTAGGAAATTTGGAATTAACACTAAAAGTTGTAAACTGTTCATTAAATATTTTAAATGGGTGTTTTGCATGTTTGAAGGTTGTGAGTTTAGTGTCTTTTAACCACAATAAATATAAAATGAGGAACTTAACTCAAGGAGAGAAGCACTAGAAGAACTGTGTGAGGTGGTGAGAAGTTAAGGGATGAGAATAGGCTGAGGTAGGCGATGTGACTGCTGATGGCTTTAGGTTTTTTCCTTTATCCCTTCACAAAGCTATACCAGTCTTCAGCCTGTATGATTTAGCCCCAAAGCTATAATTTTATGTAATGGATCTGAGCTTCCTAGCGGGTGGGCTGAAAATGTGTGCTTTGATATTAACTCCTGGGAGTCAGGAGCAGTTTTAGTCCCCAGGCTGATTGGTTCTTGCCACAAGCTGCCTCATCTGTGTTCCCCAGGGTGTTGTATAACTATTACCATTTCTCTATGGAAAATACTGGAAATATAATTAATAAATCTCTCCCTTCTGTTTAAGTCAGCTCAAGTGAGCTTCTGTTGCTTGCCGTAGAGAATGTGGACCAAGTTCTCTCTCTAAGCATAGATTTGAGCTGATTTTTCTTCACTGTAAAATTATATACCCTTTTAAAAAATGTCTTGGAGATTTGGTTCAAGCTCCTCAAGGTAATATTGCCCTCAGATCATAATATTTCTCCCATTTCCAGCCATTCCCCATAATTTTCTTTGAAGTCTTTATTAGCATCTTTCCTTACATATCTAGCTAGTCCATTAAAAAAATCTAATAAGTTCTTTAGGAATAAAGAACTTATTTAGGAACTCTAACATTTTTTGAAAAATCCTCAATGCAGGTTATTCTTGTCTTGCATGTTTTTTTTTCATAGAATTAATTTCTTTTCCTATTGAAGTCTTAGCCATAGAGATCCACCTTCAGAGTTGTGTGTGGTGGCACAAGAATTTAATCTCAGAACTCAAGATAGAGACAGGCAGATCTCTTGAGTTTAAGGTCAGTCTGGTCTGTAGAGCTGAGTTTAAGGACATCCAGGGCTACACAGAGAAACTTTGTGTTGGAAAAAAATCACGTTCAGTCCCATTGAAACCATGAAACATTTTAAATTTGTCAAGTGAATAATTTGAGTCCTTTACTAAATTTTGGTTTACATTATCTTCAATACTCAGTCAGATAGAGTAAACTTATTGAAGGTGAAATCTTTATCATACTAATTTTCATAGTATTTAGTCCTCAGTGAAAACATAGAACAAAATGAGATAACAACAGCATTTGGAACTTATGGGTTTACTTTGTGTAGCTATTTTTCACTGGCTATGTTATTATGTCAGTCATTAGACTGACAGCTAATTACTACTGAAATCATTATCATAATCATCCTAATACTTTAAGGCAAGATATAAATGACAAAAATTTGTCATGATGGAGATATGTGCTTGAATCATGTCTGTCATCACTTGGTAGTTACATCTTGAACTTCATCTCTCTGGGTGTGCTACATGATCATGATCATGTGTTATGTGATAAGGTGGTCATACACTTGTGAGGAACATACAGTATTCATGCACAAATTGCTAGCTACCAATAACCTCTTTGTTTTTTTTCTCCATTTTAATCTACAGACCCTATATTGGAATGACTTGAGTGTCTAAATATTTATGAACTACTATAAATATGGTCACAAAAGAAGGTCTTTATATGGGGCTTGTAAATAACTGGGCTAGTATTGATATACCGCATACCATGACTTACTTCTGGCCATGGACTTGAACCTACCTGGGAAGTCCAGACTCATAGAGGCAGATAATGTAAACTCCACTTCATCATTTGTATTCAGTTTTAAAATCACGATTATTTATTTGTTTGTGCATGGGGGAGGTGCATGCATTTAGTGATTAAAGAACAATTAGAGGAGAGGTTTTTTTTCTCTTTTTACCTTGTGTTACCTGGAGATTGAACGTGTGGCAAGACTTAACAGCAAGTGCCCTCTTTTAGCTGCTATCTTACTTGTACTCATCATTTCTTTAAAAAAAAAAAAGTGCACTGATGACAGACCAGAAACATTGGGTACATATTTCTAATTTGATGATGCCTTGATTATCATAAGTGTATAAGAATTACAAAAGTACCCCCATATTTTGGAAAAAGAAGCATTTATTATGTTTATTGATCACACAAGCAAGGGATTTAGAATGGATAAAAAAACAACAGCTTTCCTTTCCATTCAGAATGTATGGGGCATCAATTAGTAAGGCTAGAGGATAGAGGGTCCTGAGTGTTGCCTCATATCCACAGCTGTGATCAGCTATCACATGGCCATGTCAGTTTCCCCTCATGTGAACTGTATATGAGTGTACCACATGGACTCAAGACAAAAAGAAAACATGAGCAAAAAATAGAAGAGATAGAGACCTCACTTCTCCATCAAAGCACTGTCGCATCATGTGAAGAGCAGATAGGATGTGCTGGGTGCTGGTTCAGCTGTCTCTGCACTTCAACTGTATCACAAGGCAGACATAGATACACCTGGATTTTCTGTACCTGTTATTAATATCACCAAAGTATTTTATAAGTCTTCTGAGGTATAAGATGATAAGATCAAAGTAGTTCTTTGGACAAATTTTAAGATAACATGTCTAGTAATTGTTCTCAGTACAATAAAGATTTAATTTCAAAACAGAAAAGATGATAGTGAAAGGGAAAAGATTGCTGTACCTTTTTTATTCATTATAAGTGAAACATCTCAAAAGTTATATTATTTTTATCAAATATGTCTCCATTTCCAATTTTATTTTTCCAGGACTCTAGTTCTGTCTTCAGAATACTTTTGGTTATTAAATGAAACAAAAGAGTTAAATTTGCCTTTTTGACTTTTAGTTTGATACCATTTTTCTTTACCCCAAGATAGTTTTTGGCTTTAAAGGAAATGTTAAAGATCTCACTCTTCATCTTTCTAGAATATATTCCAGAGGATGAGAATAGAGAAATGTACTTTTAGAATCTTAGACTCTGACTCTTATCTAGATAGAATGTCAGACAAATACACACTCCAGAGACAAATGCACACTCCAGAGACAGATACACATTCCAGAGACAAATGCACACTGCAGAGACAGATACACACTCCAGAAACAAATACACACTGCAGAGACAGATATACACTCCAGAGACAAATACACACTCCAGAGACAGATACACTCTCCAGAGACAGATACACACTCCAGAGCTCCCTGCTCAACTTTTGCTCTCTCTTTTCTTTTTTTAACCTGTAGAAATAATAATAATAATAGTTATTATATTTTTTATATAGCAATAATAATTATTACATTATTAAATAATAATTATTATTATTAACTACAGTCTTACATCTAGATCACAGTTTCCCCTTCCCCCCCTTCTCTAAGTCCCGACCCCTTACCTCCCCTCTAACAACACACATCCATTCCTCCTCTGTTTCTCTTCAGAAAAGGGTACATCTCCCAGGGATATCAATAAAACATGGCATATCAAGTTGTAGTAAGACTAGGCACCTTCCCTCATATTAAGGCTGGACAAGGCAAACACCCATATGAATATCATATAATGTTTACTATGTACTTAAATTTTTCCAGTTCAGGATTGGAGATGCTATGCTAAATACTAAAACTTATGGGTAGAATAACTTGAATTTACTAAAGAATTGAAATAATATTTACAGAACTTTCCTCATATCTGGATTGGAGAAATAGGGGGTTTGTGATCACATGTGTTGTGATGGAAGGATTCTATGGACACTGTCTCTTTCTTGACTGTGGATAATAAACACATGGACATAATTTAGATATAGATAGAGAAAAATTATAAAATTAAATAGATACAGAAGAAGTACCAATGATTGGGGAGAGCCTAACAAAACATCGCATGGTTACATGTCTTTATGAAGAGTAATTGAGCTTTTTTTTTTGATTTTTAATATTTTTATTACATATTTTCCTCATTTACATTTCCAATGCTATCCCAAAAGTCCCCCATAGCGCCCCCCACTTCCCTACCCACCCATTCCCATTCTTTTGGCCCTGGCATTCCCCTATATTGGGGCATATAAAGTTTGCAAGTCCAATGGGCCTCTCTTTCCAATGATGGCCGACTAGGCCATCTTTCGATACATATGCAGCTAGAGACAAGAGCTCCGGGGTTCTGGTTAGTACATCATGTTGTTCCAACAATAGGGTTGCAGATCCCTTTAGCTCCTTGGGTACTTTCTCTAGCTTCTCCATTGGGAGCCCTGTGATACATCCAATAGCTGACTGTGAACATCCACTCCTGTGTTTGCTAGGCCCCGGCATCGTCTCACAAGAGACAGCTATATTTGGGTCCTTTCAGCAAAATCTTGCTAGTGTATGCAATGGTATCAGCGTTTAGAAGCTGATTATGGGACGGATCCCTGGATACAGCAGTCTCTAAATGGTCCATCCTTTCATCACAGCTACTAACTTTGTCTCTGTAACTCCTTCCCTGGGTGTTTTGTTCCCAATTCTAAGAAGGTGCACAGTGTCCACACTTTGGTCTTCATTCTTCTTGAGTTTCATGCGTTTATCAAATTGTATCTTATATCTTGGGTATCCTAAGTTTTGGGCTAATATCCACTTATCAATGAATACATATTGTATGAGTTCTTTTGTGATTGTGTTACTTCACTCAAGATGATGCCCTCCAGGTCCATCCATTTGGCTAGGAATTTCATAAATTCATTCTTTTTAATAGCTGAGTAGACCTCCATTGTGTAAATGTACCATAATTTCTGTATCCATTCCTCTGTTGAGGGACATCTGGGTTCTTTCCAGCTTCTGGCTATTATAAATAGGGCTGCTATGAACATAGTGGAGCATGTGTCCTTTTTACCGGTTGGGATATCTTCTGGATATATGCCCAGGAGAGGTATTGCTGGATCCTCCAGTAGTACTATGTCCAATTTTCTGAGGAACCGCCAGACTGATTTCCAGAGTGGTTGTACAAGGTTGCAATCCCACCAACAATGGAGGAGTGTTCCTCTTTCTCCACATCCTCGCCAGCATCTGCTGTCACCTGAATTTTTGATCTTAGCCATTCTGACTGGTGTGAGGTGGAATCTCAGGGTTGTTTTGATTTGCATTTCCCTGATGATTAAGGATGTTGAACATTTTTTCAGGTGTTTCTCTGCCATTCGGTATTCCTCAGGTGAGAATTCTTTGTTCAGTTCTGAGCCCCATTTTTTAATGGGGTTATTTGACTTTCTGGAGTCCACCTTCTTGAGTTCTTTATATATATTGGATATTAGTCCCTTATCTGATTTAGGATAGGTGAAGATCCTTTCCCAATCTGTTGGTGGTTTTTTTGTCTTATTGATGGTGTCTTTAGCCTTGCAGAAGCTTTGTAGTTTCATGAGGTCCCACTTGTCAATTCTCGATCTTACAGCACAAGCCATTACTGTTCAATTCAGGAATTTTTCCCCTGTGCCCATATCTTCAAGGCTTTTCCCCACTTTCTCCTCTATAAGTTTCAGTGTCTCTGGTTTTATGTGAAGTTCCTTGATCCACTTAGACTTGACCTTAGTACAAGGAGATAGGAATGGATCGATTCGCATTCTTCTACATGTTAACAACTAGTTGTGCCAGCACCATTTGTTGAAAATGCTGTCTTTCATCCACTGGATGTTTTTAGCTCCCTTGTCGAAGATCAAGTGACCATAGGTGTGTGGGTTCATTTCTGGGTCTTCAATTCTATTCCATTGGTCTATTTGTCTGTCACTATACCAGTACCATGCAGTTTTTATCACAATTGCTCTGTAGTAGAGCTTTAGGTCCGGCATGGTGATTCCACCAGAGGTTCTTTTATCCTTGAGAAGAGTTTTTGCTATCCTAGGTTTTTTGTTATTCCAGATGAATTTGCAGATTGCACTTTCTAATTCCTTGAAGAATTGATTTGGAATTTTGATGGGGATTGCATTGAATCTGTAGATTGCTTTTGGCAAGATAGCCATTTTTACAATGTTGATCCTGCCAATCCATGAGCATGGGAGATCTTTCCATCTTCTGAGATCTTCTATAATTTCTTTCTTCAGAGACTTGAAGTTTTTATTATACAGATCTTTCACTTCCTTAGTTAGAGTCACGCCAAGATATTTTATATTATTTGTGACTATTGAGAAGGGTGTTGTTTCCCTAATTTCTTTCTCAGCCTGTTTATTCTTTGTGTAGAGAAAGGCCATTGATTTGTTTGAGTTAATTTTATATCCAGCTACTTCACCGAAGCTGTTTATCAGGCTTAGGAGTTCTCTGGTGGAATTTTTAGGGTCACTTATATATACTATCATATCATCTGCAAAGAGTGATATTTTGACTGCACCTTTTCCAATTTGTATCCCTTTGATCTCCTTTTGTTGTCGAATTGCTCTGGCTAGGGCTTCAAGTACAATGTTGAATAGGTATGGAGAAAGTGGACAGCCTTGTCTAGTCCCTGATTTTAGAGGGATTGCTTCAAGCTTCTCACCATTTACTTTGATGTTGGCTACTGGTTTGCTGTAGATTGCTTTTATCATGTTTAGGTATGGGCCTTGAATTCCTGATCTTTCCAAGACTTTTATCATGAATGGGTGTTGGATCTTGTCAAATGCTTTTTCCGCATCTAACGAGATGACCATGTGGTTTTTGTCTTTGAGTTTGTTTATATACTGGATTACGTTCATGGATTTCCGTATATTGAACCATCCCTGCATCCCTGGGATGAAACCTACTTGGTCAGGATGGATGATTGTTTTGATGTGTTCTTGGATTCGGTTAGCAAGAACTTTATTGAGGATTTTTGCATCAATATTCATAAGGGATATTGGTCTGAAGTTTTCTATCTTTGTTGGGTCTTTTTGTGGTTTAGGTATCAGAGTAATTGTGGCTTCATAGAATGAGTTGGGTAGAGTACCTTCTGTTTCTATTTTGTGGAATAGTTTGTGAAGAACTGGGATTAGATCTTCTTTGAAGGTCTGATAGAACTCTGCACTAAACCCATCTGGTCCTGGGCTTTTTTTAGTTGGGAGACTATTAATGACTGCTTCTATTTCTTTGGGGGATATAGGGCTGTTTAGATCATTAACCTGATCTTGATTCAACTTTGGTACCTGGTATCTGTCTAGGAACTTCTCAATTTCATCCAGGTTCTCCAGTTTTGTTGAGTATAGCCTTTGGTAGAAGGATCTGATGGTGTTTTGGATGTCTTCAGGATCTGTTGTTATGTCTCCTTTTTCATTTCTGATTTTGTTAATTAGGATGCTTTCCCTGTGCCCTCTAGTGAGTCTGGCTAAGGGTTTATCTATCTTGTTGATTTTCTCAAAGAACCAGCTCCTTGATTGGTTGATTCTTTGAATAGTTTTTCTTGTTTCCACTTGGTTGATTTCACCCCTGAGTTTGATTATTTCCTGTCTTCTACTCTTGGGTGAATTTGCTTCCTTTTGTTCTAGTGCTTTTAGGTGTGTTGTCAAGCTGCTAATGTGTGCTCTCTCTAGTTTCCTTTTGGAGGCACTCAGAGCTATGAGTTTTCCTCTTAGAAATGCTTTCATTGCGTCCCATAAGTTTGGGTATGTTGTGGCTTCATTTTCATTGAACTCTAAAAAGTCCTTAATTTCTTTCTTTATTCCTTCCTTGACCAAGGTATCATTGAGAAGAGTGTTGTTCAGTTTCCACGTGAAGGTTGGCTTTCTATTATTTATTTTGTTATTGAAGATCAGCCTTAGTCCATGGTGATCTGATAGGATGCATGGGACAATTTCAATATTTTTATATCTGTTGAGGCCTGGTTTGTGACCAATTATGTGGTCAATTTTGGAGAAGGTACCATGAGGTGCTGAGAAGAAGGTATATCCTTTTGTTTTAGGATAGAATGTTCTGTAGATATCTGCCAGATCCATTTGATTCATAATTTCTCTTAGTTTCACTGTGTCCCTGTTTAGTTTCTGTTTCCATGATCTGTCCATTGGTGAAAGTGGTGTGTTGAAGTCTCCCACTATTATTGTATGAGGTGCAATGTGTGCTTTGAGATTTACTAAAGTTTCTTTAATGAATGTGGCTGCCTTTGTATTTGGAGCATAGATATTCAGGATTGATAGTTCCTCTTGGAGGATTTTACCTTTGATGAGTATGAAGTGTCCCTCCCTGTCTTTTTTAATGACTTTGGGTTGGAAGTCAATCTTATCAGATATTAGAATGGCTACTCCAGCTTGTTTCTTCATGCCATTTGCTTGGAAAATTGTTTTCCAGCCTTTCATTCTGAGATAGTGTCTATCCTTTTCTCTGAGATGAGATTCCTGTAAGCAGCAAAATGTTGGGTCTTGTTTGTGTAGCCAGTTTGTTAGTTTATGTTTTTTTATTGGGGAGTTGAGTCCATTGATATTAAGAGATATTAAGGAAAAGTAATTGTTGTTTCCTGTTATTTTTGTTGTTAAAGTTGGCATTTTGTTCTTGTGGCTGTCTTCTTTTAGGTTTGTTGAGGGATTACCTTCTTGTTGTTTCTAGGGCATGGTTCCTGTCCTTGTATTGGTTTTTTTCTGTTATTATCCTTTGAAGGGCTGGATTCGTGGAGAGATAATGTGTGAATTTGGTTTTGTCGTGGAATACTTTGGTTTCTCCATCTATGTTAATTGAGAGATGGCTGGGTATAATAGCCTGGGCTGGAATTTGTGTTCTTTTAGTGTCTGTATAACATCCGTCCAGGATCTTCTGGCTTTCATAGTCTCTGGTGAAAAATCTGGTGTAATTCTGATAGGCTTGCCTTTATATGTTACTTGGCCTTTTTCTCTTACTGCTTTTAGTATTCTATCTTTATTTAGAGCATTTGTTGTTCTGATTATAATGTTTTGGGAGGTATTTCTTTTCTGGTCCAGTCTATTTGGAGTTCTGTAGGCTTCTTGTATGTTCATGGGCATCTCTTTCTTTAGATTTGGGAAGTTTTCTTCTATAATTTTGTTGAAGATGTTTGCTGGTCCTTTGAGTTGAAAATCTTCATTCTCATCCACTCCTATTATCCGTAGGTTTGGTCTTCTCATTGTGTCCTGTATTTCTTGGATGTTTTGAGTTAGGATCTTTTTGCATTTTACATTTTCCTTGATTGTTGTGCTGATGTTCTCTATGGAATCTTCTGCACCTGAGATTCTCTCTTCCATCTCTTGTATTCTGTTGCTGATGCTGGTATCTATGGTTCCAGATTTCTTTCCTAGGGTTTCTATCTCCAGTGTTGCCTCATTTTGGGTTTTCTTTATTGTGTCTACTTCCCTTTTTAGGTCTAGTATGGTTTTGTTCATTTTCATCATCTGTTTGGATGTGTTTTCCTGTTTTTCTGTAAGGACTTCTACCTGTTTGATTATGTTATCCTGTTTTTCTTTAAGGATTTGTAACTCTTTAGCATTGTTCTCCTGCAATTCTTTAAGGGATTTTTGTGCTTCCTCTTTATTGTCTTCTGCCTGTTTAGCAGTGTTCTCCTGTATTTCTTTAAGTGTGTTATTAAAGTCCTTCTTGAAGTCCTCTATCATCATCAGGAGATATGCTTTTAAATCCGTGTCTAGCTTTTCCAGTGTGTTGGGGTGCCCTGGACTGGGCGAAGTGGTGGTGCTGGGTTCTGATGATGGTGAGTGGTCTTGGTTTCTGTTAGTAAGATTATTACGTTTACCTTTCGCCATCTGGTAATCTCTGGGGTTAGTTGTTGTCGTTGTCACTGTTTAAAGATTGGAGCAGAAGCTGTGTTCCACTCACCAGCAGTCTCTAAATCCTGTGGCGGGGGTCGTGGGTAGCTGATGGTACCCCGGTGCTGGTCCAGCCGGAAGAGGCCTGTGGTCCTACTCAGGCCGGTTTTCTGCTTCCCTAACTAATGCAGTCTCAGGTCCCGAGCACTTGGATTGGAGCAGAAGCTGTGCTCCACTCACCAGAAGTCTTAAGATCCTGTGGTGGGTGTTGTGGGTAGCTGGCGAGTGTCAGCTGACCCTGTGCCCCAGCTGCCCCAGTGCTTTTCTGACCGGAAGAGGGTTGTGGCCCTATGTAGGCCGGATTTCTCTCTCCCCAACCAGAGCAGTCTCAGGTCCCGCGTGATTGGACTGGAGCAGAAGCTGTGTTCCACTCACCAGCAGTCTCTAAATCCTGCGGCGGGGGTAGTGGGTAGCTGGCGGGTGTCAGGCAACCCTGTGCTCCTGCTACTCAGGCGCTGATCCGGCCGGATGAGGCCTGTGGTCCTCGAGTAATTGAGCTTTAAGATGCCAGAGAAGTTAGCAGATTAGGAAACCCAGAATGGAGAGGTCAGAGGTCTAAATCAAACTTTTAACCAGAAGCACAGCTCTTCAACAACAACAGTTAACAGCAATGGCACTTGGTTTGTATGGAATATGCTCAGATTTTCAAACATTTGTCAAGTCAAGGCTTAAATCGAGATGAGTGTATTGGTGACAAAAGTCACCTTTGAATACCTAGGATGATGCCAAGTTGCTACATTTCTGACATTCTTAAGCTGTATGATCTAGGAGAATATGGAATTTCTAGATGATTTATGACATACTCTGTCATGAAATTTATTGCATGATGGTCAGAACATTTATCTTATTGCTTAGCTACAAACTTCTTGCTAGCTAAAATCTCTATATATTCACCATATCCAATGCTGATAAAGATCGCATCATAATAACTTGTGAATAACTTTTGAAATTATCTTAAATAAGAGATAATGACCAGAAAAATATGGTAACCCTGTAGATATAGATGCAATAGGATAGGCAAGCTCAAATAAATAAAAATCAAATAGAAAAACAATACATGGAAATTCTGCTTTTCAGCCATAAAGTACTAAGCCATTATAAAAGTTGAAAAGACATCACCCTTTTATCTGCAGGACAGTTGTTACACCAAAAGACGAGTTCTGTTCTGTTGTTCCTAAATAGGCCTTTTTAGTGGCATGGTTTTATTTTTTTGTTGTTGTTGACTTTGTTTAATGGGTTCAAACCCAAGGGTCGAGCACACAGACAGGCAAACACTCTATTGCTCATCTATAGCCATGGGGGCCTTTGCAGCACATTTTAAACTGGCCTCTACAACTTTCATGCAAAGGAAAGAAATGCATTAAAAAAAAACAGAATACAGGTACGAGATGATTTATTTTCTATTTAATTCTCTGTTTCCATTTATTATGATTATGATTATTATTTCTTTAGAAACTTTAGTAGGCCGTAATGGGTTTTGCTCCTGATCAGCTTTCACAGAGCAATATAAAGACAGGATTATAGGGCACACACATCAGAGAAATGGGTCTCTTTGTCCCATAGCAATAGATGGGAAGATATTAGACAATTACAAATTTAAAATCATAATGCTCATTCCATGAAGCATTGCAAGGCAATTACGCAGCAGAACTAATTACTCTTCAGGCATTTTATACTTTCAACAAATGATTTATGTTTCAAATGAGTACCTGTCTCCAGTAGGTTGTTTAGCAACCAAACTAGAATAAAAATAATTTGAAAACACAAATCTATAGAACACCAACTCACAAGGTGCATTGAGTCTATTCACCCACCAGGTCCTTCTGTGGACAGGAAGAAAGGTAAAAGAAATGGAGCCCAGAGTTCTGCAATTTCAAGGTCGATCCTCAAGTTCTTTGATCTAAGAACTGGGACAGGCTGCATAAATTTTTGAGTCCAGTTTTCCCTCATATATTATAAAAACAAAAGAATTTATTACTTACCTTATGAGGGTTTCGAAAGGATACAATATGGTCAAGTGTGAACATGGGAATATATATTTTAAACAGAAGCCCAGTTGTCACCTCTTTAGATATACTGAAAGTATAACTACGTGTAAAAATTCTTTCAGATCCTGTTTAAATTTTGAAACTAACTTAAAATACTCAAAACAACTTCCAGCTTTCCAGTCTGTACAGGTTGTACTAAATTGAAGAAAAAACACGAATAATTCTTCTTTAATAAACTTGTACTGAGTAGAATTTATGTCCAGAGGAAACAGCCACACAACAAATTGTAACGAAGCATGAAGATTGTTATAAATATATGAAGCTTGATATATGTGGCTATGTATATGAGAAACAGATGTGTTCACAATGCCTGCTATACTTGATTATCTCTATGCCCAGCATCTAGCTCTTAATGTGCTTCTCTGAATCCATTTGTATCTTAGAGGCAAGGACTATGCTCATAGCCTAGCCTTGTCTAATTTATTTCATCATACAAAATGTACATTCATATTTCCAAATAAAAAAATGCAGAGAAAATAGTGTTGAACCTGTTATATATCACAGAAGAGTCACTTCCGAAAGCCAGAAAATTAAAGCAAATGCTTGTTTATACAGTAACAAAACTAATGGTCTCTAACTTTCTCTGACATCATTTTAACCCCTATTTTCCAAGTTACAAACAGCAGACTATCTAAGCTGCCTCTGAAGGATACTTAAGACATATTATAAATGTTCATCACTAAAAGTAGAAAAGTGTAACCATCAGTTTCACTCAGGTATCAGTCGTGGAAGCAACAATACCCACCTCCCTGAAAGCTATACCCATTGGTAGAATAGTGATACTATTATGGGACTAACAATCACATTTTCGTTGTATTTAAAGCCCACTACATGAGGTGGAACCCATACCTGACACTGTTAATGAGGCCAAGAGCCTGAGACTTTGTATGTCATCCACCCTGGAGGAAAATCTACTACAATTATGCTAAATGTACGAAGCAACTAAGCAACTTCTAACAACGTATTGATAGATCAACTCATAGATCAATGCATCACTCAACCTTCCTCAAAGACTCTTCTTCTTCCATTAGATGATAATCAATATAGAGATCTAGAACTGGACAATGTGCAGACAGTGAGAGATTTTGGAGCATTCATCCCTAAATGGGATACTTGTGTCAGACTTGTCCCCTCATGGCTCAAGCATCTATGCAGAAGAGAAGGCAGAAAGATGATAAGAACTAGATGTGGTGGATAACTCAAAGGAAACAACATTTTCTAGGTTCAACAAGGATGATGTACATTGGACCTCAGAGAGAGTGATAGCATGCCCAGGACTCACATAGATCTAAAATAGACAAAAAATCCCAACACAAAGGAAGGGAAGTGGGTACAAACCCCAGCTCTAATTAAGAAACTATTTGCAAATGATATGTGGGGGAGTTATGCTTCTTTTTTGTTTGCTTGTTTGATTGTTGGTTTCAGTGTGGTAATATTAGGTATATCAACTACACCCCAGGCAGGCGACATGCTCAGGAATAGTTTGATTGGTCAAAATCTCTCTACATGGGTTTTTGTTTGTGTTTTTTTGGTTTGGATTTATGTATTTTTTTTTGAGTGTGTGTGTGTGTGAGAGAGAGAGAGAGAGAGAGAGATTATAAAGTTTGGTAGGATGCAGAGAAGGATCTTGGAATTCTGAAAGAAGAAAAGAATATGATCAAAATATATGATATAAAATTGTTAAAAATACATTGTTTTAAAAAGTGGAAAAGCTCAAATTTAATCTCACCCATATTCTTGTCTTTAATTTTTTGCTGTCTATATACAACCCTATCTATTTAGAAACTTTGCATTTTCATTTAATAGTAACTCCACTTCACTAGTTTATCAAAGGGTCAGTATTAAAGTAGCGCAGAAATTTTAGGGTATAGTACTGTCATAGTTTGACTGTGAAACTTCCTCATGTGTTCCTGTATTTGAGCCCTCGGTCTCCAGCTTGGTGGTACTTTTTGGTAATGACCCCTTTCAACATGGGGCCTATTATGTAAGTAAAGTCTTGGAAGTGAGTTTATGGGTCACAGCCCAGGCCTGGTTCTGTTCTATATTCCCCTATGCCTACTCGCAAAAAAAAATGAGCAAGTTTCTTTTGTACCACTGGAGCTTCGAAGCTATTCCTCAGCCACCCTGTCCCTGCCATGATGGACTGAATCTCTGGAGTCCCGAGTCAGAATGCATCCTTCCTCTTTAAGTTGTAGCTGTCAGTCATTCTCATCCAGTAAGGAGTAAAGGAATTCATATAATTGTATAACACAAAGGTCAAATACTTTATGACATTAAAGTTATGGCAACTTGACAGGTTCCAAAACATTACTATTCACACAGGAGAGTCCTAAGAAGGACACAGGTTTTATCTCCCTACTTTGCTTATGGACCCTATAATTGGGTATTGTGTTAACTTATTGTGTTCTTAGTTAACTCTGGTGATAAAAGAGAGTATATGCAAATGTATGAATTGAATCAAATGATATTTTCACCAGCTGTAAGATCTAGAAGCACAAAATCATAATTTTAACAACAACAACAACAACAACAGTTTGGGACTACCAGAGTCAAAATCAACATCCCAAGAATATATCTTATCCTTCCATTGGGATGCATGGTAAAGATTTAAGCTTCTGTTTGAGGTTAATTGATTCCATGATCACTTGCTAACCACTTATATTATGCTCAGCATCTCTGAGAGCAGGGGCAGGAGCATACAAAAGGGACATCGAGATGAATAAGTCATGCTGTTGCTCCTGGGGTGTTTACACTTATGGAGGGTGAGCAGACACTAACTCAGGTAATTGCACAGGAGTGTGCTCAGAGTTCTGATGGTTTGTTTGCACTGAGGACTAGGAGCCGAGAAGGAAACAGAAGAGTCTGTGACAGCACTTCTGCACCTGCATAATAATATTTTTAGATAATTGATGTTGTAGTGGAGTGATAGGTGTGCTATTAGTCAAAGTAACTAAGTTAGGTTTTTTATTAATTTTACGGTGTGTCATTACTATGTACTTGAGATATAGCCTGAAGCAAGGCACTTTAATCTTTCTACCTGGAAAATTACAGAGCTTACACTAGGCAGTTCCGAATTCTATTAAAGCTCTACAACCTGATGACTATGGCAGGCATGCTGCCAGACTCTGTGCTGCTATAACAAAACACCAAATGCTCGACAGTTAATAAATAAGAGGGATTTATTTCTTATAGTTCTAGTGTCTGAGAAATCCAATATTGAAGTGCTAGAAGGTCACCTGGCCTGAGGGCTGTTCTCTACTTTAAAGGTGGTAGCTTGGTGCTGCACCCTCCGAAGCAGAGGATTCAAAAGAGATGAGCTTCCTCCTGCAAGCCTTTTTATAGGATACTTGATTCTAGTTATGAGGGGACAAGTCCTCATGACTTCACTATTTTTTTAAGGTCTTGTCTCTTAAAACTATCACCGTAGCAATTGAACTTTAACACCCAAGATTCAAAGGTGCAGTTTTTAAACCATAGCACATGTCTATTGTCCATATGGAAGTCATTTTTTTCTATTCACTTCAATAAAGTGGAAGAATCACTTTTATTTGGGATTATGATATTCCCTGATAAAAACTTAGTTTTCTTAGCACTTCATTTTCTAAGAAGGACCAAACAGTGTAGTCACTATAACAAAGTAGAATGTCTTCCTTCCGTAATGTAGGTATTGCCTTCTTGCTTCCTATTCCCCATCCTCTCAAGAGTATAGGGACAGTGCCAGAAATGGAAAAGCCACCACTTCGATGGAAGAATGACATGAAAAATCTGAGTCATGAACATACTTCAGCAGAGCCCTAGGGTGGCTACTGGAATTGTTGCCTGAGTAATACTGTAATCTGGCTTCTGTTACAATCAGATAAACTTCACCTTTCCTAATACATTTGGCTCAATTTAGTATTTTTAAAATGTATTTTCTGAATGCAGAACCTGAATTCAGCCATAGTGCCACATGACATGGTTTCATATTTAAATGTCTATGAGTATGTATGCACATACAAGCATATATATCTATGTATCTATGTATGTATGTTTGTATGTCTATCAATCAATCTATCTACCTACCTTTCTATCTACATATCTACCTATCTTCTAATCTGTCACCACTCTCAATCCAATGAAACTTAGACCAGAAAGAAGGTGACCAGTGACTGTGTTCTTTGCATGAGGTAGCAAATTTCTTTCTTATATTCTTCCACAGGTACATGCTTGCTTAATACCTTTTTGCCCCCAGTGAGTTGATCATTTTGAAATGGACATATTCATATATCCATGGCAATGATGCCTTTGTGTAAGAGAACCAGTGCAAATTCTTAATTGGCACAGTAAGGGTTACTCTTTAGAGGGCTGTGAATATTGCTCAGTGTTAGAGCATGGTGACTAGCTAGTTTTTCAGAGGTCCTGAGTTTAACTTTCATTACTGAAAAAAAAAAATGTTCTAGGAAGGAAGCTTAACTAGAAAGTATTTCATAGAATAAGTTAGATTTAAGATTGTCCCCAATTCCTCTCAAGACAAAATACAACTAGTCATTGCCTTAAGAGGCAGGATATTTTCCACTCTTGGAAACTATGGCAAGATGTAGTTTGAACATGGTTAAAACAGGAGATTTTTCTAGATCTGAACCTGTCATGGGAGCCTGCACTAGGATCCAGTGATAGAAGCACCTAGAAGAAGCTGATCAAAGTTTGGGCAAGATAAGTCAGTCTTCGTGGAGTATGAGCTTCTGTAAGCTCTAAGAACTGATTAATCTTATGTTCAGTGATACAAGTTGTGTTGGTTTTTATCACTGTGTTCAGTGTGCCTTTCCAGACACTGTGCCACTTACTTAAGTATTTGTTACCACTTCACACTGATCTACTTGAAAATTCCCATCTGTCTGGCTCAGGTTTCTTGTCTTTTGGAATCTTTTACTAACATGATTTAAACTATGCTTCTTCTCCATTGAATAACATACATTTTTACTGTTTTTCCTGCCACATTATAGTCTACTTTTCCTATTAGAGTAAGATATTTCTATTTATGCCCACCACAGAGTCTTTATTAGCAGTCACAGTGATAAGTGTGTGCTCAATGAATGACTGAAAATACAAAGCACACTGAGCAATAGTTGAGTAACATCCATAACACACAGTGGATGCAATAATGCTCTAAGAATTATGACCTCTGCTCGCATAGAATTTGTCATAGTCTACCGGGATATTAGACAAATATAGTTACAGTTACTGCCTGTTATAAAAGGAATATGTAGTTAATCCATTTCTGTAAAGGTATGTGAGAGAAATTTGTCTCCTTTGCCTAAATATTTAAAATTATGTAAAAATACAATTGCATTTACAAAATAGTATCATATTCAAAGAAGATGGCTTTGGATCTCCTAGACTTGGTAGTTGTGAGCCACCAATGTATGTTATGGGAACCAAACTCAGTTTCTGCAAGAGCTGTATGTACACTTAACAACTGAGCTACCTCTCCTGTCCAGTGTCTTGACTTGGCTATAAAGAGTTATTCAGATAGGTAATAAGTGGAAGTTATATAATACAACATTTCAGCCAATATTATAATATGATTTTATTTGAAATGTAGCATCTTTTTTATTGACACAATGGACTCAAAAGAGTTAAATTGATTAGTTTGTTTTTTTTTTTTTTTGCCAAAAATAAACATTCAGGGAATCAATTAAGACATCATGCAAAACACCCTTGTATTTAACTAAGCATATAAAAATATTCATTAACTATTTAAAATATTCATTAGGCACTTGAGAAAAATCTTTTCATATCATATTCCATAAATGCAATGCCATTCATATCTCAGCTTAATGTTTAAAATCATATTGACTTCTACTTACAATACAGCAAGTCTCAAGACAGGTTCACTTAAAATAATGTTAAGTTAGATTCCATATGAAGAATGAATTTAAAGGAAGACTATCAGAGATATGCAATTGTAAAGAAAATATGTAGAATGAAAGTTGGAAATTGATGAGTCCCTTCTAGGATAAAAGAAGAGCCATGACCACATCCACTCTCTGCAGAGCATTAGGAAGAAAAGGAAGCTGCCTTGTGTGTGACAAAGGTAAGAGAAATGGATGACAAATTGCTGAAGACTGATGTAGGTGCACAGGGTCATTTAGTGAACATGGGAGCCTTGGAATAAAGGGACTCTACATATGCTTCTTTTGCAAAGGTGTTTACTAAGTGTCAATGAGAAAGATAGACACATCAGACTTACCTAAGTATGAAAGAGAGTCCAGAAAAAGACAGTAAGCTTTCCAATGCTTACGCTGATTATCAGGAATAATTTCCAGCCGCTGGCCAGAGAGCCGGAGAGAAATCTCCTTCTGGGATATTGCCGCAGACCCTCTGGGTCCCTGTGTCTGCGTGGAACGGGGTCTCTCGATGTGGGTGGGCAAAGCGTGGATGAATGAGTGACAAACAGACACACACAGGAGAGTTCGTGTGTAGAATCTGAATGTAATTTTGCAACTCGAGCATCAGAGTTTTTATGCAGAGGACAATAAAGAAGTTGGGTGACATATTCTCAAGGTACAATTGAGGTAACCGGAATCTTACATAAAACAGAGGAATGCAAACACAAAAGGTCTAACAGGAACCACCTGGGATAGAATTCATTGATAACAGCTGGGATCAACAAGGGCTCCACCTAAGATTAGAAGCTCCACTAATCTTAGAAGCCAGGGTCAAGGGCTTCGCGTCCTTGCCATAGTTCCTATTTTAGTCTCTTGTATAGTCCACCTTCCCCTTAGGCCATTGTAAATACGTGTGTATGCTATAGTATCTATTCTGGTTTCTCCTTTGGTCTGAAACTTCCTTCTTCCTTAGTGATGGTAAATTCCTGTGTAAGGGAGTGATTTAGCTTTTACAATCTTGCTGAATTCTAAGCCCATGATCTTGCTCAAGGACATTTCTAGGACTGTTGGAACACTGGTGGAAGGCTTAAGCCATGTCAGAATTCAATTTTAAAAAGCACTTATAATAGGAAAATACTGAAAGAGAGCACATGGATCCATACACTAGACTAACTCGGGAATGAAAAATTACTGTATGGGTAGGGAACGCTAGACTCCAGGAGGAGAGCTTCTTTTAAACTCTTTTGCCTCATGAGTGACTTTTAAGCCTCTCGGCTTGTCCAGTTGACTCGACCGGGGTGTAGCAGGATATAAATTCACAAGACCTACTAATGGTCGAGAAGAGCATCATTATCCTTTGGCAAATGCTCCAGGCACTTAGACCCCTCACTTTGATAAAGGAAATCTTATTTCTGTCATCAAATCTATTAAAACTGGTGGTGAAGAGTATCTAAATAAAACAACCAAAATCTAGAGAAAGATGTTTATAGGCTAGATTTATTCCAGGGAGCAGACAGGTAGGTACCTATTTCTGGGAGAAAAAGAAAAAAAAAAAATCAGGTGCATGTAGAACAAAATATGACCTAATATCCAGAGATGAAATAGGCAATGAGGACTGGTAGGATAGCTCAGCAGAGAAAGGCACCTGCTACCAAGCCTGAGTCCCTGAGTTCAATCCCCAGGACCCACATATGTACAGTGGTACTTATATTCATAAATAAACAGACAAATGAAAAAAGGATGAAATAGATGACAGAAGAATCAGAATGGGAAGGAACACAGAAGGAAAAGCTGTTGGTGTTTTTAAAAATCACTACAGTAAGTATATGGAAATTTCTTTAAAAATATTTAATGATATTTATTTCTAAAAATGTTTTTAATTAAAATATGATTACATCACTTCCCTCTCCCTTCTTTCTCTCCAGTCCCTCTAATGCCCCACCCCCATTAGCCTCCCTTTCTTTGATTATTATGATTTCAGACATCAGGAAGAAATTATGTGCAGCATTGTGAACATTCAAGGGAAGCTTTCAGTTCAGGAAGAAAACATTTTCTGTCAGTTTTTCAAATGTGTTACATAAGATCCAAATTAAATATTACTAATTTATAATAAGGATGTTTCATGAGCTGAAAGTTTAATTCTCTGTGATTTTAGAGTATGTGAGTGGGTGCTATTTATTTGCAGTGGAGGGGGGGGGTCCACGTGATTAATCCTGGCCACTGCATTTAGAATACAAATGAAACGTTTAATTTCCAAAAGAGAAAACTGAGAACAGTCATAGATAATGTATACTGCCAAACTGAGAGATCCAGATCCAGCCAAATAGTTGAGAGGATGTGACATTGGGGTGGGCAAAGGAGAGACTGATGGGACAGAAATGAAAGACAGACAGGTGAGATGGAAGAGGGGCTTGTGAATGTCTGGAAACGGGGTGTATTCTGTATGTGGATGGATGTTAGGAGTGCATTGGTATATATACTTGCCAATAAGCTATACATTTAGAATCATCCCTTTCAGAGTATCTACATTGTACATTAATATAAAATGCAACCTTTGAGTTTTCTAGCAACATTGAATCTCTAAATAGCTATTATTTTCTATCTTATCGTGCACTCTGTATTTTATACCTGTATCTTACATCCTGCATTGTCAATGAGAGGTCACTGAAATGATTCTAGTATTATCCAATGATACTGCACGCAGATTCAGGTTTACAATTTAAAATAAAGCTTCAGGCATCCCTATGCATCTAGATTCTAGAACAATCTACAACAACTAGAAACTGAGAAAATGATAGTATTTTGAATACCTCTGCTAAACATGATTAAGTTAAACATAGGTTAGAATACATTTCACAAGACAGCTAACTTTTTCAGCACAGCTATATTTACAGAAACTGAGCAGTGATGTTGTGTGACCTTATTTGAAGTAACAATTACAAAACCTCATTTTATTTATTGATGTATATTTTTCTAGAAATGCAACTCATTATAGCACATGAACATATTACCACGTGTCAAAAGGTAACATACCCTTGGGAATCTCTAAATATGATAAAAGTTTGCTTGATAGAGTCCTAATAATTAGGCAAAAACCAAGCCATTTACAAAAATTTGGGGAAACTTTACCAAAACAGTACAAAAATATAAACATTGTAGAATACTTCTTTTTTTTGATTTTTAATATTTTTATTACATATTTTCCTCAATTACATTTCCAATGCTATCCCAAAAGTCCCCCATAGCGCCCCCCACTTCCCTACCCACCCATTCCCATTCTTTTGGCCCTGGCATTCCCCTATATTGGGGCATATAAAGTATGCAAGTCCAATGGGCCTCTCTTTCCATTGATGGCCGACTAGGCCATCTTTCGATACATATGCAGCTAGAGACAAGAGCTCTGGGGTTCTGGTTAGTACATCATGTTATTCCAACAATAGGGTTGCAGATCCCTTTAGCTCCTTGGGTACTTTCTCTAGCTTCTCCATTGGGAGCCCTGTGATACATCCAATAGCTGACTGTGAACATCCACTCCTGTGTTTGCTAGGCCCCGGCATCGTCTCACAAAAGACAGCTATATTTGGGTCCTTTCAGCAAAATCTTGCTAGTGTATGCAATGGTGTCAGCGTTTAGAAGCTGCTTATGGGATGGATCCCTGGATACGGCAGTCTCTAAATGGTCCATCCTTTCATCACAGCTACGAACTTTGTCTCTGTAACTCCTTCCCTGCGTGTTTTATTCCCAATTCTAAGTAGGTGCACAGTGTCCACACTTTGGTCTTCATTCTTCTTGAGTTTCATGCGTTTATCAAATTGTATCTTATATCTTGGGTATCCTAAGTTTTGGGCTAATATCCGCTTATCAGTGAATACATATTGTGTGAGTTCTTTTGTGATTGTGTTATTTCACTCAAGATGATGCCCTCCAGGTCCATCCATTTGGCTAGGAATTTCATAAATTCATTCTTTTTAATAGCTGAGTAGTACTCCATTGTGTAAATGTACCATAATTTCTGTATCCATTCCTCTGTTGAGGGACATCTGGGTTCTTTCCAGCTTCTGGCTATTATAAATAGGGCTGCTATGAACATAGTGGAGCATGTGTCCTTTTTACCGGTTGGGATATCTTCTGGATATATGCCCAGGAGAGGTATTGCTGGATCCTCCGGTAGTACTATGTCCAATTTTCTGATAACCGCCAGACTGATTTCCAGAGTGGTTGTACAAGCTTGCAATCCCACCAACAATGGAGGAGTGTTCCTCTTTCTCCACATCCTCGCCAGCATCTGCTGTCACCTGAATTTTTGATCTTAGCCATTCTGACTGGTGTGAGGTGGAATCTCAGGGTTGCTTTGATTTGCATTTCCCTGATGATTAAGGATGTTGAACATTTTTTCAGGTGTTTCTCTGCCATTCGGTATTCCTCAGGTGAGAATTCTTTGTTCAGTTCTGAGCCCCATTTTTTAATGGGGTTATTTGACTTTCTGGAGTCCACCTTCTTGAGTTCTTTATATATATTGGATATTAGTCCCTTATCTGATTTAGGATAGGTGAAGATCCTTTCCCAATCTGTTGGTGGTTTTTTTGTCTTATTGATGGTGTCTTTAGCCTTGCAGAAGCTTTGTAGTTTCATGAGGTCCCACTTGTCAATTCTCGATCTTACAGCACAAGCCATTACTGTTCAATTCAGGAATTTTTCCCCTGTGCCCATATCTTCAAGGCTTTTCCCCACTTTCTCCTCTATAAGTTTCAGTGTCTCTGGTTTTATGTGAAGTTCCTTGATCCACTTAGACTTGATCTTAGTACAAGGAGATAGGAATGGATCGATTCGCATTCTTCTACATGTTAACAACCAGTTGTGCCAGCACCATTTGTTGAAAATGCTGTCTTTCTTCCACTGGATGTTTTTAGCTCCCTTGTCGAAGATCAAGTGACCATAGGTGTGTGGGTTCATTTCTGGGTCTTCAATTCTATTCCATTGGTCTATTTGTCTGTCACTATACCAGTACCATGCAGTTTTTATCACAATTGCTCTGTAGTAGAGCTTTAGGTCCGGCATGGTGATTCCACCAGAGGTTCTTTTATCCTTGAGAAGAGTTTTTGCTATCCTAGGTTTTTTGTTATTCCAGATGAATTTGCAGATTGCACTTTCTAATTCCTTGAAGAATTGATTTGGAATTTTGATGGGGATTGCATTGAATCTGTAGATTGCTTTTGGCAAGATAGCCATTTTTACAATGTTGATCCTGCCAATCCATGAGCATGGGAGATCTTTCCATCTTCTGAGATCTTCTATAATTTCTTTCTTCAGAGACTTGAAGTTTTTATTATACAGATCTTTCACTTCCTTAGTTAGAGTCACGCCAAGATATTTTATATTATTTGTGACTATTGAGAAGGGTGTTGTTTCCCTAATTTCTTTCTCAGCCTGTTTATTCTTTGTGTAGAGAAAGGCCATTGATTTGTTTGAGTTAATTTTATATCCAGCTACTTCACCGAAGCTGTTTATCAGGCTTAGGAGTTCTCTGGTGGAATTTTTAGGGTCACTTATATATACTATCATATCATCTGCAAAAAGTGATATTTTGACTTCATCTTTTCCAATTTGTATCCCTTTGATCTCCTTTTGTTGTCGAATTGCTCTGGCTAGGACTTCCAGTACAATGTTGAATAGGTATGGAGAAAGTGGACAGCCTTGTCTAGTCCCTGATTTTAGAGGGATTGCTTCAAGCTTCTCACCATTTACTTTGATGTTGGCTACTGGTTTGCTGTAGATTGCTTTTATCATGTTTAGGTATGGGCCTTGAATTCCTGATCTTTCCAAGACTTTTATCATGAATGGGTGTTAGATCTTGTCAAATGCTTTTTCCGCATCTAACGAGATGACCATGTGGTTTTTGTCTTTGAGTTTGTTTATATACTGGATTACGTTGATGGATTTCCGTATATTGAACCATCCCTGCATCCCTGGGATGAAACCTACTTGGTCAGGATGGATGATTGTTTTGATGTGTTCTTGGATTCGGTTAGCAAGAACTTTATTGAGGATTTTTACATCAATATTCATAAGGGATATTGGTCTGAAGTTTTCTATCTTTGTTGGGTCTTTTTGTGGTTTAGGTATCAGAGTAATTGTGGCTTCATAGAATGAGTTGGGTAGAGTACCTTCTGTTTCTATTTTGTGGAATAGTTTGTGAAGAACTGGGATTAGATCTTCTTTGAAGGTCTGATAGAACTCTGCACTAAACCCATCTGGTCCTGGGCTTTTTTTAGTTGGGAGACTATTAATGAATGCTTCTATTTCTTTGGGGGATATAGGGCTGTTTAGATCATTAACCTGATCTTGATTCAACTTTGGTACCTGGTATCTGTCTAGGAACTTCTCCATTTCATCCAGGTTCTCCAGTTTTGTTGAGTATAGCCTTTGGTAGAAGGATCTGATGGTGTTTTGGATGTCTTCAGGATCTGTTGTTATGTCTCCTTTTTCATTTCTGATTTTGTTAATTAGGATGCTTTCCCTGTGCCCTCTAGTGAGTCTGGCTAAGGGTTTATCTATCTTGTTGATTTTCTCAAAGAACCAGCTCCTTGATTGGTTGATTCTTTGAATAGTTTTTCTTGTTTCTACTTGGTTGATTTCACCCCTGAGTTTGATTATTTCCTGCCGTCTACTCCTCTTGGGTGAATTTGCTTCCTTTTGTTCTAGTGCTTTTAGGTGTGTTGTCAAGCTGCTAATGTGTGCTCTCTCTAGTTTCCTTTTGGAGGCACTCAGAGCTATGAGTTTTCCTCTTAGAAATGCTTTCATTGCGTCCCATAAGTTTGGGTATGTTGTGGCTTCATTTTCATTGAACTCTAAAAAGTCCTTAATTTCTTTCTTTATTCCTTCCTTGACCAAGGTATCATTGAGAAGAGTGTTGTTCAGTTTCCACGTGAAGGTTGGCTTTCTATTATTTATTTTGTTATTGAAGATCAGCCTTAGTCCATGGTGATCTGATAGGATGCATGGGACAATTTCAATATTTTTGTATCTGTTGAGGCCTGTTTTGTGACCAATTATGTGGTCAATTTTGGAGAAGGTACCATGAGGTGCTGAGAAGAAGGTATATCCTTTTGTTTTAGGATAGAATGTTCTGTAGATATCTGCCAGATCCATTTGATTCATAATTTCTCTTAGTTTCTCTGTGTCCCTGTTTAGTTTCTGTTTCCACGATCTGTCCATTGGTGAAAGTGGTGTGTTGAAGTCTCCCACTATTATTGTATGAGGTGCAATGTGTGCTTTGAGATTTACTAAAGTTTCTTTAATGAATGTGGCTGCCTTTGTATTTGGAGCATAGATATTCTGGATTGATAGTTCCTCTTGGAGGATTTTACCTTTGATGAGTATGAAGTGTCCCTCCCTGTCTTTTTTAATGACTTTGGGTTGCAAGTCAATCTTAACAGATATTAGAATGGCTAATCCAGGTTGTTTCTTCATGCCATTTGCTTGGAAAATTGTTTTCCAGCCTTTCATTCTGAGGTAGTGTCTATCTTTTTCTCTGAGATGAGTTTCCTGTAAGCAGCAAAATGTTGGGTCTTGTTTGTGTAGCCAGTTTGTTAGTCTATGTCTTTTTATTGGGGAGTTGAGTCCATTGATATTAAGAGATATTAAGGAAAAGTAATTGTTGTTTCCTGTTATTTTTGTTGTTAAAGTTGGCATTTTGTTCTTGTGGCTGTCTTCTTTTAGGTTTGTTGAGGGATTACCTTCTTGTTGTTTCTAGGGCATGGTTCCTGTCCTTGTATTGTTTTTTTTCTGTTATTATCCTTTGAAGGGCTGGATTCGTGGAGAGATAATGTGTGAATTTGGTTTTGTCGTGGAATACTTTGGTTTCTCCATCTATGTTAATTGAGAGTTTGGCTGGGTATAGTAGCCTGGGCTGGAATTTGTGTTCTTTTAGTGTCTGTATAACATCCGTCCAGGATCTTCTGGCTTTCATAGTCTCTGGTGAAAAATCTGGTGTAATTCTCATAGGCTTGCCTTTATATGTTACTTGGCCTTTTTCTCTTACTGCTTTTAGTATTCTATCTTTATTTAGAGCATTTTTGTTCTGATTATTATATGTCGGGAGGTATTTCTTTTCTGGTCCAGTCTATTTGGAGTTCTGTAGGCTTCTTGTATGTTCATGGGCATCTCTTTCTTTAGATTTGGGAAGTTTTCTTCTATAATTTTGTTGAAGATGTTTGCTGGTCCTTTGAGTTGAAAATCTTCATTCTCATCCACTCCTATTATCCGTAGGTTTGGTCTTCTCATTGTGTCCTGTATTTCTTAGATGTTTTGAGTTAGGATCTTTTTGCATTTTACATTTTCCTTGATTGTTGTGCTGATGTTCTCTATGGAATCTTCTGCACCTGAGATTCTCTCTTCCATCTCTTGTATTCTGTTGCTGATGCTGGTATCTATGGTTCCAGATTTCTTTCCTAGGGTTTCTATCTCCAGTGTTGCCTCATTTTGGGTTTTCTTTATTGTGTATACTTCCCTTTTTAGGTCTAGTATGGTTTTATTCATTTCCATCATCTGTTTGGATGTGTTTTCCTGTTTTTCTGTAAGGACTTCTACCTGTTTGATTATGTTATCCTGTTTTTCTTTAAGGATTTGTAACTCTTTAGCAGTGTTCTCCTGCCATTCTTTAAGGGATTTTTGTGCTTCCTCTTTAGTGTCTTCTGCCTGTTTAGCATTGTTCTCCTGTATTTCTTTAAGTGTGTTATTAAAGTCCTTCTTGAAGTCCTCTACCATCATCAGGAGATATGCTTTTAGATCCGTGTCTAGCTTTTCCGGTGTGTTGGGGTGCCCTGGACTGGGCGAAGTGGGGGTGCTGGGTTCTGATGATGGTGAGTGGTCTTGGTTTCTGTTAGTAAGATTATTACGTTTACCTTTCGCCATCTGGTAATCTCTGGGGTTAATTGTTATCGTTGTCACTGTTTAAAGATTGGAGCAGAAGCTGTGTTCCACTCACCAGCAGTCCCAAAATCCTGTGGCGGGGGTCGTGGGTAGCTGGCGGTTGTCAGGCAACCCTGTGCTCCAGCTACCCTGGCGCTGATCCGGCCAGATGAGGCCTGTGGCCCTACTCAGGCCGATTTCTGCTTCCCTAACTAATGCAGTCTCAGGTCCCGCGTGCAATTGGATTGGAGCAGAAGCTGTGTTCCACTCACCAGAAGTCTTAAGATCCTGTGGCGGGTGTTGTGGCTAGCTGGCGAGTGTCAGCAGACCCTGCGCCCCAGCTGCCCCGGTGCTTTTCTGACAGGAAGAGGCTTGTGGCCCTATGTAGGCCGGATTTCTCTCTCCCCAACCAGAGCAGTCTCAGGTCCCGCGTGATTGGACTGGAGCAGAAGCTGTGTTCCACTCACCAGCAGTCCCAAAATCCTGTGGCGGGGGTCGTGGGTAGCTGGCGGGTGTCAGGCAACCCTGTGCTCCAGCTACCCTGGCGCTGATCCGGCCAGATGAGGCCTGTGGCCGTACTCAGGCCGGTTTCTGCTTCCCTAACTAATGCAGTCTCAGGTCCCGCGGGCAATTGGATTGGAGCAGAAGCTGTGTTCCACTCTCCAGAAGTCTTAAGATCCTGTGGTGGGTGTTGTGGGTAGCTGGGGAGTGTCCGTAGAATACTTCTTTATTCAAACATGTAAAGCAAACTGAGCAGAGAAGCTTATGTTTAAAATAATTTCTATTTCCTGAAAGATCAAATTGTGTTTTTCCCATTTTTACCACAAAGGAAACTTGCATTCAGCCTTTAATCAATTATTTCCCCAAACTATTATGTAAGAAAAGAAAAATCTGTTGCTTCTAAAGCACGTGCAGCTGCATCAGCAAACTTCCTTGCTGAAGAGTGCCAGGGAGAGGGCCAGTTGAAGAGCAGAAACAGTATAACTGGTCCAGCCACTCTCTGCTTGCTAAGATTTAGAAAATATAGTAAGTTGTTCACCTCCACTCATTGACCTTTAAAATGATGCTCAGCCATCTATGAAATGGCCTTACCTCATCAAGAAATCCCATAATGCCAAAATTGCCTATTAAATATCACATCATCTCCTTTGTCATGTATGGGTATGATTACCAGTCATGATGCAGTTTTGGTCCATCCTCAGGATCGTTGCTTATTCAATGAAATCATCCTTGGACAGATTTATGAAATCACATAGCAATAATCATTTTCAAGACTTGGAAAAAAATGAAATATTTATTGGCTATCTAAAATTAGAGATTTGAGGTTTTAAAACCATGCTATTGGGCTGACACAAGCATTGTTTGTTGTTATATACTTCAAATGTTCATAAAAATACAACTTCTGGTATTTGTTTAGGGTTTCCATTGCTGTGAAGAAACCCTATGACCAAGGCAACTCTTATAAAGGGCAACATTTAATTGGGGGCTGGTTTACAGGTTCAGAGATTCGGTTCATTATCATCAAGGCAGGGAGCAGGGCAGAATCCAGGCAGGCATGGCAGTGCCCAGGCAGGCATGGCCCTGGAGATGAGAGTTCTACATATTCTTCCAAAGGCAAACAGGAGAAGACTGCCTTCCAGGCTGCTAGGAGGACAGTCTCTAAGCCCACCCTCACAGTGACACACTTCCTCCAACAAGGCCACACCTACTCCAACAAGGCCATACCTCCTAATAGTGCCACTCCCTGGGCCAAACATATTTAAACCACCACAGTACTGTAAATTAGCACTGAAATTATATTTCAATTTGACAAAGTTTTAAGAGTTAGGTTTTGAACATCAAAAGCAAACATAGGAAATTTAACATGTTAGATTAATTAATGAAGATTATCACTATTATTATTATTATTAGAAGTTCTGTAAATTTATTTGATATTTGCAGTTGTCATCCACAATGACTTGCAGTAGATTTTAATTCTTTTATCATATTAGCGATATTTTTCTTTATGAATAATGTTCTTAAATATGTTAAATATTTTAAAATATAATCATATAGAAAATTGGACATAATACTACCGGAAGATCCAGCAATACTTCTCCTGGACATATACTCAGAAGAAGTTCCAACTAGTAATAAGAACAGAAGCTCCACTATGTTCATAGCAGCCTTATTTATAATAGCCAGAAGCTGGAAAGAACCCAGATGTCCCTCAACAGAAGAATGGATACAGAAAATGTGGTACATTTACACAATGGAGTACTACTCAGCTATTAAAAACAATGGATTTATGAAATTCTTGGACAAATGGATGTATCTGGAGGATATCATCCTTAGTCGGGTAACCCAATCACAAAAGAAGTCATTAGATATGCACTCACTGATAAGTGGATATTAGCCAAGAAACATAGAACATCCAAGATACAATTTGCGAAACACAAGAAAATCAAGAAGAGGGAAGACCAATGGGTGGATACGTCATTCCTCCTTAGAAGAGGGAACAAAATACCCATGAAAGGAGTTACAGAGACAAAGTTTGGAGCTAAGACAAAAGGATGGACTATCCAGAGACTACCCCACCTGGAGATCCATCCCACAGTCAACCACCAAACCCAGACACTATTGCATATGCCAGAAAGATTTTGCTGAAGGGACCCTGTTATAGCTGTCTCGTATGCGGCTATGCCAATGCCTAAAGAGGATGCTCACAGTCATCTATAAGATGGAACACAGGGCCCCCAATGGAGAAAGCACCCAAGGAGCTGAAGGTGTCTGCAACCCTATAGGTGGAACAACAATATGAACTAACCAGCACCCCAGAGCTCATATCTCTAGCTGCATATGTAGCAGAAGATGACCTAGTTGGCTATCACTGGGAAGAAGGCCCCTTGGTATTGCAAACTTTATATGCCCCAGTACAGGGGAATGCCAGGGCCAAGAAGCGGGAGTGGGTGGGTAGGGGAGCAGGGCGAAGGGAGCGTATGGGGAACTTTCAGGATAGCATTTGAAATGTATATAAAGAAAATATCTAATAAAAAAATAAATAAATTTTAAAAAATAAAAGAAAAAAATAAAATATAATCATATAATTTTCCCTTCCCTATTCTCTTGTAATCCTTCTTGTTATCACTCTCCCTTGCTTTTTTTCCAAATTGTTGTTTCTTTTTCATTAATTGCATCAAAAAAAAAAGACAAAAAGAAAAAAAGAAAAGAAACTAGGAATGAAAATATTCAGCCAGTCGGCTACACCAAATAAAGTGAAAAATAACAAAACCATACAATACTAAGTGGTCAGCCCTGAAGTCATACACATAGAAGTAGCACTTAATGGACTGTGCAGGCTGTATTACATATTTAGACTCTTATACATTCTTGTGTATACACTCCTGTGGTGTGTGTGTGTGTGTGTGTGTGTGTGAATTCACCTTGTTTCTTGAATTACAGAGATCAACTCTTGTCACAATGGGTAGCTGTAGATCCTGAAGGACTCAGGCCATGAAAGTGGGGCACACTAAAGCTTCCAATGAACATTGCTTTTATTATTAAAAGAGTTTAAGGTGTTAGGCAGCTGTAGTTGGTTGTTTTGTTTGTTTGTTTAATTTTTGGATGAGTGGCCGAGCTTCACTTTTGTGAAAGACTAGATACAAAAAAATCCTACCCAAAAGATGTTCCACCATGTGACAAGGATACTTGCTCAACTATGTTCATAGCACCTTCATTCATAATACCCAGAAATTGGAAATAACCTAGATATCCCTCAACCCAGGACTGGATAAAGAAAATGTGGTGCATTTTCACAGTAGAATATTACTTACATATTAAAAACAATAACATCATGAAATTTGCAGACAAAAGGACGGAACTAGAAGAGATCATCCTAAGTGAGGTAATACAGATTCAGAAAGACAAACAAGTGTGCTCACTTAGAAGTGGATACTAGCCACAAAGTAAAGTAAAACTAGGCTATAATCTACAGAACCAAAGAAGCAACGTAACAAGGAAGGCCCAAGGAAGGATGCTCGAATCTCACTGAAAAGGAGATACAAGATAGAAATGAGGGAGTGGTGAATGGAGAGAAGGAACTGGGTGGGGAGGGGAACAGGAGAAATCAAGAGTGATGAGGACAGAGGAAGAGAGATCTGGGAGAGAGAACTGGAGTCAGCTCGGCGGGGAGGGGTTGTGCATCAGAGGGGGAGAGAACCAGGAGAACAGGGTTTGGTGGGAGGGAGCACATCTCTGGGTTAACCTAGAAACCTAGGACAATAGAAATTCCCAAAAGTCTATGAGAGTAACCCAGGCTAAGAATCCTAGCAATAGAGAATATGGAACTTGAAACAACCACAGATGTGCAGCTCGGTCTTCACCCAGGACCCTGACCAGCAGGAGCAGAGGCTGTCTTTGACTCCATTTCCTACCTTTGGACCCCTTTTCTCTAACTGGGCCACCTTGTCTAGCCTCAATAGAAGAAGATGCACCTAGTCCTACTGCAACTTGATATGGCAAGGTGGGTTCTTATCCCTGGGAGGCCTCTTCTTCTCTGAGGAGAAAGGGAGGGGAGATAGAGATGAAAGGGAAGTAAGAGGGAGGGACTTGGAATAGAACAGAGAGGAGATGTGGGATGTGAAATAAATAAATAACTTAAATGAAAAGAGAGAGAAAACCAAGAAATGTTCCTGTAATTCAATTTTGCTACTGGAGTTTTTTTTAACTTCAAAGATGTCATTTCTTCTTTTTTCCATAATTGTATATTTTAATTTTATAGCCAACCCTTTTACCTCCTCTGAGAATGGTCACATTTCTAGTGAAGTCCTTTACGAATTTTTCCATACCAACATTTTTGTTGGAAAGTAATTGATGGATGAGAATAATTTCATCTTATGGTTGGCATTCTTTGATATATTTTTAATTCACAATACAGTCTTCCTATGTGAGTGAGAATCTCTGTTCTTTTGAAAGGGACTCATAAAATACACTGAACTGAGTCTGTGGATATAGAAAGTACTGTTGGTCCCTGCAGGCTTGGAGATTTTTCCTTTTAGGTAGCTGCTTTTCCATTATGAGCATTCTTTGCTTTCTTAATTGTTACCTTTTTTTGCTATTGCTGTTAGTCCTAGGTTTTTTTTAACACTAGGCTGGCACGCAAGTGCTGAGATAATATCTCCATCATTTGTTTGTACATATGGGCTCTTACCATTTAGTACAAGCTAGCCAAGAGCTTGCTGTATATCCCATTCTGGCTTTGAACTTGTGATCTTCTCACTTTTGCTTCCTGAAGGTTTGGGTTACAGGCATGAGCCACTGTGTTAATTCTAAGAGCTTCCTTCCACTGATCTAGTGGAATGATTTTCTCTTGGTGAGAACATTGTAGCAAGAAACTGAAATTGGGAAGATTGGGAAAATGTCCTTTGCTCCTTAAGTGAAGCACCACGGTCAGTAGCTGTAAATAGATGAAACACTAGTTGTTTGTCCCAATATCCATCCTTCCTGATCATAGAGTTACTCCCTTGTTATAATATATTCCCTTCTAGTGATATTATTTCTTCCCTTAACATGACTTGATTTCAAGTGTCCTGTTTTGTACTTTTCAAAAATTTCTGTTTTAAGGCTGTTGATGGTAGCATTTCTGTGATCCATAGGTTTATTCTTATATCCATATTTCTTCCATGTTGGGCTTTATAGAATTAACATAAAAGTTGATGCTTACTTGCCTTAGAATAGAAAATCATCCCTGATGGTCAATTAACTATTATTGTAAAAGATTATATTGTCATATCACTTTCTGTAGAAAAATGTAAGCTTAAAATCTATTGATTTATTTCATCTATATGTTAATTTTAGAAATAGAATTTTCCAACTTTCTAGGGTTTGAATGCTATGACTTAGAAGTAATGATTTAATACTTATGCAGGGAGTTGCTCTCAGGTCCACAGGGAACCTAGATAGTCATTCTCAGGCAGTCATCTCCAATCTTCTTTGCTGAGGATTTCCCAGAATTTCAAATTTTGCTCTAGGGAAAAAAGTAATTAAAGCTGGAGTGGTCAGACCCACACCCATGACCTCTTCAGATATCACTGACATATGGTGGGGAGAATGGTCAGTCAGGGAGGTAATGAGATGTGAATGTTCTTACTTGTTCTTACTTACTACTCCTCAATTGTGAACTGTCCCTTATGTCAACTCTTCAGGCCTTGAGGAAAGGCTATAGTCACATCTTCTTATAAAAGGATTGAACATTGCTATTCTGAGAATGCAGAATGCAAAATATTTTGTTAAAATGTGACCATCTCAAGACTTGTCAATCTCAATCCCCTTCACCAATTATGCCTTCTATCTCTAAGGATAAAAGGAAAGTAAATATTGCCCTACTAAAACTGGAGCAGGCTTCCATTTATAGCCAGATGATTAACTTCCCGCATGACTAATGAATGCAAAGTGGACGACCTAATGCTGGTGGCTGTGTTACATTTCAGTTTATGAGGGGAGAGAAACAGTGTCAACCCACATTATGTATCTACTGACTTCCAGGAATACCGCTGCATAATAAAGACCAAAAGATAAATGAGAGAAATGTACAGCTATGCATTCAAAATTATTTTCTTCTTCCTAATGGGGACATTGTGTTCATGAGATAACCACTGTTTTAACAAGATTCTATAGCTAGGAATAGCATTCTGTATAATTTGTGTTAATTTAGTCATTGAGGAGAAGGTTAATTGAAGGTAAAGTTGTAATTACATTATATCCCTGTGTGAGATTTATTTTACAAAAGTAACTATAGTATCATAATAAACTGGCCCCAAAACAATGACACAGGAACTAGAGGGCTTAATAGAGTTAAGTAGAATACAATTGCGATGATTCTTGTATAATTACAAAAAGTAATTTACTAAATAATTTTTTATGTAACAGAAAAACATCTGAAGCTGTTTTAAAAGGAAAACACATTGATATTCAGTTGCTGTGGTCGACAGTTTAATTTTTGTTGAGTCAAAAGATCCAAGTTAGACTTTCATGCAGACATCATAGTTAATAACGATTTGAGAAACACTGTCCTTGTGTTCCAAAGGAAATTCTTGGACACACCCTACCATGGTCACAAAGTGACACAGAATATTGGATCTGGAAGTCATCAGTATAAATTAGTAAATGTATGGGGGCTAAGAGTTTGGAAATGTATATGTACTGCTTTGCTTTCTATAGACCAGCATTTTAGATTAAGTTACCTGGGGAGAGTTTCCTGTATGAACTACTATTCCTGTAAAGGTGACTTTAGAGAAAATGAACAAATATATGTATTTTCAAAAACCAATTCACTGAATAGCAGAGGAGGTAAGTGACTTCTGAGTCATTTGTGGTTTCGGTTTGCAGCTTTAAGTTATTCAACAGATGACCAGGTATCTAATAGCCCTGGTCTCAGGTTTATTAATTTTAGTTTTCTGGGAAAGACTCATAGACTAGTGAAAAAGGCACTTAGAGCAAAACATAAAGAAGAAAAAAGATGCGGATTGATACCACGTCAGCCATTATTGTCTAATATGGATTGGTAGATTCCTACTTCTCCACATTTTCACTGATGATGCTTCAAAGTCACTTGGCAGTTTGCTTTAAATAGACAAGGAGACAGATTCAAGAAAAAAACAAAAATAAGATGCAAAGAAAAGTGACAATGGATCACAGGGCCCCCAATGGAGGAGCTAGAGAAAGCACCCAAGGAACTAAAGGGAACTGCAACCCTATAGGTGGAACAACAATATGAACTAACCAGTACCCCGGAGCTCTTGTCTCTAGCTGCATATGTATCAAAAGATGGCCTAATAGGCCATCACTTGAAAGAGAGGCCCATTGGACTTGCAAACTTTATATGCCCCAGTACAGGGGAATGCCAGGGCCAAAAACGGGGAGTGGGTGGGCAGGGGAGTGGGGGTGGGGGTGGGTATGGGAGACTTGGGGTATAGCATTGGAAATGTAAATGAGCTAAATACCTAATAAAAAAAATGGAAAAAAAAAAAAGAAAAAAGAAAAGTGACAACCCTTATGACAGAAGACCTGGTCTGGGGGATGTGGTAATCCACTTGTAAATGTCATGGAGACTCTAGCTACTGATGAAGCTGGTGTCCTCTGGTTTCTGATACACAGGCAAAAAGAGTTTTCCAGTAGGATTGGCCTCACTTTCAAAATTCACAAGTACTTGTTCCTAATTAAATTACAATAAATTTAATGCCACATGTTTTATCCACTAAATTCATCTTCCTTCTGATTTTTATTCATATGCTTATGCTTTTTACTAATTTCAATCATCACTATTCAAGTTTCTATTCTAACTTCAGTTATGACTTCAAGAAATATTTTTTCATACTGTCTAAATTTTGTGTATTTTAGAGTTATCCTTTTCCATGATACCATGAGAATTAGCGGGTGAAGTTGGCGCTCTTTTCTTCTTCTTCTTGGTCCACGTTCTCAAGTTATTCGTTAATGAAGTGTTAGAGAAAGTGTATTAGTGTTGCTCTGTGTTGTTTGAGTTGTTTTATGCCATATTTCTACAAGGAGAATAATGTGGATGTTTGTGAGGACTCTTACTACTCAAGCTTATGACAATATTTCTTTACCATTTGTTGAAAGTTTATACCTATTTATGTGTCATAATATATTATCATAAATATAAATTTTAGTTCACTTTACAAAAAGCTCCTTCAGATACATGTATTAAAAAATCACTTTATTCTGAGATCTTCTGTGGGATACAAAGACTATTCCTATATAAAGTATAGTTTTAACAATCTTATCACTTAAATGATAAAAATTAGTTCTGTGAAGATGGCTCAGTGGTTAAAAGCAACTGTTCTTGCAGAAAACTCAACGTCAGTTCCTAACACCAAAATGCTAGCTCACAGTTATCTGTAACTCCAGCTTCAGGGAACATACGATGCCTTTTTCTGACCTTCATGGGCACTAGGTATATACATACATACATACATACATGCATACATGCACACACACATACATACATACAAACATACATACATACATGAAGGCAAATCAATCAGACACATAAGATCAAAAAGTCTAAATTTTTTAAATATAAAATTTGTAAGAGCAAATAATGATATATAATAAAATATTTACTTTTATAGGATAGTTTTATAATTATTACCAAATATGAAAGTATACAATGATTATATATTAAGTATTATGAATTAAAGTATCATGGGAATTAAATATGCCATGTAATATTTATAACTATGAGGAAATAGGTTATCATTTTTTTCACCTCGGAATGGAATTTGAGAAGTTAATAAAATTCACCAACATCAATAGAAAGTATCTAATTCAGTAGGTTCCATTTATATGTTATAAGATATACAGGAATCGTTTATTCGTATTATTCTGGACTTGCAGGTAAGACCAGACTTCAGATTAAACGTCTACCAACCAGATTTTATGATGGTTGATAAGAGACTTCAAAGGCAGCCACCTACCTCCCCACTACAGATCCTTTCTCTTTGAGGCCTCTTTCAAAGAAGGGATTGAAAGAGTAAAGTGTGTGTGTGTGTGTGTGTGTGTGTGTTTGTGTATGTGTGTGTGTGTATGATGTCTGGGAGAAGGGAAGGAAGTAAAAATGTGATGCCAAAATATGTGAATAGTGCCCAAGATAATAACAGTTGTAGGGAATCTTCAAGAACACACAGCATTTTATCTCATTGGTGGCTACTATGTGGACTGACAATTTTAAGACATATTCATCCATTTGTAATCTTGGTAAGAACTTGGAAGAGAAGGCAGAATTCAGAAATGAAGTGAGTAGCTGAGTAGCAGCTGTTGTGGAACATGATTCTGGGGAGACATGAACATACATTGGCTCCCCTCAGATAGGAAGTCAAGGACAGAGCAAAGTAAGGGTAACACCAGAGTCCAACTTGGTGGGCTAATGAGTTTTTTATTAGGGTTACTAAAAGGAGTGTACATGAGTGGTTGGCTACAGGAGCAAGGATGACTCAAAAGCAGCTGTTACACTGAAAGTGCACTGTGGCAGGGTAATGACTCACAAACCCCAGAAACAGAATTAACTGCTTAACTTGCAGGCATGTCTGACACATTCTTCCATGTAGCTTAGTCAGTTTGACTGTTTTTCTGGTAGTCTCTTCAGCAGTCCTTACTGTTTCTATAATGTTGGGGAATAATGTGCCTTGAAGATCTTGTCAGTTTTAGGGACTTACTGAGATTTCTGAGTTGTTTGCTTCCTGTGCTTGAGGGTGCTTCCCTCTAGAACTAACCAGTCTCCTGCCAATGTCATCCCTGTTGGGTCCTGGGAACCTCTTGCTTCCCTGACATCTGGGACTTTCTAGTAGCTACACCCAGTTCCCCACCTCCCACTGTTACACACCTCCATTCAATTTCCCGACCCTCTGTACTTCTCCACCATCTCCTCCCACACATGATCCAACCCCCTTTTCTTCACCCCCCCTTTCTCCTTCCCAGGTCCCTCCCTCCCTCTACCTCCTATGATTATTTTGTTCCCCCTTCTAAATAAAACTAAAGCCTCCATTCTTTGGCCTTCCTTCTTGAGTTTCATATGGTCTGTGAGTTATATCATGGGTATTCTGAACTTTTTGGCTAATATCCACTTATCAGTGAATATATGCCATGTGTGTTCTTTTGTGACTGGGTTACTTCACTCAAGATGATATTTTCTAGTTCCATCCATTTGTCTGTGAATTTCATAAAGTCATTGTTTTAAGTGACTAAGTAGAACTCCATTGTGTAAATTTACCACATTTTCTGTATCCATTCCTCTGTTGAGAGACACTTGGGTTGTTTCCAGCTTCTGGTTATTATAAATAAAGCTGCTATGACCATAGTAGAGCATGTGTCCTCATTATATGTTCGAGCATCTTTTGGGTATATGCCCAGGGGTAGTATATCTGGGTTCTCAGATAAGGACCCAACTGGGATAACTATAGCCGAAATACCCAACAAAGGGGAGATAGAACCTGTTTAGGCCATACCCAGTGGTTAGGCATGGCCCCTGGGTGAGGGATGGGGCCACCTACCCATCTCAAAAATATTAATCCAGAATTGCTTCCATCTAAAAGAAATGCTGGGACAAAAATCTTTGTGAAGTAGAGACTGAAGGAAAGGACACCCAGAGACTGCCCCAGCTAGGGAGCGGTCCCATCTGCAGACACCAAACCCAGACAATATTGTTGATGCCAAAAAGTGCTTGCTGACAGGAGCCTGGTATAGCTGTTCCCTAAGAGACTGTGCCAGAGTCTGACCAATACAGATGCAGATGCTCACAACCAACCATTAGACTGAGCTTGGGGACTTCAGTGGAGGAGTTAGGGGAAGGACTGAAGGAGTTGAAGGGATTTGCAACCCCATAGGAAGACCAACAATATCAACCAACTGGACCCATGGAGCTCCCAGGGACTAAACCACCAACCAAAGAGTACACATAGAGGGACCCATGGCTCCAGCTGCATATGAAGCAGAAGATGGCCTTTCCTGGCATCAGTAGGTTAGGGAGGCCCTTGGTCCTGTGGAGGCTCGATGCCCCAGGGTAGGGGATGCTAGGGTTGTGTAATGGTAGTGGTTGGGTGTGGGAGCACCCTCACAGATGCAGGGGAAGGGCTAGAATAGGGGGTATATGGAAGGGAAAACAGGAAGGGGGACATTTGAAATGTAAATAAATAAAATAACCAATAAGAAAAGCCTCCTGCCTTGGTCAATGTTTTATTGCTGTGAAGAGACACCATGACCATGTCAACTCTTATAAAGTAAAGTATTTAATTAGGGCTGTCTTATAGTTTTAGATGTTTAATACATTATCAGCATGGCAAGAAGGATGGGAGGATGGCAGCATGCAAGCAGATATGGTACTAGAGAAGTAACAGGGAGTTCTATATCTAGAACCACATACAGAAGGAAGAGAGAGACACTGTGCCTGGTGTGAGCTTTTAAAACCCCAAAGCCCATTCCTAGTGACACACTTCCTCCTACAAGGCTATACCTATTTCAACAAGACTACACCTCCTAATCCCTATAAAGTAGTGTCACTCCCTAATGACAAGGCATTTAAATATATGAGCATATTAGATTCATTCCTTTTCAAACCACCACATCTCCCCTTAGAATTTTCTGAGTCTTTAGAATTTACTGATTCTTGCAGCTTCAGGGGAAACTGCTGTACAACACTAGCTAAGCCTCCTGTGTTTGTCTTTATGAATTTCTTTTTCATCAGGATGCTGCCAGACAGCTAGAAGGGTACCAAAAGGAGTGCCCAACAGAGCTTTCATCAAGCATGAAGATCTGGACCATAACAGACTACTGGGTCAATCAACGAGAGTAGGATCCAAGGCAAGGGAGGACATGTATGAGTTCAAGCTGGATCTCCCCTCAACAGTGAAGTACATAAAAGCACAGCCATTCTAAGGAAGCCTAACAGAAAATTGACACGTCCATTACTTTGATTTGCCCTCCCACAAAAACAAAACAAAAAACAACAAAAAGAAAGAAAGAAAGAAAGAAAGAAAGAAAGAAAGAAAGAAAGAAAGAAAGAAAGAAAGAAAGAAAGAAAACCATACCAAACCAAACCAAACCAAAAAACCCACCCCCCCCCCCAAAAAAAAAACCTTAGAGAAATAAGTACTTCAACAAAAGCATTTTTGTTACTGGAATAAATACCCGAGATAGGCAATTTAAAGGGAAAAAGAGAGACTTACTCTTCCTCACAATTTTGAGAATTCTAAGCCATGGTCATGAGGCTTTGTTGGGTTGGCTGTGAAGGCAGAACATCATGATGGGAGCAAAGAGGAAAACCAAGGGACTGGGGTCCTAGGATAGCCTTCAAGGGCATCACCCTGTCACCCAACTTCTGTTTATGTGGTACTGTCTTCTAAAGGCTTCATGACTTCTTACTAGTACCACAAGTTGGAGACTGAGCCTTGGTACATGGGATCCTGAGAGACAAATCAGATTCACACTATAGCATCCAGATACTTTAATATAGAAGATGGGGAAACTGAGGCACAAAGAAGGTAAGCAGCTTGTTCAAGGACACAGATAATGAGGCATGCAAAGCTAACACCTGGTGTTGATTCCATAGCTGTCTCTAAACTGTTGTTTGTTTGCTTGTTTGCTCAATGAGCTAACCTTCCTTTACATTCCCCACATTTATTGAGCTCTATATATTTCAGAGGTCTTCTTCCTTTAGCCCTCTACCCTCTGCTAAAACATTCTTTGAATTCTCTGTCATTGATTTTGCTTTGAAGTTCCACTCCCTTTAAACTTGTACAGTACTTTCTAGAATTACAGATAACCCCATCAAAGTTTCCTGTCCTTGATTCTCTATAGCTCACATTATAAAGAACAGAGACGAGCTTAATTCACAGGTAGTGGCTGTTTTTCTCTAATTTATTATGTTGTAGAATGCCATTACAAAACTCCTACAGAAAACCTCTTGCTAAATTCCAGTAAGATGCACACTTTTCTTCCTACCTGTTCTCAGTTAACAAAACCTAGATGGTTTTCGAAGGCAGATGCTGCTCTCCTTTTGAACATTCAGTACTGTGGCGGTCTCTTTTCTTGAACTAATTTTATGCCTGATAATCATTCTGCCTCAGTTCTCGTAACCCATGCCACACAACAGCTAGACTCTGCTCGAAAGCTGTTTTCTCTGGGAAACAATTGGCAAGATTCAAATTTATTCTCCACAAATTGTTTTTAAATCAGCCTGATGTTCTCAATCTTTTCTTAAATTGAACACTGGTAAGATACAATGCAAACTGCTTGCAGCTACATTGGGTTTTCCATGCTTGCTGTCCACACTTGAAAATAGATCGATGCTAGATTTTACACAGCGGGTGCCTTAAATACCTTAAAGTATACCTTCCCACAACTCATAGTGCATATTTCTTCATTATTTGAATATTTAGTATTCCTTTTTTGTTTGTTTGTTTAAAACTAAACAGCAATCTATTACTCGATTGGGACGGAGAGCAATGAGTTTGTCCAATCAGCGCTTAACTACTACATTTTAGAGTTCTTTACAACAGCTATGCCACGGATCCCTGAGACCTCATTAGAGGATAGTTAAATGATGGAGTCCAAGTGTGAATCTTAAAAAGATAACTTCAATTTATGGCTGTATTTTGTCAAAATAAAATATGCTGAAGGAGGAAAAATGTTCACGGAAACATGTGTGCCCAAAGATATTTTTCAAGGCAGCAGCTTTTTAAGCAGTTTGCCAATTGTCATCAATTCATCCCATGAAGCACTTAATTCTAGCTATTCAGTATTGTACTACCACACTGCCAAGGAGCTCTTAATTCTCCTCTATTTATTACAGCAACTGTAGCAGTGACCTTAATGAAATGTCTATTAAGATAGGCATGTCAGTGCCACATTTTTAAAGACAGTCTCAAGTGCAAAGATCTGAAGGGCGACATGATATTTTGAGTACATCATTCAAACAAAGATTATGTTTTGAAGGGATGGGCCTGAAGTCTCTCAATAATTTAATACATTTTTAAGTGCTAAAGAACTGGGGCTAAGAAAGGATAGATGCATAGGATTTAATTTTGTTTAGCTGTCATAAATCTCCTAAATTTTTAAAGGTACTTGATCCTGCAAATAATTATATTCAATCAATAAGAGTATTTAAGCTTGGGAAATGGGAAATGTTACTAGTCAAATTACCTTAGTTCCTTTGGCGTACATGGCATTATCTAATATTAAATAATGGTTAACAAAGAGCAGTATTGTCTAATATATTGTCTAGCATGCTGTATATAGTCAACTCAAAATTATATTTTTAAGCTTATTTCCCTCTTATTTCTTTTCTATAAACCATCCTATGTACCCATCTTGTATGTAACAACAATTTAAAAACAGAGGCCATGAATTGAAAGAAAATTCAATATTTTAATAAATCTATGCCACTTACCACTTCTGGATTAATTAACCATATCAATGTGAATTGATATGTTTGCAATTCATGTCATAATAGTCTGATGATCAGCTGAGTTGTACAATCAGCACTAATTGTAGGCCCATGGTTTTCAATATTTTCTACTAGATTCTACAGAGATATTTTTCTTGGCTTCAGGGAGTTTACAGTCACTGGAAGGAATAAGAGACCAGCAAATGAGCAATAAAGATAATCAACCTTTATGATTATGAAATGAAGCCATTCTATGTCCTGTATCATCTCAAGTAAACAGTTACTGACCAGTGCCAGCTAAGTGGCCCAACAAAATAAGACTGGCCAATAAGACTGCCCTATATATTTGGGAAGGCCTCCATTGTACAGAACTAACATCTGTATCTTTGTGATTTCTTTCCATCTGTTTCTGTGTCTCTGTTCTGGTCTTTTGAACTGTCTGCTTTCTTTTGCTGGATAATTTTTTTATTAGATATTTTCTTTATTTACATTCAAATGTTATCTCAAAAGTTCCCTATACCCTCCCCCCGCCCTGCTCCCCTACCCACCCACTCTCACTTCTTGGCCCAGGCATGGATGATTTTTTAAATGTCTGAGGTCCTTTGTGTGCTTAGTTTGATCTGCTCAGTTTGACAAATTCCACTATCTTCTCTAACAACCCTCTAGCTTCTATTATATTTTTAAAACTTAAATAATGTTTTGAAAGATTCTTGCCATCCCTCTCCATGTTATCCAATTTTACTTTTCCTGTTTGGAAAAAAACCCACTAGTTATGGAGATAAACATTACTATGCAGTGTGTTGAAGTTTAACTGTGTCTTGGAACAGAACAGCACTGAGCAAAGAAATCCTGTAGAAAATCACAAGGATTGAATGCTCAGAGTTCTTGAAGGATTTTTCTGGTAAGTCAATGTTTTTTTTTTTTTTTTTTTTTTTTAAACTTAAAAGTCTACCAGGCTTGTTCCCAGTCTGGAATTATGGGTGTTACTGATGCTGAGAAAATGCAAGTTGGTGTTCTCCACATTGCAGACACAATGATTGCCCTTTTGCTTGCATCCGCAGCCACAGTGGAAGAATCTGCCTCGCTTCCTCACAGTCTTCCTGACACCTTTACACAAAAAGTCAACCCATCTGTGATGTTTCCTGCCATATTGCTGTCTGCTAGTAAGGCTTCCAGCTCCTCCCCAGCTCTGCTGTGCCAGTAGTGATGGGCTTCAGTGTCTATGGAAAGCTTCCTACTTCAATCTGCACCATTGGATTCTGCTGCTGTGCGTTGTGTATGTTCTTCACCGAAGCCCTGGTATATAACCACCTTGTCTGCTGACTGCTGCAGGACTCTCTTGGTGATCTCAGTCTGTCTCCTTTTATACTAATTACGGCTGACTAGTGACATGGAGAAGTTTCATAAATCCAGATTAGCTTGTGTATGCCTGAGACCTAGCAGGAGCCTTGAATATCACACACAATTATTTCATTAATCCATGATGGGGCTGTCTCAAGGGATTTGAGGCTTGTTAGGATTTTCAAGACAGGCTTTCTCTGTGTAGCTTTGGTTATCCTGGAACTCTCTATATACATCAGGCTGGCCTCAAAACTCACAGACATCTGTCTTCTTCTGCTCCCAGAGTGCTGCAACTAAATGCATGTGCCACCATGCTCTGTGGGGACGGAAGGAGAGAGGGAGGGAAGGAGAGAGGGAGGGAGGGAGAGAGAGAGAAACAGAGAGAGAGACAGAGACAGAGAGAGAGACAGAGAGAGACACAGAGAGAGACACAGAGAGACACAGAGAGAGAACCAATTCAGGTTGGGACTTTTTTGCTTTTTTCGTTTGCTGGTTGGTTTCTTTGTTTATTTATGTTACTTGTATGTGTATGATTTCAAGGCTGAACATTTCGTATTGGATATCCAGTGCTCTTTCCTGGAGAAAACTATTTCTCCCATTTTCAGCATTCCTTACTTGCACTAAGCATCCCTTGGTTCATTGTATAGGATGTGGTCTGGTCAGATTTCACCTCTTTTATGTTAGCTTATCCATTGGTGATCTCCTTGCTCTGATCTTGTTTAGACAGCCACATGTTGAGGTCTCACTGTTGAAGCGTCCCTGACATTTCTAAGACAAGACATTTTTGATCAAGTCATTCTTTATCCTGCTTAATGAATTTCTCATGCTTTAAGATATCCTCTTCTCTGAGGGATTTCTACAGAGCTATATGGTGATTAGGACATAGGAATGAGAAGCACAGAGGTCTAATTCTCTTCTGCACTACTCTGGCAGCTTTGAACACTAAATGGAAAACCAGCACAATTGCACTAACCTCAGATATCTATGGTAAGGATGAAACCTATGGAGTTGAGAGCCAAGCACTTTCTCCTATGCTTTGCCCTGTCAGCACTGTCCAGTTCTGTTGATTTCTGAAACCTGTAATTACCCAGTCCTAGCATCCTTGTTGAAAATCAAGTGGAAGCAACTCCTTCTTTCACTTTGGTATTCTCAGCCATGAATAAATAAATAAATAATTTTTAGGGCTGAGGATGTACCTCAGTTGGTAGGGTGCGTGCCCAGCTTCCCCAAAGCCCTGGTTCAGTATCCGGCACTGTACAAATGAGTTGTGGCAGTATCCACCTTTAATTCCTGCATTCATTCTCAAAGGTAGAAGCAGGAGATCAGAAATTTAGTCTTCCTCCGCTTTAGAGTAAATTTGGGGCTAGCCTGGGCTAGCCTGGGCTCTAACTAAAAATAGAGACAATATTTTACATAAATTCCTTCTAGAAGCTAGTCTTTGCCTAAGCTTGCCATGAGTCTTCCAGGTTTATCTGCCAAGAGCATGAACTACAGATCAAACTCTGTGATTTTAAAATGTAGGAGATGAAACTCAGTTATTTAGCTCTTAGTTTTCCATTCTCATCCTCTCTCTGAAATTAATATATATATATATTTCTAGAATAGGCTTTGCCATGCTGTTTCCTGATAGGTCTTTCATACTATTAGCTACACAGCATAAGAAATGACAATTAGTGAAAAAATATTTTACATAGTAAAATAAGTTTGAAAAACTCTGGTTCAACAAGATTAAACATATTGTAGGTTGTAAGAATTGTCAGGTCTTCCAGCATGCTAATTTCCTTGAAAGGAGAGAGGGTAGTATCTTAAAATACTTCTTTTTTGTTGTTGTTGAAATGAGACATTATCTCTCAGAAGCCTAGCATTTGGGGAACTTGGGATGTTTTGATTTAATCCATTTATTTAGTGGAGAGAAAAGAATGAGGCTCAGAAAGCCATTTCTCATTCACTAGGTTTATAAGACCAACCTCACAGAGTGACGGACCAGGAGAAAACCCCAATACCCCTTTGGTATACAAGGAACAGTGGGCAGTTTAATATAGTCAAAAAGTTTAATATAGTCACAAACCCATTATCTGTAGGTGAGAATTCCTTTCCTTTCAGTTTCCAATTCTTTCTGATTCGTGTAGTTCCTAATTTCATGGCTACTTCTGCTCTGCCAAACACGTTTAATCTAATCTGAGAATAGTAACCTTATTCCTATTACAATTGTATATCTGAATAGATTGTTGCATGGGAATGCCCTGTAGGAATTGAATTCATATTCACAGCCCTGGCTCCTACTACTCTGCATATGTATTGGGAAAGGTCTCTGTAGAAGCAGTTGAGGTAAAGGGCAGACTTCCCAAGAGTGGGAGGAAGCTCTTGCTGTGATATGAATAAAGACCCAATTAAAGGGATTGGATGTAAAGAGAGGCATTCTCATGCAGTGAAGCCACATGGAGATAAAGGTGGAGCTCACCCGTGTGGTGGTTCTACAGACAGAGAGCATTAGCAAGCCACCATGACCCAGAAAGGCATAAATAAATTCTATTTCCACCGTTTAAAGGAGACAATTCTAAGAACTTGCTCTAATACCTCAAACATCCAGAACCATGGAAAATGAACTCCTGGAGTCTAAATCTTAAGTCTGAGTTTGTGGTGCTTTGTAACTATGCAGTGCTTGCCTCCCAGTTCCACCTCCAACATCTACCTGACTGGCTGTCTGATCTGGGGTTCTCATGTCTTCATGCTGATAAGAGTCCAGGCAATCTTTGGATGGCCTTCGCTTCAGTCTCCATATTATATACAGCCACTAAACCCAGACGTTATTGTGGATGCTAGAAAGTGCTTGCTGATGGAAGCCTGATATGGTTGCCTCCTGAGAGACTCTGCCAGAGCCTGACAAATAAAGAGGCAGATGCTTGCAGCCAACCATTGGAATGAGCACAGGGGTCCCAAATGGAGGATTTGGAATAGGGACTGGAGGAGCTGAGGGGGTTTGCAGCCCCTTGGAGGGAGCAACAGTGTCAACAGGCCAGAGCTCCCCAGAGCTCCTGGGTACTAGACGACCAACCAAAGTGTACACACGGAGAGACCCATGGCGCTGGCTGCATATGTGGTACAGAATGGCCTTGTTGGACATCAGTGGGAGGAGAGACCCTTGGGTCTGAGGGTGTTTGATGCCCCAGTGTAGGGGAATGCCAGTGTGGGAAGACTGCAGTGGGTGGCTGGGGGGTGTGTGTGAAGCACCCTCATAGAGGAGATGGGATAGAGGATTTCTGAAGGAGAGACCTGGAAAAGGGAAAGCATTTGGAATGTAAACAGAAAATATCCAATAAAAAGAAAACAAAACATAAACAAAACAAAACAAAACAAAACAAGACAGGGAATCCAGGAAAGCTAGACACTGAAGCCTGTGCTCTCTGCATGCCTCCAGCTGCTTTAATTCATGTGGTCTCAGTGTGGACTCCATGTTTGTAAGTTCTTGGTGTTTTGTTCAAAGAATTGAAAAAGCACATAAATTACAAAGCAGCTGCAGCGGTTTTCATTTGCTTGTTTTGTTTCTCTCTCTCTCTCTCTCTCTCTCTCTCTCTCTCTCTCTCTCTCTCTCTCTCTCTCTCTCCCTCTCTCTCTCTCTCTCTCTGTGTGTGTGTGTATTTTTTAAAAGCAAAGTCAAGAAGCTCTAAAGAACATTCAGAGGCTACCTGAGTTAGAACATTCAAGAGCACTGACTTACTGTGTGTTGCCTCTGCTTGGTTGCTCACTAAGGCTGAGAGGTGGGTGTTTTCCTGCTTCGGTGATAGTCTTGGGATACATAAGCCTTTCTTTTCTGTATATGTACTTTCCCACAATGCACTTGATTTTATTTCATGCCCACACTCAGTCATGCATAAGAATAAGACTTTAAATAGGATATTCCCTTAAATGTTCATTCTGAGGCTACCGTTTGCCTTATTGCACATACACTTAAAATCAGTCCAGTCTGACTTGGCTTACTCCCCTCTTTTCTGGATATATTCTAAGGTGTATATGGTCACAAAGGGGAAGTTATTTAGGGTTGCAAGGTAGCCAGAGGTTGAAGTGACCTGATTGCTTCGTTTGGAGAGGGATGTACATACAGCTCGATGCAGGGGAGGTCCTAGGGTGCTATGTGCTTCCTTGAAGAATGCGAATGTGTGAAGCACAAGTCATGTGGGGCCATTCATTGCTAAGCTATCTCTGTGCTTCTCTGCCTCATTTTGGCTTTTCAGTCTTGCCTTGACTCTGTGACATAAGAGCTAGGCCCCTGTACATTGCTACCTCCTTTCGCCGCTGGGATATCAGTTGACCTGATTATCCACTTTAACATTTAATAAGCACACAGATAACAGAGCTATGAAAAAAATGAAATGTTAAATGAAATGTTAGGAAGCAATATGCTATGTCTTTTATTTAAAGACACTAAAAGTTAATGTGAGAAAGAACATAAATTGATTTTAAGATAGTATTTACTGAGGCAGGTCTTGTCTCTAGAAAAAAAATAAACATGCCTAGATAATAATAAGAATTTTTTTCATTATATAACTAGTTTTTATAAGATCATGTATATATCCTGACTATCATTGAATTTGTATTTATTCTGATATTTAAATTCAATATTTTATTCTAATTCATCCTTATAGGCATCATTATTTCCTGGATATCATTATAAAAGTCTTGTTTATTTATGTTGATATTTTAAATTAAATGTTTTTTTTCTCTTTCTTTCTTTTTTGTAACTCATGTTTGTCATTCTGTTTGTCTTCTTACAATTTGGAAAAACTAAACAGAATAAGGAGTGGATGAGCGGGGGTGGGGGTGGGGTAACAGGGATCTCCTGTGCCCAGATGTTCATGAGTCATTTCATAGCTGTTTCCCTGGAGGCTGCGAGGCGTGTGAAAGAGCATTTGCACAAGAAAGGATGTAAGCTGCAGAAGCCAGGAGCTATTTGCTGTCTACCAATCTAAGAACCTAAGAAAACCTATGGAATTGCCTCACTATAAAAATAAAGCTAAGTATTCTCTGTATAATTTCAAATATCTCCACGAAAACCAAAAATATTTAATTGCCATGTCTAAACTCTAGGATGCTAAAAATTTCTAGGTTTTGTTTTGTTTACATTAAGTTAATTATGTATGCTATCATACTCACCAGGGCACATGTCACATGGATGGAGGTCAGAGGTAATCTTGAAAAAGTTAGTTTTTTCCTACCATGTTCTGGAGATCAAACCTGGGCTGTCAGGCTTGGTGGCAAGAGATTTTAATGGTGAACCATCTCAACAACCCCAAGAACCATTTTTTTTTCAAGAGATAAGATTTATTAACTTTTGTCTTTGTGGCTGGGTGTTCTGCCTGCTTATATGTCTGTGTGCCACAGGCACCCATGGCCTTCTAAGGCTAGAAGAGGGCATCCGAGCCTTTGAAACTGGAATTGCAGGAAGTTGTTAACATTTTCAGTGGGTGCTGAGAATTGAACATAGGTCCTCTAGGAGAGCAGCAAGTGCTCTTAACCACTGGGCCATCCGTCTCTCCAAGCCCCATCCACAATGAATGCCGAGAGTGTATTCCTGCTGCCCCCTCCTTAGTTAGGTCTCTCTGGAGAGAATACAACTCTTCTCCACCTGTGGAAGAGACAATCACCAAAGAATTGAACTGGTGGAATCAGAAAAGATGTGTAAATAATAAGCATTCAGACTCGCAAATGGATGTGTCCCAAGTAAAAGAAGCTACAAGTTACTTTTCACCGAATGGAACGGATCTTGGGAGAATCAGCAGAGTAGTCTGTTGAGTGGAGCTGTCTTCCATGTGACTTTAGGCTTACATCTGTGAAGGGCTATCTATTTAGTGGATTCACGTGATAACATCAGCGTCCCTGTTATTTTTCTGAAAAAAAAAAAAAAAAAAAAAAAGAGTCCTACTTTTTTCTTTGAAGACTCGGTCTTTACTGCTCATATATCAGTCATACAAATGGCATCCATGATCTCTTCTGTTGCTCCTGAGCTAATATATAAGCTCATCGTTCTCACTGTTCTCGTAATTTCCTAACAGTCTTGGTCGATCTTTTATTTTCAAATATGAGTATATGCATGGGTATGTATACCACTGTATGCTTGCTTGTTTTTATTTATTTATTTATTTATTTATTTATTTATTTATTTATTTATTTTTGAGATGCCCAATGACATACCAGCCTTGACTGAAATTGACTTAATCACTGACATTTCAGAGATACACACTGAACATTGCATGTTTGCCTAATCCATTTTGAGGTGCATCTATCACTTGCAACTGGAAGGAATCTGGACTAATACAATCTCTCTTGACCCCCTTGGGCCACCTTGTGCATTCTATTTGGAAAATAATTGCTTTAGAAATGTGGACAGACACATTATGGGAGTTAAAACTCACTTAGGTTGGGATGTAATTCTCCAACCAATCCATCATGTCACTCAGGATCTATTAATCCTTGTCCTGTAGAATCAGAGTAACACTGCTGCTCCCGTTAAGAAATATGACCCCTGCTGCCTGTAGAATTTCAATCGAATTTTTATGCACACAAGTCTTAGCACATAAAAGTGGCATGAATCAGACCAAAACATACTTCTTCCAATTAAAAGGTGTGAAAAGAGCAAAGAGAAATGGTCTTTTCTATTTACCCAACTCAGCAGCTGGCCAGTTCATTAGCGAGTCCTGAAATGCACATAGGTCATAGGCTTTCGAAGTGTGAAGACTCCTTTATAACGAAATCTCAGAAAGGCAACCTTTAAGTCAAAAGTACTATTCCCCAATGAGGTTTATTAATTGAATCATTTGTTTACAAAAGGTTAACGTGGCTCTAAGTGACAGAACTGTTTGCACAGTGGCACCAATATTAGGAAAGCTTATGTGTAATGCATTAGTAATGTAGAGAATAATGCAGCCCGAGTGGGGGTTATTTGTTTAGCACATTAAAATCCAGTTATTTCAACAGCTCCTGAGCGTGAATTGAATTAGCTTATTAAAGTTAAAAATAGTCTCTCAAATATTGCTAATGAATGCCATGAAGTCATTTATTTACCACCATCTCTGGATTTATGAGAGACTTAATGTTGATCATCATTTGGATAGTAGAAATAGTTATTATTATTGGTTTTATGAAGTGATTTTAGGAGGAAATTCAGCCACCATTTTTAAGTGTCTGTGTTATTTTTCATTCAGTGCTAAATTTTACTAGGCATGGTGTTTGTTTAAAGTAAGAATGTATCTAATACTATCAGAAAATACTATCTCTTTTTAAAGCCATAGCTCACTGTAAAGAATGTGGTGGGAGAAATCAATATTCTCATTAAAATTATACCTTTTAAAAGATTTTATTTTGTCTGATAGTAACTCACTACTGGAGTTGAAGTTTGTGCTGGACTAAGCCAGTTTTCAAGTTGAATTAAAAGTTTATGCATTTTGAATGATTTAGATAAATGAGAACTGTTTTCTCTATGTTCAGAGATAGATAATTACCAACTAAAAGATTCTCCTAACCTTTGTAGGTTACAGAAGTAGTTAAAAGATATCATCTTCTTTAGGGAATCCCTTTGGCAACCTTTATATATAAGATGTGGTCATTTGACCATCTTATAATGGGCTATCCATGAAAAGACTGTACTAAAGTATGTAGGCTTGTCTTAGCCAAGACCCTCTTTCTCTCTAGTGAGGGTCTACATGGCTTAGGGCCCAGATCACCCAAAGGTAAAGAATCGAACCCACACCTTGAGTGATAGAGCGGAAGAGAGTTCCCAGATAGTTACAACCATCTTGGATTCTTTTCTTGAATAAGAAATCATATGTGGCTGCTCTTCAAGAGAATGTGGGTTCAAGGTCCCAGAACCCACATGGTGGATCACAACTCTCTGTAACTCCAAGCCCAGGGGATCTGACTCCCCCTTCTTCTAGCATCCTAAGGAACTTCATGTAACTAGTACACAGATGTACTTGCTGACAAAACAACCACACACACAAATTTAAAAAATAAGGGAAAAAAGTGAGATATATGTATTAATGTATTGAATTAATAAATTATATCCTTAAAAACAAGCTATTTTAAGCCATCTAGATATGACCCACATCAGCAGATAAAATTTTAACATATCAAATACATGTACTTTACTGATGAACCATATGAAGATACTAACTATAGAGATACATTTTTATCCATTCTTGCATATTTTTGCTCTTTGGTGGGGAGTGAGGGTCACTAGGTAATTAATAGATGCAATATAGTTTTCATGGAAGTAGAACCTAGCTGGAATGGAATGGTCAGAAGTCTTCTCCAAGTAGGTTAAAAGTATGGGTTTGAACACTTATTACTGGGGGGATCAGAAACCAATAAAATCATACAACATATGCTATAAATTGGTCATGATGATGGACCCCATTTCTGTTTGGGACCTCACTCAGGGCCCTTCTCTGACAGGATTTCCTTTACCAGGTCTCTCAGAACAGCATCTCGGAATCTATACAGCCTCTAATCTTGTTTCATTTGTCAGCATCGTTCTCACTACTGCTGGGTATTATATAGTCTTTGTTGTTGGTAATCACCAATAAAATATATACTCAATGATATAAATTAATTATGTTCACTGTTATATCTGCAGTGCTTGTAAAAGTCTTGGCCTATGATTGAAAATAAATAATACTGTATTAAATACCTAAGTGATGAGTGGTGATAATTATAATGTTGTACATTCATCATCACTATTAACATAGTCTGGATAGATACACTGAAGGTGGTGTTGGGTTGTATATAATGAATGCATCTGTCAACCTACTTACTCAATAGCATATAACTGCATTCTTACACACTGTTAACTACTGACCTGGATGCTCAACGTCTGGCAGTGAACAAAAAATAGTTTCTGCCCTAGTAGAATTTAAATTCTTCCTGGAAAAGAAAGCTATAAAAATGATAAATGATTATATGATATTTCAAAAGAAAAGCCCTAGGAGAGGGAGTTCTAAGACAGTGTGTAAGGAAATGTCTTTAGTCATAATGTAGCACTTGAGCTGAGACACAAACGACATGAGAGAATGAGCCAGCCATGCGTGGAGCATGGACAAAGCTCTCCAGACTAAGCAAAGCACAGGTGAGAGTCTAGTGAAAGGAGGCCAGGCAGGCTGATATGAGGGGAATAAATTGGCAGTAGAAAATGAGCAGGGGATGCTGGGTTGTTCAGAGTATGCAGAGTAATCACATGTAGGGAGTCAGACTGATGCAAGACTTTCTCAGAAGCCCTGATGAAAGGACAAAGGGAGCTTTAGTTCTGTGACTTTGTCTAAGAGTGGAGTTGGCAAGACCAGTCTAGGACTGGAGCCAGTACCTCAGAGGAGTAAAGGTTGTGGTTTCTGGGAACCCAACTTCCTGCCGTGGGCTGGGTTATCACTCCTTAGGCGGCAGTGTCTGTTGTATCCCATGTTCTCTTTGCCAGTATTGTCTGACTATGTTCTCTACTGACCTTGGCTGTTTTTTCTCCCTGAAAGTAGTATATATGATCTTATACTTCTTAATAAACTTGCTTGGCATAAGTCATCAGCTATTACTTATGTCTTTATTTCTCATTGTTCTTTTCTCATTCTTGGCTCTCCCGCTCAACACCTTGCCATCTCGGACCCTTATTGTTGCTGGTTCAGGACGATGGTGGACATAAATACTTACTGTGCTTGACATGATACCCACTCAAGGATTTGCGTAGAAGAATGATTTTGAACATGACTCAATGCTAGTCTTTCAGCAAATTAGGGCCTTATCTTTCCAAAGTTAAGAAGCCATTAGACTATCACCAAATGGTCAGGTTTGGATAAAACTGAATCTCTGTATCTTGTCTAATTCATATGGCTGTGTGGGCCTATGTTCCCTCCTGAATGAAGCTTGTTTATAACTTGCTCACATTTAGCTCACCTATGGTGAGTTGGCTGCCAATGTGTGTGTGTGTGTGTGTGTGTGTGTGTGTGTGAGTTTTAACTCACAGAGTATTTCAGAGGGATTTAAATACACTAACTAAATGCTGATCTTCACTGCCAGTTGCATGCCTAATTAGAAAACTCAGCACTAAGCCCCTCTTTGATGTTTGCTTCAAGACTTACAATTGCTTTATAGAGTAGGGGCGACTTTCTTTTGATCAGAAAGATGCTTATTTCTCAGGCTCTTAGTTCCTAACCCCATGCTTGTTTCAGAAAAATCAGGAACACTGCCTAGTTGTCCTGTTTACCTCCTTTTGAGGCGTAGCAAGGGGCTGGAGACTCAACGATCAGCCCGATTAAAAGAAGAACAGCACCTTTCCTTGAAACCTTACAATTATCAGGCTTTACTGTGCATTAGATTTAGGGATTTTTATTTAATGACTTTTTAGAGATGCTTAGTCTCACAGTGCTAGAATACTAATTACCGCACTGTGTTGCATTAGGAAAAACAGCAAATTACTCAAATTTTAATTATGATATTCAACTTTAAACAAGTGTATAATAATTGACTTTGTGTGCAATAATTGATTTGTCATTTAAGCAGTAATTTTTTATGCAAATGGACTACTTTATATGTGTGAACCAGTTATTATAAAATTAATTACTGAATATAATATCTTGCAGAACTGATGACCGAAGTTCTTCTAACTGGCTTCTCCATTCATGAGAAAGCTGGGTTTTTATTACAGTGGTGAGATTTATAATTCAAGGAAATTAAAGCACATTCTACATGCCTGCTAAATGTCTTTCATTGTAATTATTCTTTTCAAGAACACCAGAGACACTTCCTTGAGTATGTCCATCAAGAACTGTCAGTCACCCCAAATCCAGTTAGGCATTTCAGATCCTCCACATTATACAGATGTGGAAATTCTGTAACTAAACATTATTTGGAAAATGTTTAGTGTGAGCTCTCACTAACTATAGTTAAGTCTAGATTCCTTTGTGAGATGGCTATATCTTTTTTGAACATTTTACCCGATCCGGTACAGAATCTAGAGATGATAATGAGGAGGTATTAGAGCTCAGACTTGACAGAGAAAGCCAAAGACTCCTGACACCTATACATAGCTCATGACTTCACACAAACATGGCAACTTAACTACCAGAGGCCTATCAAAACTTGCAGGAACTACTCTAGAGTTTTCCAGGAAACTCCTCAAGTCATCCAGTTAACCTGAGATAGATAGATATATGGACAAGCCCATATGATATTCTTACTCTCGGTCCCTAAGCTACCAGAGCGAGGAACTCTATAAACCACTTCTTTCACAACCTTCAAAAGTAAGAGTGGCTCAGAATTGAGGTCTTGGGAACTAATTAACTGTGATAATATTTTGAGGGACCACAGTGAAATTCTTTAATTTTCTTTAATACTACTCAGAACTCATTTCTTTCTTTGTTCAGTTTAGCATCCCACAGTTATCAGGAAACCCATGAAACAGATTCTAGCTATTTGCTTTCCAGTATATCCACAGAATCTAGAATAGTCTGACACACAGAAAGCACACAATAACATCTCTGAAATGCATATCTCCTTTATATATAATAATCAGTCCTTTCATCACTTTCATCACTAGAGAACTAAATAAGATGAGTTATTAATGTTAAAAAGTGGGAGGTTTTGTTTTTTTTAGGGAATAGGCCATTTTACTGTTAATTCTAAAAATCTAAAGTATATTATTGAAAAACTACATAGAATTGATTTTCCCCTCAATATTTCATGAAACCACTCATAATGGCACTTTAAAAATTACTAAATTGTAGTTATCACACAAATAATGGTTATTTTCAAAAGAAATTCCACTGAAGATAATACCAAAAATAGTTGATAGTATATAAGGTTAAAATTGTTTGGATTAAAAACTATTTTACTATTCAACAGCTCTCTATAACTACTCAGGTTCTCAGCCTTCCCCCATCAACACACCTCTTCTACCATGGTCAATATGGGATGTCTCTCCACCTTTCTAAGGATCTCCACTGAGCTGTCAACTAATAATTCTCCATCTTCTCATCTATAAAATGAGCTAGTAATATCCAAAAGTGATGAAAGGACTGATTACTATATATAAAATAATTTATATTTATAATATGTAAATATATTAGTAAACATTAAATCATATTAAATTCATATTTATATGTGTACATAAGTTATTAACAATTTCATTAATTAATAAGATGACATGAATACCATATACTGAATATACCTTCAGAAATGAAGTCATTTTTTTGTTTATGATTTAAGTGAAGATTATAGAAAATATCAAAGTATTGGCATTTTCTGTATTATCAACAAATAGCATTTAGAAAGTATCCTAAATATACATTAAAAAGAGTTAAGAAAAGTTACACAAAGAGAAAAGAGGTCTTAAACTCATTGAAGTAGATCCTGTTCTTTTAGTGGAAACTACTGTCAACAATAAAAGAACTTCCTGGGGAATCACCATCCATAACCTCAAGCTGTACTACAGAGCAATACTGATAAAAAATAAAAAATCCATGTTAATTCTAGTTTAGCAACCTCTGAGATTCTCCAAAAAGGCTCAAAGTCTCACACAATAAAGAACTGATCTTCTGGTGATGGATCCAACCTTTGACATGAGTGGGTCATGAGGACTCTAATCAATAGATTCCTTCATGGATTCAATTCTACTAATTTGATGGTATTATTGGGAGGTAGTGTAAACTTTCATGGATGAGTCTTAGTTGTAGGTAGCATGTCTCTGGAATGGGTTTTGGGAATGTCATCTCATCCTAGGCTCCTGGATCTATCACTCTGCTTCCTGGCTGTCATTATGTGAGCAACATCTCTCTACCATACATTTCCACTTTAACACTTCTGACTGAAAACATGAACCCAAATAAGTCATTCCTCATAAAAGTAGTTTCTCACAGTAATGATAGTCTATTATAGTTTATCACAAAACTTACAGATTTCTGTCTCTTTTCCTCATTGTTTGTGTATGCATGTATGTATCCATGTGTGTGAATCTGTATGTGGACATAAGTAGGTCAGAGGTTGATGTCAGATGTTATCCTCTTTGTTTCACTTATGTTTGAGACAGTGTTCCTCACTGGACTTGGAGATTACCAATTGGTTGGGCTGGTTGATCAGGAAATCCCAGCTTCCTCTTATTTCTGTGTCCTTAGTGCTGCTGTTACAGATGTATGCATCCACAGCCAGCCTTTACATGGCTGTTATCGCTTATGCAGCAAGCATTTTACTTGCAAAGACAACCCCCAGCTCTTGTTTTTCATCAATTTATATAAAATAATCTACCTCTTATTCTAATCACTATCACAGAGTCTCTAAAAATTCTACCTGAAAACTATGAAATGTAAAATTGTAGTTGTCTTCTTATTAAAAATATACTTATGTGACTGGGGGGCATGGAAAATGTTATAGGTTATGGAGAGAACTGTGAGGTACAAAAATATAGACTATGAAGTCTTGCCTTTTTTTTTTTATCAGCCCTCCAGATATTCACATGGTGTCACTTTACTGGACTGTTCTCAGTCCCCACTGAGCTGCTAACTGCTAATGACAAAAATGCTATTATCCACAACTGTGTCTAAGTGCTGCCAGCACTCTTTAAGGCTTAAAAATCTCGAGACTCAAATAGATAGGTGTCTACTCTGTTTATTAGGGACCTCTGACACATAATAGGGGGTAAAATCATATTGCAGGAAGGATTCTTCAGGTGCTCTTAAACATGTTCAGAAGTCAACCTTCAGATAATAATTATCATTGTATCACATTTTGCCTCTGAAAATATTTTGACACACAGTATTTCATATGGTTCTCACACTGACACAGTATAGTAATTAGGTAAACACTGTTATTATCTTCAACCAACAAATGAAAAAATGAGGGTTTTGCCGTGTAGTGGACTTAATCTGTCTTTCCAAATGTATCTACTGACTGATTCTGTGAAGATTGTTTTGAATTTTAGACAATTTTATCATTTGCATTAGTTACTTTTTTGTTGCTATGATAAAATACCATGATCAAAGGAACTTATAGAAGAAAGAATCTTTTTGGCTTATGGCCCAGAGAGATAAGAGTCCAGAATGGCAGGATGGCAGAGTAGCAAGTAGCAAATACAAAAAGTAAAACCAAAAGCTAAGAGCTCACTTCCCCAACCATAAGTACCAAGCAGAGAAAGCAAGCTAGGAGTGGTGGAGGGTTCTGTCCTTATGTCGGCAGGACATACATTAATCTCAAAGGCCAACCCCAGTTACATACTTCCTTAAACAAGGTCACACCTCTTAAATTTCCAAGACTGTATCTATCCCTGGGGATTACATATTAAAATATCTGAGCCTATAGAGAACATTTTTACTCAAACCACTACCACCATTTTCATCACTTTTAGTGATTTCCTTTCTAATCCTGTAGGGTCTATTATTAATATAGCACCTGGACCTAAACTTTTGCTGTACCTCAGTTATTAATGTCATAATAAAATCACCTTTATGGGACACTATTCTTCCATTGCTCTTTTTTAAAAAAAAGATTTATAAATGTTATCTTTGTGTTTTTGTGTCTCTATGTGTGAACACGTGTGTGCAAATGCCTTCAGAAAGGCATTAGATTCCTGGAACTGGGATTACAGGTAATTGTAAACTACCTGCTGTTGGGTGCTGAGATACAAGACATCTTAAGGTCCTCTGGAAGAGCAGTCTTTACTCTTAACCACTGAGGCTTCTCTCCAGCTACCATAATTGGCATTCTGGCTGCTGCCACTGTTTCTTGCTCTCCACAGAGCCCCACAAATAATTCTTTAAAAGGCAAATCAAGTCAGGTTCTGTCACTGATGTACTCAACAGCTAATAGCTTCCCAATTGATGTAGAATAAAACCGAGGGTTCTTATAATGATAGGAAAATCTGGGGATGATCTGTATGGTTGATAGACTTTGTGCTTTTTTGATGTAGCTTTCTGAAGTGAAGACTAAAGTCAAATGATCAAACCAGGTACTCGATGTCTAATGTATTGTTGAGTCTTACAGAATGACCAAAAGGGCCAACAGAAATCTCCTTCTTCAGCACTCATAAACCCACAGGTCTTCTCCCCTCATCTCTCTTGCCATCCCAAGCCTTCTTAATGTCCATCACTGAGGCCAGATCACATTAACTTTCCCATTGTTTCATGAATGTCCTCACTTCCGGGTACCACAGGAAAAGGGCTCTTTGATTCTCTGTATGTAGGGGAACAATGTTCTGATAATTTTTAAGGCTTTATTAAGTTTCTTACTTCCTGAGACCCATTGCAATATTTATCGCTGGTCAATCATGATCAGAACTCTTCACATAAATATCCCTCAAAGAGAGTTTCTGGACATAAAGGACCACAAATATTCAGTTAGACTAAGTGATCTTCATGCAGACCCAATGATAGGAAAAACAAAACAAAACAAAACAAAAAACAATGCTGAACCCTTACAAAAACCTATGTCAGCAAGAGGGTTCCTACTACATGTACAATGTTTACAGAGATGCATAAGGATCAGCCTCCACACCTGTACAAAGTGGCAGCAGCAAACAATCAGTGGCAATCTCTGTGTTGCTTTGGGAAATAACCATGAATAGACAATAGGAAGAATCTCTTTGGATTGAAGTAATCACAATAAACTTATTACTCAAAAGAACTTCAAAATATTATGCTTGAAACTTATAGAAATTTATGATATGGACTGTCACACTCAGAATATTGTTTCACCCTTTCTTAGTTTGCTATGATGGAGGTAAAAAAATAAATACTACTTGGACCCAAAAATATATCTATCTTGAAGGTAGATATAGGTATAGAACAGAGACAAATGCTAGATAAGTGCCAGATGATAAATAGGTAGATATTGATAGAAAGGTAGATGATCTAGAGATAGCATAATAGATGCTAGATGATAAATAATAGATGATATATAGATAAATTATTGATAGACAGATATACAAGTGATATATAATAAAAAGATTGATATATGATAGAATAGGTAGATGATAGATAAGAAACAGATGGCATAGGGATAGATGACAGATGGATAGATGATAGATGACAGATAGTTGATAAATGATTGGTAGATAAATGATAGAAGGATAGTTGACAGATAATTGATAAATGATTGATAGATAAATGATAGCTGATAGATATGTAGGTAGATGATAGACAGATGATGTATAGATAGATGATATGTAGGTAGATGGTATGGATGGTAAAGAATTGACAGATAAATGATAGGGTAGATAGATAATAGATAGATGACAGATAATAGACAGGTAACAGACTGCCCTGACCTGCAGGACTTAAACAACAGGTTTCTCAAGGGAAAGGAACTACAATGACAAATTTGGGATCAGAAGACACAAAGGAAGGAGACAAGACAAAAATTCCTGTTCAAGTCTCATTTACTCTTGGGAAATGGAAGGTTTATAAAGCTGAAAGCCACAGATGATATCTACTCAGGTACCAGGAGAAACAGGTGCTAGGTAACGCATTAACGTCAAAGAAATGTCTGCATTGTAAAATTTCCTCATTGTAAAAGGAAAGGAATGTCTTCATTGTAAAATGTCCCTAGTCAATTATGGTATGGAAGCAAGATAGTGGAAGAAGCAAAAGAGTGTTAGATGATGACCCAGGGACAAGATGGAGGCTGAGATGCCAGGGGCTTCTGGGCCTCAACACGTTCCCCTTTTTTATATATAGAAACAAGGCATACTTAAGATGGCAATGTCTAAAGTGGCATGACCCTAGAGACTCCAAGGGGACTGTGCCAGTCTTAGGTCAGAGAGGTTGCAAGGAAAATCATACCTAGGATGGTTTTACCCATTATAGGGGGACCCCATCAACTTAGCGGGGTTCCCTGTCTTAGGTTGCCATTCATACTAAGGGCGGCTTCCTCCTCTCAGTTGCCAATCACTGGCTACCCAGTCCATCGCACTGTAAAGCTGAAGGTCCAAGTATGAGCTGGGTTATTTTAAGGGCCATTTATAAGAATGTCATCAAAACCATCTCCCAGATCTGACATTGCCAGATGATGGTAATGAATCTGCAAGGGTTGGGCCTTAATTGCATCTATTGGTCCGTAAATGAAGGCCATAATTCTATTAAAAAGAAAAGGTCTTAGTGATAGTAGAATTTGTAAGCCAAGCACTGGGTCAAGGAAGGGGAGAAGGTAGCGCAGAATTCCATTCCAGGTGCTCCACATAGTTATTGAAAGGTTCCTGAAGTCTCTTCTTCCAGTCCCTGCAAGCTTCTTTCATAATACCAAGGTCCTGTAATACTCACAAGCAATAAAACAAAGCTGGTTGATAGACCACCATAACAGACATGACAGGTTTCAATGCCTTAACACAATTGGAAAGAGTACAATCAATACAACTTAAATACAACATTAAATGCTATGGAAGAAAAAGTAATTTTAACATGACCAATCAATAACAGATTTGGAGCCTTAACACATGCACAAACATTTGTTTGAAATCTAGATTCTGTCCCAATTTTTATCTATTGCTAATACATCATCATAGAGAACTGTAGCTAATTTTCAAATGTCTCTAAAACTGTCCAGACCCAGCCTTCCAAATGAAGACTGTTATTTCCAAATATTGGCTTGATTTATAGATCAGTCTACGATTGAGTCAGAATAACTGGTCACATTAAACAAAAGAGAAGAGTCATCATAACTTCTCTTTTTGATCAAGTTTTTGATCCATGTTCTCTGTTCCATTAGGTCTAAAAGCTTGAAGCAAAGCAGTTTGTCCAATCTGGGATATAGGCAAGCAAAGGTGAGTCAGGAACATATGTCCAAAACAGCTTCCCAGTCACCATTGTCAGGGCACTCTGAAAGCTCACAGGCCAGCATCATTCTTTGTCTTAGCATCACCATGTCACACCCTGGCAGCTAGCATGCTCCTTCAGCATCCTGGGGAGAGAACACAAACATGCCCTCTTTCCCATACTGAATATCTGATCAGGACCATGCCATGTGCCAGTATGTGGCGTGGCTCCTTCCATTTCACCTAGGCATAAGTATGCCTTCTTGTAACATGCCATAGACACTCAGAGAATTCTTTGGCATCAAATTTTAAAAATTTTGAATAAAAAGAACATGATTTAAACACATTTGTGGTATACAGCAATATAACTCCTCCCTTTTCATTTTATGAGATATTATTTTAAAGTTCCACAATAACTGTTTCTTAATACTTTGTCCTTGAAGATTATAAGGAATCCCAGTAATATGGGTAATGTCAAATTGTCAACAAAACATCTCAAATGCTTGACTGTAATAGCCAGTTCCATTATCTGTTTTAATCTGATTTGGAACCCCAAGCATATATTTAAAAAAATTAATTCAGGCAATGACTAACTATATTTTTAGTTGCTTCTCCTGTTAAAGCAGTTGCAACTAGAAAGTCTGAAAAGGTGTCAATAGTCACATGTACAATTTTAGCTTTCCAAATCAGAAATATGTATAACATCTATTTGCCATAATTGATTAGGTATAAGTTCTCCAGGATTAGCACCATTATGTGGTACAGGTAGAAACTGAGGACACTGAGAACAAGTTCTTTACAATTTGATGTGCACATTTTCTAGAATTACCAAATTATTGTCTCAAGCCATTACTATTTTGATGATGTAAAGAATGAGACTATATGGCCAGCTGTACTTGTGGAAGGCCTATAATCTGCCTGGGATACAAGTCTGCTGTGGCACTGCCTTAAGGGGTCTTGTCCAGGCTGTCCAGGAGGAGATTTTAAATATCCAAGGACAGTCCTTTAAAGGAACAGTGTTTTCTCTTGAGTTGTATATGCATAAACAATGACAAAATTTGAGAATTAGCAATATCTAAAAAGGAATAATTTCAAGCAATTGTAAACCCTGATGTGTGTGTGTGTATATATATATATATGCTATCAGTATACAAATTAAAGCTTGATTTTTTTTTTTAACATTTCAAAAGTAGTGGTTATGAGCCAGGCATGGTGGCGTACAACTTTAATCCCAGCACTCGGGAGGCAGAGGCAGGTGGATTTCTGAGTTTGAGGCCAGCCTGGTCTACAAAGTGAGTTCAAAGGACAGCCAGGGCTATACAGAGAAACCCTGACTCGAAAAACAAAAACAAACAAACAAACAAACAAAAAGAAGTAGTGGTTACGGCGCATGGTTCATTTATCTGTGCTGAAGCAGGAGGAAACTCAAAAGAATAAACATGTGATCCAATCACATATACTTCTCTCCCATAGTAGGGCTGTTTATAAATATAGTAGATGTATTCTTTATGGGATGCATTGTAGAGAGCCATATGGGCTGCCACCTGGCAGGAATCTGACATTGGCCAAGGAAAAGGGAAAAAGCTTCACTCTTTAGGCTACAATAGGGAAGCAGGCCAAGGTAGGAGCTTCCATCCCAGGGTGGAACAAAAGAAGTAGGCTTCAGGCAAGATCCTGGGCCTGGACAAGGAAGTAGGCCCAAGTATCTCAGTCATTATGACAAGGCCTTTTAAACAACTGTCACAGAAGTAATCACAGGACTTTACCTACTGCCTTGCTAGTTCCTTATTGCACTGTTCACCCTCAATATCTACATGCAATCAAAATGGCACAAAAAGCAGATTGGAAAAATTAAATTGGCCTTTAGTCTCAGAATTAACGGGGGTCATGCCACAATGCTGTCTAACTGTCCCCCCTCTCTTCAATCCTTATTCCCGTGCTAAAGAACCTGCTGACTGACTGAGTGGACCTGGTCAATGTATGCATAAATTTATGGAAAATACAAAAGTGTACATAGAAGCAAATTTTAACAACTTATTTTTTGGATAATGATTATCAATTTTGCCTAAGAAGTTTGCTGTGTAATATGCCAAATATCAGTATTCTTTAATAGCCAATTTACTTGCTGTTTGAAACAAGGAATAGATGTCTCATCAGGTTTTTAAGACATTCTTTCCAAAATACGTTCATGGTTCTATCCTACAGTTTTTTATTAACACCACAACAGCTTTATAACAGGATGTTAAAACTTTACTTGGAGATGCAGAAAGATGAATCCATAACAATCCTCTCTTTTGCCAAAGAATTGCTGTGGACACATTGAGTAGCAATAACTAACATTTGACTACAATTGATTACAATTGATAAAAATTGATTACAGAAGCTTTCTCTACTTTCTGCAAAGCTATTTGTCTCTCACCAGTTAATTTGCATCTCCCTTGATAAAGTCCAACAAAGGCTTAAGTCCTCCTGTGTTGAGCTTAAGGTGAGGTCTTAGCCAAAAAATGCCTCCTGAAAGCTTATGAAAATAACTTGAAGTAAGCAAACCATCTTTTCTTTCTTGAATTTTCTGTGCCACAATTTGTCTAGCATATAACTGAGGCCCCAAATACTGAAAAAGATATTGCCTCTGAATCTTCTCTGGAGCAACAACTACTCCCCAGAAATTAAAGTTTTTTGTATAAGAGCAAAGGTTTGCAGGAAAACTCCTTCACGGGACCAGCTAATAAAATATGATAACTATATACTGAAAGATTTAAAGTCCTAACTTCTTGCATTGAAGCAGAGACAAAAATATTTTTTTTCACAATGTAAGGCTATTAGCCATTCCTTGAGGCAAAAATTTCCAATGATACTGCTTCATAACCCATGAATCAGCTCACTAAAAGCAAAACTTTAAAATTAGTTCACTAGAAGCAAACCCTTTACAATTATAAGATTGCAAAGGACTAATAAAAATAATCTTCCAAATCTATAATCATTCTATATGGCAGACTAGATTTTAATACTTATACAAGTTCCATAACTTCATTAATCTTTCTTAAATCTTATGTTTGAAATTTGTTTTTTACAACACCTGGATAGATCTGTTAAAAATGCTGTTCTGTCTTGAATCTTCCTACGTGGGGAACCACGTGGAGCCAGGATTGATGCAAAAAGCAAGAGGAATTTCTTTAGGGAATGAGGTTACAAGGAGTTCCCTTGTCTGAAGGTGGGCAACAGTCCATCCTGCAGGTCAGTTCCCACCCTGTGGTCTGAGGAATGTTAACTAGCTTCTCCTTTCTGGAGGGGCAAGTGTTCATGACCTTCTCAAAGTTCCTGAGCTGACCTTTTCAATCTGATCAAACTGCAAATTGCAGCCAATGGAGCACTGGCAGTTCAACTATAATTTTTAAGTTTCTGTTGTAACACCAGAGTACAACCACAATTTTGGGAAGCAAAACCCAATTTTAACAGTGTAAACAATCTATTCTCTTTAAAATCAACACTAAAGGTATTACTTTCACGATACAAAGTTAAGTGTCTTCCTACTTTTGAACTGCAGTTATTGAGTCTGGACCATTCTGATATGGTGGCCCAGAGCAGACGAGAACTTTGGTAAGTAAAATTCAACATCTAACAATCCAGTCTCTCAAAAAAAAAAAAAACACCAAATGAAATGCCTCCATGCTACAAAGTTTGGCTGCCCATTCCTGCACATGAACGCAAGACGGTGTAGCCTCCAATACCTCAAAGATACACTGCCCTAATCCTATTCTCTATAACTCTGTTTTCTAGGATAAGGATTACATAAAATATTACCCAATTTAGAAGTATCTGTAGATACCTGTTTCCCTGGGTTGGCTCATGCTACATGTTTTAGTTCTGAATTACTCCAACCTGGAGTTACTAGTTTTATGCCAACTTTCTGTTACCAATGTTACACATTTTTTAATCATGCCCAGTAACTTATAAGCCAATAATTTATAACCAAGATATGCAGGACATATTTATACTTTTAAAACCAGTCAGAAAAAAAAAATGAAATGGCTGCATACATTTACCTATTTAAACCAGACGAAATTCTTAATTTTTCTAGCTGTAATTTCAAGAGTGGAACACCTTGTCACCTGCTGAACCCAATAATCACAGTCACGGAGATTATTCTAGGAGGAACAGTTCCCTTAGCATAGCCTTGAGAAGCTGCTTGCCCCTTTAAGAGTGGCTTTTACAGAGAAGCTCCTAGGATGGCTTCTCCAGCTGTGCTAGACTCCTAACTGCAGGCACAGGGCTCCAAAGGCCAAATTGAGACTAGTTTTTATTTATTTTGTTCTCTCCCCCCAACTTTTTTTTTTTTTTTGAAATGAGTTAAAACTAAATCAAAGGCTGAACGACCAACAGGTAAAGTTTTAACCATTTTTTCTTTTGAACATGAAACACAGAGCAACAATCAAACCACAAAACGAAAACAAGGACTTAACATTAGTTTTGACGGACATGGACAGATTGGCAAGCCAAGGAAAGATAATAGACATAGAGGGAAGAGAATTAGACTTCCTGAAGGGACCCAGTTATCCTCCCTAAGAGATCCAGAATTAAGCATTCCTCCAGTAGGAGCCGGAGAGGCAGCAGGATGTCTCCCAACCTCCTCCTGTTCCTAGGAGAGCTCTGAAACAGCTTACATTCATTTTCCTTCTCTTTTGCCAAAGCATCCACAGATAGTCAGAGAGGACTGCTTGTCTGAAACTCATTCTCCAATGTCTCAGGCGCAAACTATCTCTAGTCAGGGTCCAAAGACTAAAAGCACCTATGAGAATTAACTTTGCTTTTCTAGATTTCAGCATCGCTCTATACATACACAAAACACACTTCACCATTACCTTGTCCTTCTACAAGGTTTATTCACCGCTGGCCCAACTCTGTAATAATCTTAGAAAGCGCTGCCCACATGCTCCCATCTTTTAAGAACAAGGGGAAACCATAGGAAAATCTCTTTAACAAAATCAAAACATATAAGCAAATCATGTATTTTAACCTTTATCCCTTGCACCTTTAAAGCCTTTTTCAACCGTTCCACAAATAATTCATGGCTATTCAACGTCTGTCCCAATGATCACCGTGAATTTACTAGGATCTCTAGTCGAGGCAGCAGGTTCCTGCGCAAGATGTCTTCCACACAAAACACTGTGGTTATCTTCACTGGTCCCTTCATACTCAAGCCCTAAGCTGGGCTCCAGCTGCCTCGACCTGCAGGACTTAAACAACAGGGTTCTCAAGGGAAGGGAGCTACAAATGACAAATTTGGAATCAGGAGGTGTGAAGGAAGGAGATAAGACAAAAATTCTGTTCAAGTCTCTTTTACTCTTGGGAAATGAAGGGTTTATAAAGCTGAAAACCACAGACAGTATTTGCTCAGGTACACAGGACAAATCGACGCTAGGTAACACATTAAAGTCAAAGGAATGTCTCCATTGTAACATGTCCAGAAAGGAATGTCTCCATTGTAACATGTCCAGAAAGGAATGTCTTCATTGTAAAAGGAAAGGAATGCCCTCATTGTAAAATGTCCCTAGTCAATTACAGAATGGACACAAGGTAGTGGAAGAAGCAAAAGAGTGTTAGATGATGACCCAGGGAAAAGATGGAGGCTGAGATGTCAGGGTTTTCCGGTCCGAACAACAGATAGATTGATATATAGATATATAAATGGTGATTGATGCTAGGTAGATAATACAAGGAGAGATAAATGAGTCTACAGTTTTTGACAGTATGTATGTGTCCATGTATATGCATGTGTTTTAGTAGGTGGATGTATTTGTGTGTGCCTGGTTGTGTGGAGACTAGAGGTTGATGCTGGATGTCTCTCTTATCTTACTTTTTGAGACAGGGTCTGTAATTAAACCTGAAGTTCACTGATTCAGCAAGACTAGTTGGGCCAGGATATCTAAGGATCCTCCTATCACTGTCTCCCCAGAGCTAGGCTTACAGGTGCCTGTGAGGATACCCCGCTTTGTGTATGGGCGTTGGCTGTCTGGACTCAGATCCTCATGCTTGCACAGCAAGTACCTTACTGACTGAACTATTTCTCCAGATGTAAATCTATTTCTTGGCATAAGAGAATATTTTTAAGATTATAATACCAGCATGTTCACTGGGATGGTTTGTATATTCTTGGACCAGGGAATGGCACCATTTGGAGGTGTGGCCTTGTTGGAATAGGTGTGACCTGGTTGGAATGGGTGTGTCACTGTGGATGTGGGCTTAAGACTCTCACCCCAGTTGCCTGGAAGTCAGTCTTCCACTAGCAGCCTTTGGATGAAGATATAGAACTCTCAGCTCTGCCTGGGCCATGCCTGCCTGGATCCTGCCATTCTCCCACCATGATGATAATGGACTGAACCTCTGAACCTGTAAGCCAGCCCCAATTAAATGTTGTTTTTATAAGACTTAACATTGGTCATGGTGTCTGTTCACAGCAATAAAACTCTAACTAAGACAGAAGTTGGTACCAGGGACTGGGGTAGTGCTGTGATAGGCCTGACCATGCTTTTATTTGAAAGAATGTGGATTTTTGGACTTTGGATTTGGAACTCAGTGGAATGCTTTAAATGGGGCTTAATGGGTCATCCTAGTAGGAATATGGAAGACTTTGTTGCTGGGAGTAATTTGAACTGTGGTGACCTGGCCCAAGAAATTTCAAAGGGGAAGAATTTCAGTTTGTGGCATAAAGACTGTGTGGTATTTTGGTGAAGAATGTGGCTACTTTTTGCCCTTGTCTGAAAAGTCTGCCTGAGGCTAAGGTGAAGAGACTTGGATTAATTGCATTAATTGCATTGACAAAGGAAGTTTCAAAAAAGCCCAGCAGAGACTTTGTTCTCTGGTTAAGTCTCACAAAGAGAAGTTTGAACTAGCATAGCAAGCTTAGAAAGGCAAAATATAAAATATATGGTTCGAGTATTAAAGGCATACCAGGAAGTGAAATGGAACAAAATCCTGTGTTCTAGGAAGTAACAGATTAAGGGAGTGGGACCTTGGGGCAAGATCCTACCCAGTTTAATTTAGATCCAGGCATGGTGGTGCACACCTTTAATCCCATGAGACAGGCATGCTGATCTCTGCATTCAAGGTCAATCTACAGAGCAAGAACCAGGATAGCCAAGTTTAGGCAGTGAAGGATTTAGAAAACATAAAGCCAGTGATTATAATAGTACAGGAAAGCTGGGCGTGGTGGCGCACGCCTTTAATCCCAGCACTCTGAAGGCAGAGGCAGGCGGATTTCTGAGTTCGAGGCCAGCCTGGTCTACAAAGTGAGTGCCAGGACAGCCAGGACTACACAGAGAAACCCTGTCTCGAAAAACCAAAAAAAAAAAAAAAAAAAAAAAAAAAATAGTACAGGAGATCATATTCTAGTTCCTGTAAGCAGCAGAACTCAGCAGCTTCAGCCATGTGGCTCTGGCTCTAGAGTTAAGAATGGAAGGAACTACTGGGACAATTGATGCTGGTTAGCTGGAGCTAAGACTAGCAATTATTAAGAAGAGACCAGCATCACTGAGTTGAAATCTGGGAGTTGTTTTCTGGGAGCACAGAGAAGCTGTGTTCCAGAAATAGCCAAGGTTGTACCTCGTGCTGCAGCTGGATTTGGTAATGTGTAAGAATCACCCAGGTGGTAATGGTTTTGAAAGCATGAAGGGGTCATAAAGAACAACTGAGACTTGACACTGTGAGAGGTCATGGAAAGCCACTGGAGAAAGTATAGCCTCAGCTGTAGTTGATGACCCAGGACTGAAGGGGTTAGGCAAAGGATTTGATGCTTGGCGCCATGAAGAGAGCCTATGAGAGGCTATTGGTGAAGCCTAGATGGAGTGAAACACCCCAGTGTATTGGAGATGTCAGTATGATGGGATGATCACCAAGAACAGCAGCCGTAGTGGAGTGGATCAACCTGAGTATAGAGTGCTACAGAGGACAGAGATGGAGAAGTGATGCCAGCCCTTAGGAGGAGTCCAAAAGATCAAGTGGAATCCCAGATACTGAAACAAGAAGCTGTAACATTGAAATTGCCTTGGAGACTTTAAGATGTTAAAGATGCTAGAGCCATGGGATACATGCTGAAGAAAGCTGCTAACAGGGAGTGGAACTAGCCCAGGAGAAAGCAGTTTGTTGCAGTCAACAACGATGAAAAAGGAATGGAGATCTGAAGACTGCTTTGACATCAGCCATGGAGATGCAGAGTTTGGAGTTTGCCCAGCTTGTTTCCTGACTTGCTTTGGAGATTACAGTTAATTAGTTGGATGAATCTCAGGACTTAGAAAGTTGGACTAAATACATTTTGCATTATGCTATGTTTAAGTATGGCCCCCATAGACTCATGTTTTTGAACAAGTCTATGAGGGCCAGGGAGTGGAATGTGATGGTTTGTATATTCTTGGACTAGGGAGTGGCACCATTTGAAGGTGTGGCCTTGTTGAAATAGGTGTGACCTGGTTGGAGTAGGTATGTCACTGTGGGTGTGGGCTTAAGACTCTTACCCCAGTTGCCTGGAAGTCAGTCTTCCACTAGCAGCCATTGGATGAAGAAGTAGAACTCTCAGCTCCTCCTGCACCATGCCTGCCTGGATACTGCCATGCTCCCACCTTGATGATAATGGACTGAACCTCTGAACCTGTAAGCCAGCCCCAATTAAATGTTGTTTTTATAAGACTTAACATTGGTCATGGTGTCTGTTTACAGCAGTAAAACCCTAACTAAGACAATCATGCATTGTCAAGATCTTTCTTGAATTCTGGTTATAAATCCTCTGTTCACTCAAACATGTTGTCTTCTTCCCCTCTAGGTATTTTTATATTGGCTGTAATATGAAAGGAAGACATTTGAAAATGGATGGTTTAAAGTAGGCCTTCTCGACATTAAGTGATGAACAGAAGAAATGTGAAGCATAATAATCTTACTATAAAGTTGGCCTGTTATACTTTCAGAAAATGTCTGTATAATCTCAATCTCTCAGATCTACCAACACAAAGAAGAGGGAGAGGAAGAAGAGGAGGAGGGGAGGAAGAAGAGGAGGAGAGAAAAGTCATCTTATTTCCACTGAGATGGATAGTTCTCTTTTCAAGTAATAGAACCCTTAAATTCCTATGAAATGCAATTTGAAAAGAAATTTAACAGGATGCTTAGTGTAGAAGCCTATAATCCATCAAGACTGCAATAGAGTATAGACACAGGAAATGGAGACGTTTCTGAATAATCTATTAGTCTCAATTTGAAGCAAATGGAGTTAGAAAGAAAACAACTACATCTGTGATGTCTGCCTCTATTGTCAAGTAGGAAGTAAGTGAGGCCTGGAATAGAAACAAGAGTCAGCAATGCCATGTCCTAACTGCTTAACACCAAACTCATGCTAAAAAGAAATTGTGAGAAGTACATGAAACAATATCCAAGATCATGCATATAAGTACAGAATGCCACTGTTGCCTAAAGAAAACTCTGGGTTTAAGGTTTTTCATTTGGCTTTTAAAAAATTTCCCCCACTGAAACCAAAGCACAAAAAGAGGTTCAAACTCCCCGATATCACTGTTCCTAGATATACTGTCAATTCAGAAGGACTAGGGGCTAAAGGATGTAGGAAGAAAGCCCAGGGACAATTCTTCAAGACTGGAATTATTCATAGTCCCAGCTTCTCCCTCAAGCTACCTAACATATCAGGGAAGAAAAAAAATCTGACATTTAAACTTTCAACACAGTTTTAAGGGATATTTTGTAAAATATCCCTTAAATAAATAATAAAGTTGTAAGAGACTCAAATTGTTTCCACTCACATTCTTTAAGTTCAAGCAAGACAATCAAATCTTATGAAATTAAGGAAAACACAGATCTTCCAATCTTTAGGGAAAGCTTAAGGTAATTCATACTGAACCCTTAGTCCAAAGACCACAAAGAAGCAGGGCGGGGGTGGGGTGGGGGTATGGGATAAGGGGTTTCTGGAGGTGAAACCGGGAAAGGGGATAATGTTTGAAATGTAAATAAATAAAATAAATAAATAAATAAAAAAGAAAGAAAGAAAAATATAATACATAGAAAATATTTCTAAAAATAATTGAAGAGTTATGTAGAAAATTTTCTGATAAAATTGAAGATTTTCATGAAAAAAAAAAGAACTCGCTACTGCTCATGTTCATATGTGGTTGGATATTTGTTGTTCATAAACGTTTGGACAAGGGAGGGACCATTTTGATAGAAACTCAACTGGGAAGGTTATTTATATCATTTGGGGGAATAGAGGCAGTCAGAAAATTTTAGGGCAGAAAATGCTATCAACATTTGGGTAAACAATACTTGAAGTTTACAAGCTGTGCAATCTAGGACATCAAGTCTTGAGAACTCATGAACTGTGCAGCACTGATCTTACCTCGTTCCATCTACATCTACAGTTTCCTTGAAGCCTTACCTTGTGGTTCTGAAGCTCTGATAATAACACCACACGCTTCCTATGTGCACAAATTAGTCCTCTCATCTCACGGAGTGTCCCAATCACATTTCATTTCCTTATAAAGCAAAGTCCACCTAAAAAAAGGTTGTCAACTTGAGAATGGGAAGGGTTTGAGGGGAGATAGCTGGGAGGGGTGGAGGAAGGAAAGAGGCTTTTAATTAAAACATTGAGTTTAATTAATTCATTTTAATTAAAAGCATTTTTAAAAGATATAACCAGACCTTTTGGTGTTTAAGTACTTGATAAAACAAAGGAGTTTTCTATTATCTGTGAACAATTAATGGGTTACCTATAAAAGTATAAAAAGTATAGTGATTTTATAATAGTAAAATTTATCAATCAGCATACAGAGTATTAAGGAGGAGAAAAGGATGTGATTTGGTAACTGATTAAAACTGTCATTCATTGGGGCTCATTTAAGATACTTTGAGTTCATCCTAGTTTATGAAATACACATCTCAGGAATGCTTCCTGAAAAGCTTGTTATATGTTTTAGACAGCTGAAGGATAACTCAAAACAGACCTGGGAAGTAATTGCTGTCTTGAAGGAGGTGGGAAAGGGCATAGTTGGATACTTGATATTTACAATGTACTTTGCAATCACTAATCTTGGGCAGACTTTGTGAAAGATAAGGGGGATGGGGGGGATTCTAACATTCTTGGTTCAGGTTAGAAAGGGTCTGCTTAAGCAATCAAACTTCACCTCCAGATCTGCTAGCCCAGTTCCAGGAACATCTTAAGAAGCCCATTTAGTTTCCTAAAGTCAGAGTATCTGACTAGAGAATTAGAATACTCAGTTCAGGAAACAATCCCCCAAAGGTTAATGTGTGACTTTATATCTTGTAGTAAACAGAAAAGAGAGACGAAAGGAGGTGTCCCCAGATGCTCTGTTGGCTCATGTTTGTATAAAAACTGTGTTTGCTTTTTTGCTGGCAGCTGTGTGTCTTCCAGAGACATGGAACCTCTGCCTGTTTCCTGCTCAACATCTTGTTTGTTTATTTATTTGTTTGTTTTCATCCCTTCTTGAAGTGTGAATGGTACAGACCAGGCAAAAGAGGACAGAACAGAATGTTCTCGAGTGTGAAATTGAACCCTTAGCCAAACATTGGAAATATCCCCTCTGTTCAACTGAAGTTCCATTAACTCTTGTTTATTTCCTGATGCTACCATGGTTCTTTTTGATTATGTCAAGCCTCAGCTGAGGAAGTTGCTGAAACTGTCTGAGAGTCGATTAGTAAACTGGGAACTGTTATATCATTAAAAAAAAAATTCCCAAGTATGTGGGCATGAGGGCATTTATCTCAACTGTACCTTAAATGATAGAAGTTTAGCAGTCCCCATTACAGATTAGCCTCGTAGATAAGCACTTCTCAAAGTCAGGCATCAAGACTAATGAGCTGAAACGTGGTGACTTTTTTGTTGTTGTTGTTAAAACTAATCTCATAGAATGGCACTGAACAGCTGTTGGAGGGACCGTTTCATTTGCTAAGAGCTTTCTGCTGTGCTTGTGCTAAGACTTTTAAATCTTCCCTTTCCATGTATTATCTCTCTGTAAATACCAGATCCTTATTCAAAACTATGCCCTCTATATTTAACATGGTACTTTCAAGGTGCCATAAACTTCAATTGTCTAAAATTGCAAGGAACACAGCTCCTGGCACATAGTTGACTAGGTCTGTTTCCATGTTCCAAGTCTTTCTAATTTAGAATGGCTTTCTTCTTTAGAAGAAGTAACAGGTCTGATGTAGTTACTGCTCTGAGGATTTTTGTTGTTGTTGTTCATTTTTTGTTGGTTGGTTTGTATTGTTTTTGGTCAACTTGACACAAACTGGAGTCATCTAAGAAGAAGGAACCTCAATTGAGAAAATGCCTCCATCTGACTGCCTGTGGACAAGGCTGTGGATGGCATTTTCTTGATTTTTATGGTGTGGGTGGTCCTGTACCTGGGGAGGTGGTCCTGGGTTGTATAAGAAAGCAGGCTGAGCAAACCAGTAGGCAGAGGTCTCCTACTGTCCCTGCTTCAACCTCTGCCTTGAGTTCCTCTCCTGACCTACCCTCATGATGGATTGAAATCTGTAAAGTGAAATGAACCCTGTTTTGGGTCGTGGTGTTTACCACCATGGAAAGAGAACTAAGAATGCTCCTCTTTGTAATAGTTTGTTTTGTATTGACATCTTAAAAACCCAATAGAAATAGAATTATTTCATGTAGGAAGATAAATGCAAAAGCAAAGAGCTGTTCCATCTTAGGGCAAATTACAATGGAATAATAAAAACTTAACTCCTTTTCAAGTGGTCATAATTTTCAGCAAGTCCCACATGAGCAGTGAAGTGTGGTATAAATGGTAATTCATCAAGAATATGGAAATGAAATATGTAAACCCATTATGATGAGCATTCTCACCTGCCCTTTGTGGGATATGGTTCATTCATTCAGACACCACATGACCCTATCATTATAGGATAATAGACACACACACACACACACAGAGACAGAGGGAGTGAGTGCACATATTTTTTTGTGTAGCATGATATACAATGCCTCACACACTGTTGGCCTTCATTAAATATTAAATAATAATGATGGGCAATCTGCCTCACTTGAAAAGTAAATACTGCCTCATTTTAAAAGGTCTTAATTTTTCATGTGTGTAAGGGACCATACTTTGAATTTATAGTGGTATTTTAAAATGATTTACTTTCAAGCACTAGTTTCATAGATGAGTTAATTGCCCTGGTTTTCAGTGTTGGTTCTGAGCAGTGAGAGAACGCAGCCTTGTCTCTTCAGTGTCAGAGTACAAGGGATAGGAGCCAGGAAGGGCTCCTGGGATTCTAGCTGGCTACCCACATGGGAACAAAGTGACCAAGGCTCATTGCTCTCCAGAGACTGTAGTAGATATCACCAGAGAGGGCCCTGTAGGGTATCCTCCTGCCTTTTCTCATCTAAAGAAAAAGAATCTCACTGCCTTGGCAGGTGGCTTTACCCCAGCCCCAAGCAATCAGGCCACTAAGGGATACATTTTAGCCTAGATGTCTAGTGCTCACTCTTTAATTAAAAGAACACATGAGAATATAAGTATCTCAACACATAGGGAATTTGTGGTCCTCAGGTTTTGTCTCTCACTTACTCTCCCCTTGAGGAGTACATAGCAAACCCCAGTCAGCTGTTTTAAGAGCCGTGGAAGGCGAAGAGGAAGCCATGATTCTTGGGAGGCTGACAAATAGGGAGCCTCAGGGAATGAACTCCACCATTCCTACTTTGCTGTCCATCGGCCAGACATGACGTAATTTGAGATTTCCCCAGAGCCTCAGCTTTTCCAGCCTCCCAGTGCTTCACGCTGCTATTGCCAGTGATTGTTCTTCAAGCTGTTGCCTACGGAATAGCTAGCTCTGTCCACATCTCACCAAAGTAATTTCCATATTAAACATTTTATTCTTAGAAGTTGCAAGGGATCTGTTTTCCTGAATGAATTCATACTGACTTAACCCAGATAGAGGGATAGCATGGTCATAAGCTTATATTGGTTACTGTTTACAGAGGGCAGGGGAATCATAAGCACTAGTATTTCATTGTTTTCTTGTTACTGGGTTTTTTTCCTTTGGTTGTTTTTGTTTGTTTGTTTGTTTTGCTTTGTCTTTGCATAGTATGAAATGTTTATTTTTTTAGCTATGTAGACCAAAGTCAATATGATCAATTTTCCTAAGGAAAACAGGAGAGGGTATAGGTTTAACACAACATTATTGCAGGCAATTAAAAATTTCTAATGTAAGCTAGCAAAGCCCATACAAAATTTAGAGATATAGAAAAACTCAATTGTAGCCACTATACTTTGTTTTTAAAAGGAGCAAACTATGTATTTCCTCCCTCCCTCCCTCCCTCTCTCCCTCCCTTCCTCCTTTATTGTTCTTTTCCTTTCTTTGGTACATAATCTCACCATATAGCTTTGGTTGGAGCTCACTATGTAAGTCAGACTGGCTTGGAAGTTATGGCAATCCTCCTGCTTCTGCCTCCTGAGTGCTAGCATTCTAAGCAAGCATCACCACATCTGGTTCAGACCTTTTGTTTCAATGCCTTACATCCTCTAGCTGGGAACCACAAGTGATTTTACTCCCTGCTTGGGCTGGTTTGTGGCTCAAGGGTACAGCACTTGCCACAAGACTCTGGGTTCTATGCATAGCATTGTTTAAAAATAAAAAGTCATTGCTCCAGACTGGCAGGTCACATCTGGAATATTCCCATGCCAACTCAGGAGATGGGGGGACTATGAAAGCATTCTGTGTGTATGACAGCCGGTAAAAGAATTCCCCTGGGCCATTCACTTTCAAAGGGACTGGCTGCACTACTTGACTTCATGGCGGGGCAACCAGGCAGGTATCCTTGAGGATTGCCAGTGCTCACTTAAACTCTCACTACAAAGCTGTTCCCCCTAAAGGCAAAGGAGGTTGCATTCAGCCTCCTAGAGTTGCACGGACATATTTTACCCTTAAACTTCCTCCAGCGGGTCTTTCCTGCCCACAGGATCACTTTCCATGTTGCTTAGATTCCTTCCTCTTATCCAGGAAGTTCAAGTGAATTTTACTCACTCTTGAGACGATATAGTTGGAAAATAATAAAGACTTTGGAGTGCGGCAGCAACAGAGAATATCCAGAGAGGAGGAACTTAGTAATGACTTAGAAACAAAGCTTCCTATTGGCTGCCAGAACCAAGGGCCCCAGCCATCTTCCTTGATGAGGAAGATGCCTTGTTGTTTCTTCTTCCTGCTTTCTTTTCCTTTTGTTCCTTCTCCTTCCTCTCCACCCTCCTCATCGTCTTCCTTTTTTTACTTCTTCACAGATTCGTCTGGCACCATTTGCCCAGTGTGTGCAGCAATCCTAATCTGGTCAAAAGGAACCAGAAATCACAGTATAACCATCTCCAGCCTTGTCCATAGAATTGCCTTCCTGATACAGCTGTTAGACAAGAATCAAGGTCACATGTGTTTGTTGTGACTTGAGAAACAAAGTTTAAGCCAATATGGCTGCTGAGGCTGTGGAGGCAAGGACAGGAAGAAGCAGAAGTGAAATGTGTCCTCTTTGAAGCAGAAGTGAGATGTATCTTCTTTGAACTCTTTTTGTGCCTGTCCACAGAATATAGCATGCGTGATACTCAGCACCAGCGTGGATATCTCTTTCTCTTAGCCACACTAAGGAGCACATAGTTGTTGATAGTGATTCCTATGCTATTTTATGTAACTGTACGGTTATATATGGTTAATCTTACTCTACAATTTTATTGCACTTATTTTTCTTCTGTTTGATCTTTTCTGTCTAAGTTCCCTTTTCAGAGCAATGGTACGAATAGATGACTTATTGCTCATTCAAGCAACATTTCTCATATATGCTGTGATAAAAGTACTTAGATAAAAGATACAAACTTTAGGACAGATATTACACACTTTACTTGAAGTAGAAATGTAAGGATTCTTTTAAAGTTGGTTGGATGGTGTTTTGCTGGGGCAAACATGTGAAGGAGTGTTCTCATGAGGTGGACACAGGTGAAACACACAGGCAGATTTGTGAAGGAAGATTTCACTGAAGCAGACACAGGAAAAAGAATGTTCTGCTAATTAAAGCACTTGAAAAGACATTCATTTGATGAAGGATTCTTCACTAACAACACCCATGTATTTGTCTGCCTTATATGCATTGTTGAACTCCATTCGTTGGGACTCGATAAAGAGAAATGCACCAAAAAAACTTCTGGTGGTGTACTGTGGCTTCTCGCTGCTTCCACAGACTTGGCCTGATTGGCAGAGTCATGTCAGCTGAGACAGACTGATGTGCTAAAGCAAGATACATGCTGAGGCAAGACCCATGGAGGGCATCTGATTTTTGGAGGGAGTATAAAAAGGACTCAGAGAGTGACGTAGACTGAACTTGGTTTGTTTGACTTGCTTACATAGCTAAAAGCTTGTTGGTCTCACTTCACTGATCCAGGTCCCTCCTGCTGAATTGTTCCAAGGCTGAGGTCTGGCTGTCTCTGCTAGGTAGTGCCACTACTGCTATTAACCTGACTCTACTGAACTAGACTTTACTACACTGTAAAGTGTTTGCAAGTAGATCTTGCTGCAGCTACTGACTCCTGTGATCTGAGCTGCTGACTTCCTGACAACACAGATACGATTTGCTCCGAAGAACCTTCCTAAACAGATCCTCTCCTTCCCTCTTCTCATATCCTTTCTTTTCCACTGCCTCTGGTGGGTGGTGGGTTAAAAGAGAAGTTAAAGTGTTTAAGAATCATCATTAAAAGTAGGATTTAAAATATTAAAATTACGCATATTCATTCTACAGTCATTCTGGTCATTGCCTGCTTGTGTGTGATAATTTTCATGAATCCTGAATTCATACACAGCAACCTACCTTTTCTCCTGCCCAGTGAGTTAGAATTTCATTTTTATTCCTTATTCCTTCTTTTCCCCCTTAATATTTCGTATTAACTCTATTTTGTATTCCAATAACTTTCCTAGGAGGAAAAATGATTATTGATACTGTATAGTGGAGAAAATATGGCCTTTGAATAGGGAGAAAACTTTTTTGAACCCCTCCTTATTTGTTACTAAATTCAAGATGTGCTACTTAAACTTTTTGACTTTCACACATAAAATAAAAGTAAAAGTATAAGTGAAAGTTGATGTGATATAAAGATGCAGGAATATGTTTAATACATTATTAACTATGTTATGTTATAAATGTTATTTTTCTTGAAAGAGGACCTCTCTTGAGTTTGCTTTGCTATGAAGGTGGCCTGATTGTTTTACCTTTGAGAGTGCTGTGAGATCAAATGAATGTGTGTTTAGCACAGAACCTAAAAAGGGGCATTACCTGCTTTTTGTTGCTAATTCCTCAACAAGGATTGCTTCTCCTACAGTTCTGCTCTTCCCTCTTTTACTTTCCTCCCCCTTAAAACAGTCTGCTTTTCTCAGACCTAACACTAGAGTTCAGAAAGCTGCCCCTGATGCTAACCTTGGGTCACCATTTGTCACCTGCAGAGTTCTGTGTCTTGGTAAAGGTTAATCTAGTTCTGTGAAGCCTCCACCCCCACCTCCCACTCACCAAACACCTGCAGTTGTAGGCATTCGGACGCCTAAAAGATGGCTCCAGCCTCCGGTACACCGTAAACAATGCCACTGCACAGGCGCTAGCCCGAATCTGGAGCCAACCCCTCTCGAGAGGGTGCATACAAATCAAAGTGCCGGCAGACTTACCAATCCCAGGAGGACACACAGCTCTCCCCAGTGCTGGGGTGTATATAAGCAGTCCTCCCTGGGTTTCCGGAGGTTCCGTAGCAGCGAGGTATTCCTGAAATAAAAAAGGCTGTTGAGAAGGCTGGACGAGGTGAACACAACAAATTGGTGGCCAGCACGGGGAACCGAGGATCTTGTGGATTCAGAACTCTTCAGCTGAGGAACTGCGGTACCGGTAAGTCTCCCAAATTGATCCCTGGTTAAAAGGAGGGATATGTTTTTCTCGCCCATAGACCTAGTGTGGGTAGCTCTTAGTGTTTTTGTTTCATTTTTTGTAATTTCTGGCCTCTGCTTTTGTATGATAGAAGCAGTTAAGGCAAGTCAGAAAATTTTCACGGAACAACAAGAAAGTATGTCAGAGGAAGATAGGAAACACATAAGTAAAAGAAAGAAAAGGGGCGAAAAAGAGAGAGAAAAGGAAAAGGGAGAAAAGGCAAATTCAAAAGGAAAAGGAAATGATGAGAAAGGAAAGGAAATAGGAAAAAGATACCCCTCATTAAAAGACTTAACAATAAGTTCAGCAAGTTCTGACTCCAGTGACTCAGAGCTTGATAAAGATGAGGAAGCTGACCTAGAAGAAGAGGCAGCTCGGTATGAGACGGATAGGTATGATCCAGATTGGTCATACAAAACCAATCCTTTAAAAAAAGGGGGGTCGGCTGGCAAAAGAGTAAAATTGAAAGTGCCGACCGCTCCACCTCTTAACCCTGAGTATACAGGAAAAAAGGAATCCACAAAAGCTGGTAAACAAGGTACCTCATTGTGCCCAGAGGTTTGGAAGGAAGTTGAACTGACTTTCCCTGTCTTCTTAGATGGCCAAGGATGACGGTATCATGAGCCAATAGATTTTAAAACTATTAAGCAACTGGCTGAGTCAGTCCATACCTACGGGGTGAGTGCAGCTTTTGTAGTTGCACAGGTCGAGGCACTTGCTAGATATTGCCTCACCCTGGGGGACTGGAATAATATTACTCGGGCTTGTTTGTCTCTGGACAGTATTTAGACTTGAAGTCCTTGTCCTATGAATATGCAAATAGTCAGGCAGCAACAAATTTAGCCACAGGACAAGATCCTCAGAGACACTGGGATGCAGACATGCTTCTAGGTTTAGGACATTTTGCTTTAGATCAAATAAATTATCCTGAAGCAGTCTATGCCCAAATAAATGAGATAGCTACCAAAGCCTGGAAGGCATTGCCGAACAAAGGCATAGTCTCAGGCAATCTTACGAAAATCTTGCAGGGTCCCACAGAACCATTTTCAGACTTTGTAGCACACCTCGTTGAAGCAGCCGTTAGAATTTTTGGAGACCCTGATATAGCTATGCCTTTGGTAAAACAGCTAGTGTATGAGCAATGCACTAAGGAGTGTAGAGCAGCTATTACATCCTATAAACATAAAGGTTTAGAAGTTTGGATGAAGGTTTGCAGAGAACTAGGAGGCCCGTTAACCAATGCAGGCCTGGCGGCAGCTGTAGTACAATTGGGTAGATCTAATAATGATACTTGTTCTAAATGTGGCCAGAGAGAACATTTTAGAAGACAATGCCCCGAAAATGAGAAAAGGACTCCATTAGATAAACCTAGACAGCCAGGAATATGCCATAAATGTAGAAAAGGAAAACATTGGACTAATGAGTGCAGATCAACAAAGGACATAGAAGGCCGACCATTACAAGCAGGATATGGTGGCACTAGGCCAAAAAACGGACAATGGGGTCCACGTTCCCAGGGCCCTCAAATATATGGGGCTCTTCAGAAAGACCAGACAAAACCTTGGCCATCTCTCCGTCATCCGAGAGACCACGGAGAGCCACTAGTGGCTCCACAGGATTGGACCTCCACTCCACCACCAGACTCGTATTAACCCCACAGATGGGGGTACGGCCCATAGATACAGATTTTAAAGGCCCCCTTCCCAAAGATACTATAGGACTATTGCTTGGACACTCATCTTCTGCTTTAAAAGGATTACAAATTACCCCTGGAGTGATTGATCCAGATTATACGGGGGTTGTGAAAATCTTAGTGGCCTCCCCCAGTGGCATTTCAGCTATCTCCCCAGGAGATAGAATTGCTCAATTATTACTGTTGCCAAGTTTGCATAAATATTTTCCAGCAAGTAATAAAATAAGAGGAGAGAGTGGAGTAGGTTCTACAGGTTCTCGGTTCACTTTCTTATCAATGGAATTAGGAGATGCCCCATGTTAACTTTGGAGGTTGAAGGACGATCCTTTCTGGGGTTGTTAGACACAGGTGCAGATCGCAGTATTATCTCCTCTCATGATTGGCCATCAAAATGGCCTTCGCAAACATCATCTCAAAGCCTCCGTGGTCTAGGTTATGAGACTGCTCCCCTTATAAGTGCTAAGGAATTGACTTGGAAAGATGAGGAAGGTAAGTCAGGGAAATTTTTTCCTTATATTGTGGATATTCCTGTGACCCTATGGGGTAGGGATGTCTTAACCAAAATGGATCTTAGACTAACTAATGAGTATTCCCCACAAGCCCAAGAAATTATGTCTAGTATGGGCTACACTCCAGGAAAAGGGTTAGGAAAGTCATTACAAGGCATGACTAGGTCAGTGCCTGCAAAGTTCAAACAAGATAAAAAGGGATTGGGTTTTTCCTAGGGGCTGTTGAGGGTGGTATACCCATTACTTGGAAAACAGAGGAGCCTTATGGGTTCCTCAATGGCCTTTTTCCTCTGAAAAATTAGTAGCTGCCAGAGAATTAGTAGAGGAACAATTGAAATTAGGACATATTCAACCTTCCCAGTCACCTTGCGATTAAGAAAAAAATCAGGCAAATGAAGGCTCCTGCATGATCTTCGAGCCATTAATAATCAAATGCAGATTATGGGCCCCATATAGAGGGGTCTGCCCCTACTTTCTAGTTTGCCCAAAGAGTGACCTATTATAATCATTGATATTAAGGATTGTTTTTTCTCTATTCCCCTTGCATTGTGTGATAGTGAGCGCTTTGCCTTTACTCTTCCTTCTGTAAATAATGAAGAGCCTGATAAAAGGTATCAATGGATAGTTTTACCTCAAGGGATGGCAAACAGTCCTAATATGTGTCAACTTTTTGTAGGAGAAGCCCTACAACCTGTCCATGATGCATTCCCAAAATTAAGGATAGTACATTATATAGATGAAGTCCTTCTTGCCTCAAACAATAAAGAAAGTTTAGATGAAGCCTATATTAAGCTAGTAAAAGAATTAGAAATGAAACAATTATTTATAGCTCCTGATAAAGTTCAAATGGGAAATTTAGGAGAGTTCTTGGGTGCTCGAGTTACTCCACATTTTATTACACCTCAAAAGATAGAATTACGTAAAGATCATTTAAAAACAGTAAATGATTTCCAGACATTGCTAGGTGACATAAATTGGATTCGTCCATATATGAGGCTATCAAATTTTGAATTAATCCCTCTTTTTGATATATTGAAGGGTGATCCACAGCTTTCATCACCTCGTGCTCTCACCCCTGAGGCCTGAGTAGCATTAGAAAAGGTAGAAAGACGTTTAGAAAAGGCCAAGCTGTATAGATGGAAAGAAGGAGAGGAAATCCTCCTATGTGTTTTGAAGACATTCTGTCAACCAACAGGAGTGTTGTAGCAGTCAGGTCCCCTATTGTGGATTTATCCTCATGTGTCCCCCAATAAAACCCTTGAATATTATCCCATTGCTGTAGCTCAATTAGCGATTTTGGGCATTAAATCATTCAACATTTTGGAGCACCCCCTCAGAAAATCATTACACCTTATAATGCTAATCAAATACAGATCCTAAGTTCTTTGATAGATGATTGGGCCCTATTGCACTGTAGTTTTGATGGGGAATTCGATAATCATTATCCCAAAGATCCTTTGCTACAATTTTTTAATGAACATTCAGTGATTTTCCCCAAAGTCACAGCATCTAAACCCATATTGGGTGCATTGGATAGTTATACAGATGGTTCTAAAACAGGTATTGGTGCCTATGTAGTTAATTCTCAAAAACCTGTTCTTTTTCAATACAATCCTGGCACCCCACGACTTATTGAATGTAAAATTGTGTTGGAAGTATTCAAAGCTTTTAAGGAATCTTTTAATCTAGTCTCTGATTTGGCTTATGTAGTAAATACAGTGCGTGCATTAGAAATTGCAGGACCCATTAGACCTACCAGCCCTGTGTGCACCATTTTATTAGAGTTACAAAAATTGATTTGGAAAAGAACACATAAATTCTTTATTCAACATATTCGAGCTCACTCTACCTTGCCAGGCCCTATGGCTGAAAGAAATACCTTAGTGGACGCTAGCACTCGCATGGAATTTATTTTTCATGCCACCCCACTAGAGCTTGCAAAAGATTTTCATCAATTGTATCATGTTCCTGCTGCCACACTTCAGCAGAAATTTGATATCTCTTGAGCCTCAGCACGAGATGTGGTGTTGCAATGCCCACAGTGTGTACAATTTCACCACCCTCCTCATGTTGGTATTAACCCTCGTGGATTGCTTCCTTTAAAACTGTGGCAAATGGATGTTACTCATGTCTCAGCATTTGGAAGATTAAAATATGTTCATGTTTCAATTGACACCTGTTCAGGTGTCATTTTTGCCTCCCCCATGTCTGGTGAGAAATCCCATAACGTGGTTGGCCATTGCCTAGAAGCCTGGGCAGCTTGGGGAAGGCCAGATAGTTTAAAAACTGATAATGGCCCCGCATATACATCAAAATCATTCCAAACCTTTTGCAAAATAATGCAGGTTAGTCACTCTACTGGCCTTCCCTACAATCCACAGGGCCAAGGCATTGTGGAAAGAGCACATCGAACCTTAAAAGAACTCTTACAAAAACAAAAAGGGGGAATTGCCGATGGCCGGCCACCCAAAGAACAATTATCTTTAGCCCTCTTTAAATTTTTAAATTCAGAACAAACATGGTCGTTCAGCTGCAGATAGGCATGCCATGACCTCACCTATCCTTAAACAGGATGTCAAATGGAAAGATGTCCTACCTGGAAAATGGTATGGCCCAGACCCCATTATTTCGAGATCCAGGGGAGCTGTTTGTGTTTTTCCACAAGGTCAAGAACACCCGATTTGGGTACCAGAGAGGCTGACGCGAAAATTGCTCCCCCCCCCCCCCCGACAGAGATATAGATTGTAATAGTTCCAGAAGGACATGTTTTTTAGCAGAGTGTTGGCAGGGTATACTGCTGTGGTTGTGAAACTTCCCACCTTTGTGCCTATAGTAGATTTTGAAATGTTTGCCACCTATGCCCATTAGGTGCCCCGTGTATAAAGTTGTACAAGCTAATTTCTCTCAGTCTCTTGAACAGATTCGCCTCTTATCTGAGTAGGAAATTGGTTGGCTAAAGCGGAGCAGTTGTCCAGAAAGCTGCTCCTCCAGATTGTCAAACTCAACAGCACTCAACTGGACCCCGTCACCTTGGGGGGCTTCACCTCCTGGATCACCAATGCCTTCTCATTTTTTAAGGAATGTGCAGGAATGTTGGCCTGGGGGGGGGGCAGTGGTCCTCCTGGGTTGTGTCTTTTGTATCTGGCTATTGTGTCGATTCAAACGAGAGCACGCTCAGTATAAGGCAGTGGTGTACCAAGCATTGATGGCGCATCTCTCAATGTTTGGCTGGCCTCTTTAAAAAATTAAGAGTTCGCCCTAGGTCATCTGGCAGTTGTAGTCACACAGATCCATGGTATCCAGTGACAGGCAACTTTCCTTATGCACAGACCAACCTAAGACATGGGGCCTGGAGGTGATAGGGTAACCCTAGGATGGGTAAGGCTGTGACATGAAAGGATCGACCTAAGACAGGAGCCGTGGCCGATGGGCAGACTTGCCCAGACCTAGCCCAGCATCATATTATTAAACAAAAAAGGGGGAGATGTAGGCAGCCAGACGCCTAAAAGATGGCTCCGGCCTCTGGTACACCATTGCCATAAACAATGCCACTGCACAGGCGCTAGCCCGAATCTGGTGCCAACCCCTCCTGAGAGGGTGCATACAAATCAAAGTGCCAGCAGACTGACCAATCCCAGGAGGACACATAGCTCTCCCCAGTGCTGGGGTGTATATGCAGTCCTCCATAGGTTTCCGGAGGTTCCCGTAGCAGCGAGGTATTCCTGAAATAAAAAAGGCTGTTGAGAAGAATCCGACCATGTTATGTTTTTTCTTGCTGGACGAGGTGAGCACAACATGCAGTGATGCATTGTCTGTGTCAGTTTGCTTACTCATTTAGCCAAAAGTAATCTAGCGATCTAGAAGGTTTATTTGTGTATCTCTGTGTCAGCTACTCCCCACGGCCTCTTAGATATTTTGCTTGCCCAGTCAGACCCTTGCTGGTTACTTTATTGTTGCTTTCACTCAATACAACTCAAAGGATGAATCACTTATTGTGGCTCATGGTTTCAGGGGGTTTGATTCACTTGGTCCCATATAGTTTGGCAAGATATCATGGCAAGAAGGATGTGTGTCAGAGGAGATTCTTCTCCTCACTGTGGCTATGAAAGTGAGAAAATGGAGGTATGAAACCCCCTCCCCCAAATGACTTACTTACTCATTGAAACCTCACCTGCTACTGCCCATCACCTTCCTTAAATGCCATCATCTTTTTTTTTTATCATCATCTTTTATATCTAGCAAGGGATGGATCTATAGGGCAGAGGCATTGCTTCCCAAAGCCCATAAGCTGGCTGGGAGCCACTCTCCTAGCATATCAGCCTGGGGTGCATTTCTTATAACATAAGAGCAACAGCATAGCCCATGTTCTAGCAATGAGTCTCTTATTATTATACAATTTATTTTGCAGATCATTAAAAAATGCAGCAGCCTTTTGTCTCTGTTGATGTATTTGCCTTCTATCTTGTTAATCAAAATTTAAATGGTTCTTAATTTATGATTGTTTGGTTTAGGGCTATTTCAGCCTTAGTATAGTGAGAACTAGAAAATGACTGGTAGAAACCATACCTTCAATTTTGAAATGTGATTTGTTCCAAGGCTAGCTATATGGTAGAGGGGACTTTGTTATAACTCTGGGCAACAGCAGTGGGTTGCAGCTTCCTGTCAGCCAGTAATCATAAAAGGAAACAGTCAGTCCTGTACACTGTGCTATTGCTCAGCTGTGAAGTTTAGTAGTTTGTGTAGATTAAATACCATTTAAAATACATTTTATGTTTTTCAATTGAAAATATCTTTTTCATACAGTATATTCTGATGACAGTTTCCTCTTCTCTATCTACTCCTAGATTCTCTCTACCTTACTTCTCATCTAATTCCATGCCTTCCTTTTCTCCCTCTAGAAAAATAGCCAAATAAAACAAACAAACAAACAAACAAACAAACAAACAAACAAAAATGTTTAAGAATGAACAAGAAATACACACACACACACCCTAAACCCATAAAAACACAAAATCAGAAACTATAATATAAAAACAAAAGACCAGTTAGATGAAAACTGTCCAAACAAAGTAGTATGAGACAAAACTTTACAAAAATATCATTGAATTTGTGTTGTGTTGGTCATCTACTCTTGGGCCTGAGGTAGGTCTGCCCTTAAGTGTGGTTAACATACCTACACAGTTTGACTTGATTGAAAAGTATTAAGTTTTCCTTTGCAAGCTGTTGTTAACTGCAGATAGCTTCTGAGTTATAGACTAAGTTCACCTGGACATGAGCCCATCTATAAGCTGTGTAGTATCTGATTTCTCTTTAAATGATACGCATTTCAAAACTTTAGTGAGACAAGAGTGCTGGAAAAATAGTTCTCTTCTATTTTTTTTCCAGGGTGGACCTTATCTCTTCCTTTTGCTCTCTAATGCTTTAGAAGAAGTTTAACATTTTTCTCTTTCTTTCTTTCTTTCTTTCTTTCTTTCTTTCTTTCTTTCTTTCTTTCTTTCTTTCCTCATTTCCATTTCCAATGCTATCCCAAAAGTCCCCCATACCCTCGCCCCCCATTCCCCTACCCACCCACTCCCACTTTTTGGCCCTGGTGTTCCCCTGTACTGGGGTATATAAAGTTTGCAGGATCAATGGGCCTCTCTTTCCAGTGATGGCCGACTAGGCCATCTTTTGATACATATGCAGCTAGAGACAAGAGCTCCAGGGTACTGGTTATTTCATATTGTTGTTCTACCTATAGGGTTGCAGTTCCCTTTAACTCCTTGGCTACTTTCTCTAGCTCCTCTATCGGGGGTCCTGTGATCCATCCAATAGCTGACTGTGAGCATCCACTTCTGTGTTTGCTAGGCCCCGGCATAGTCTCACAAGAGACAGCTATATCTGGGTCCTTTCAGCAAAATCTTGCTAGTGTATGCAATGGTGTCTGTGTTTGGAGGCTAATTATGGGAAGGATCCCTAGATATGGCCGTCTCTAGATGGTCCATCCTTTTGTCTCAGCTCCAAACTTCTATTTTAACCAATAAATATGAGTTATATATATTACATTGGGATTATTGCCATCTTAATTTACTTTATTACAAATATCTCTACTCCAAGCTCACAAAAGCAAGAGTAGTTTAAGTTATAGCATTAGCTTTCAGATGTTTTAGAGAGTGTACTGTAAAATAACAAAGATAAGTATTTAAATCAAGTATTCATAAAAAATGAATTAAATGTCACCAGGTGAAGATGCAAGAGGTAAAGAAAAAATGAAAAAAAAAATGACTTGCATACAGGAACAAACAAATGCAATTTGAGTACAGTGGTGCCACCTTTCTGCACTTTTCCCTGTGTGGTTTCATGGCCAACTGAGATGTAAAGCACTAATTGGAAGGTTCTAAAAGTATCAATTCATAATTCTTAAAGTCTGTTTTGTTTTGAGTAGTAGGATGAAGTCCCATGTCCTCCTAGTTACCCTTTCATCCATGTGCCCATGCTGCATTTGCTGCCCTCCTGGTAATCCCCTGGTAGCTATCTTGAATTCCTGATATTCAAATGCTTATGTTTAAGTAAAATTTATTGTACTTAATAATGTCTAATGCACATGAGGTGAAACTATTCAGAAACTAAACTATCCGAAATGAAGCCATATATTCTTTCTTGTAATTAAAAGGGGGGGACGTTCTCAATAAAAATCATAAAGAAAAAATTATATGCTGAGTTTTCAAAAATGGGTAGCACAATTTGGAGGGAGATTTAGCACATTCATACGATTTTTATTACAGGATATTGCTAGAACTGTATTTTTAGGTAATGTTAATATCTTACCATGCTTGCTCTATAAATAACACTTTCTTATAAGTAAATATGTATAGAAATAGACAAAACAGTACACATAGTGCTTAGTACCACAGGTGGTTTTCAGTCATCCTCTGGGAGTTTTGAACTGAAGTCACCATGACTAGACAGGCATACTGTAGAGAAGTGTCACAAAACTCTCCATAGTTATTGCTATAACATTATCAGAGATAACTCATAAATCATCCCTTCTAAAATCATGAATGGGACCAAAACTTTAATATTTGTCTTTTGTGTTTAAAATCCTTATATTGTACCCATGCTGATACAACACAAACAGGATTGCTGTTATTTAACAAACTACATATTCCCATAATATTTAGGAATTGCCTACCATTAGCGAGCATTAGTGTCCTTATTAATAATGATATGATGTAGAGTCTACATCTCATGGCTACAAAAGCTTATTTAGCCAATTATCTTTATATACCCCTCTGACCTTCTCCTTTCTTTATATCTTATTTCTCTTTATGTTCCTTAATCATTTCCTTGTCTCACAATATTGTAGACTGAATGCTAGCTTTCCTCCAAAACCGATGCTTCCAAAACCACTGCTCAATTAGAATTAGAAGGCAGAACCCTTTGAAGTTGTTGGGTCATGGAGACTGAGGTCTTCTAGTGGGATCAGTGACCTGAAAGAAAACCCAGAGAGATCCCTTGTGTTTCCTATTTATATGGAGACAGTGAGAGTATAGTCAGATATGACCCGCAAATCAAGCTGTCACTAGACAATGACGGGGTCAATACTTTGCCCTTGGACTTCCTATTTCAGAACCATGTGAAGTAAATTTCTGTTTTGAAGCCATTCAGTTTACAGCATTATTATAGTAGCTGTGTCATAGGTGGCACTCCATTTACACGTTCTCATCTTTCTCCTTCCTTCTCTTCTCTTTAGTTTTATTAGTCCATCTCTTTTTTGAGACCATTTTACAAGCATCTCCATCATCGCTTTGCTAAGTTGATTATTAAATCACAAGACTTCCTTCTTAACTGATGCCAACATTTCCCCCAGCACTTAACAGTGTTGTCTGTACATCTGCATCTTTTGGTTTAGCCTCATACTTTGCATGGGAAGTTTAACCTTTTGTTTTTTAATTTTTCACTGAGCTCTGAAGTGCGTTGTCCATTTTAAGGAGGATCCCAGGTTTCCCATTTATTCGGTGGTAAACAATGGTGAGGTTGACTTCCAGTAACTACAGTCCTGAGGCGGGTTTGTGCAGTGAAAACCTGGTTCTCAGATCAGGGGAACTATAGAAACCAGGACTGAAAGCAAGATGTGAAAAAGGCTCAGTAATTGGTGCTCTGAAGAGATTATGTTTATAATTTGAGTCTGGCCATGATCTCTTTGTAGAGTTTGATCCTCCATACTTTGTATGCATGCTGAGGGCCATGCAAAATGTTTCCAATGTACTTAGATTCTATTCAGTTTAGCCACAGCTGTTTCTGTGGTGAAATGACATATTCTATTTATTGAGCACATTGGAAAAGTATTCTGTTTAGGAATAAAAATATTCCTTTATTCTTTCTTTTTTATTGGATATTTTCTTTATTTACATTTCAAATGTTTTCCCCTTTCCAGGTCCCCCCTCTGAAATTCCCTATCCCATCACCCCTCCCCCTGACTCTATGTGGGTGTTCCCCCACCCACCCACCCAACTCCCATCTTTCTGGCCTGGCATTCCCCTATTCCCCAACACTGTGGCATCGAACACCCTCAGTCCCAAGGGTCTCTCCTCCCACTGATGTCCAACAAGGCCATCCTCTGCTACATATGCAGCTGGAGCTATGGGTTCCTCCATGTGTACTCTTTGGTTGTGGTCTAGTCCCCAGGAGCTCCGGGGGTGGGGGGGGAGACTGGCCGGCTGACACTGTTGCTCCTTCCCTGTGGCTGCAAACCCCTTCATCTCCTTTAGTCCCTTCTCCAACTCTTCCCTCGGGGATCCCGCACTCAGTCTAATGGTTGGCTGCAAGCATCTGCCTCTGTATTTGTCAGGCTCTGGCAGAGCCTCTCATGAGACAGATATATCAGGCTTCCATAAGCAAGCACTTCCCAGCATCCACAATAACATCCTGTTTGATGGCTGTATATGGGATAGATCTCCAGAGGTCAGTCTCTGAATGGCCTGTCCTTCATTCTGTGCTCCACACTTTCTCTCCATACTTCCTCCTATGAGTATATGTTCCCCCTTCTAAGAAGCACTGAAGTATCCACACTTTGGTCTTCTTTCTTCTTGGACTTTATATGGTCTGTGAATTGAATCTTGGGTATTCTGAACTTTTTGGGCTAATATCCATTTATCAGTGCATGCATACTGTGTGTGTTCTTTTGTGAATGAATCTTTAGAGGGGTTATTGTAAAGGACTGGAAGAAGTCAGGTAGAAGAAGAAGAAAATGGGAAAAAGGTTAGAAGAAAGGTAGATGGACATAATATATCAGTACATGATATATGATATCATATGCTGATCACATACTGATATATGCATGTATTGAAACATCACAGTGATTAACTGGCATAATTATGATGTTAATATTGGTTTTTTTTTTTTTTTAAAAAGAGTTCTACCATCCTGTGGGAAGCAACATTGCAGAGTGCACGTATAATGATATGGGGATTAGGGAAATGGGCAGGGGCTGTGTCTGCTGCTTAAATTGCTTCCTTGGCTCTGAATGGCCTTGCAGAAGGTCCCATGCCACACAGTTACTTAATAAATAGTGAAAACTTGGTTAATTGATTAAGAGTATAAAATATTTGCAGTTATTGCTGCTAAAAGGATGATTAAAAATAAACATTTAAAAGACCACATTGCCACTGACTCCCTGAGACATGACATGCAACTTATTCTTCATGACTGTGAAGTGAGAAAAACTCAGTCCCCAATATAGCCTAGGAGGGTGTCAGATTACATGAATGAATATGCATGCAGCCCTTGTAGCCTTCAAAGAGATGACATGGAAATGGCAGGTTCTGGTGCTGTTAGTCACTCATCATGAAGTTACAAGAGCTATTCTTTGCATTATAAAATTACTAAATGCCTAGGCTACAAAACTTAAAACATGCATACCAGGTGAACAGAAAGAACAATCCATAATCCCGAGACTTTCAGTGCATACTTTGCCATTCTGCTTAATCATTACTGCAAAGGTAACAGTATTTCCCTGCTGCTCTGGTTAGAGTCATGGGAAAGTTCGCATTGCTCATGTTCATGTTTTTCCTTTATACAGAAATTTTCTTTGTACTTAGAAACCAAGTTACATCTACTGGGGACAAGAAGACTTTAGCCTGCTTTTTTAAGTGAGTATTTAGTACTCTACCAAAAGGAGAAAGAAAGGAAGCCAAAATTTGTGTTATGGAGAGACATGGACACATCAGCTTGGGCAGAGGCCAGTGGGATTAGAGCAATAGGTTTGCTGTGTGTCACATAACTGAGAGTTAACCTATTTGGATTTTATCCCGAAATTAGTAAACATCCTTAGAAAGACTTAACTGAAGCAAAAGAGTGTAGAAGTCATATCTTCTTTCCTGAATCTCACTCAGCACTTTAGAAGATGATTGAAGGTTAATTGTCAGACGATAAGCAAGCTACTGGTGTGCAAGTGATGCTAAGAGTATGTGAGGCAGTGTTGTTTGGAGGAGAAAAAGTAATGACAGATATATTGTATATCATATGTCATATATTGTATGTCATATTTTATACACACACACACATATATATGTGTGTATATATATATATAAACTGTAAAATGGATTTGAGATTGGCTTATATGAACCAAGGCTGCATGATTCCAGTATGGCCATCTGCATGCTGGAAAACTGGCAAAACCAGTATTTATTCAGTTCAATACTCTGGAAGCCTTAGGACAAGTCAATGGTAAAATTCCAATGTGAGCCTGAAGGTTTGTAGACTCCATGAAGATGACAAGTGCAAGTCTACATTCAATGTCTGAAAACTATGGATGTCTGATGTCTTTGGCCCATTAAAATTACAAAACTATGACTACCCCAAAACAATGGAACCTGCATGAGAGAGCAAAATTAACTCTTTTGATTTTTCTTTTATCCAGATCCCCAGCTTTTTAGACACTGCTACTCACAGTCAGGGTGATCATTTCTTCCTTGTTTTACTGACCTACATAATAATCATTTCTGGAAACACTCTCACCAGCAAACCTGTTTATGCTTGAACAATATTTTAATTGCACATAATCAAACCAAGTTGACAACCAAAATTGATGATCCAAGATTATAAGCAAAGGCAATTGCAGAGTCCTGGAGATAGAGAAAAGATTATAGAATCAATCTTTTAATCTGAGTTAAGGGACTAAGGATCCTGCTGACTATTTGGATATGTGGGGGTGTGAGAAAATTTATTTTACTAAAGCTGTGTACTTGATCATCCTGTCTGTAGCCTTGGATGTAAAATTTCTTTTACTATCTTCTCACACATTCATCTCTTAGTCAGATTACTGAAAAAAGACCACAGGGGAGAAGAGGAAGGAGTGAAACTCATATTCTCATCTGACCAGGCTTTGTTATATCAAGGAATTCAACTTTTCTTAGAAGAAAACAATAAAACAAATATCACTGAAGATATTGCATGAGGCTTTCAGAAAACACAGAGCAAGGATTGTCTCCTTCAAACTCTCAAAGGTGTGAGAATTGACTATTTCCATTTGAGGAAGAAGTCACAGTGACCTTGACAAGACATAACATCTCAGTTTCCCCAGGAGTATTATAAGAAAAGAATACAACTAAAATTACCCAATTCATTGTGTGTGTTTTTTGTTTGTTTGTTTTGTTTTTTATTCTATTGAATGTCTTGGGAAATGCTGTTTCCTCTTCCAGTGTTTATCAATATGCAGAAGCATGGGGTGGAAGGGGGAGAGAGGGGAAGGGAGAGGAGAAGAGCAAAGAAGATATAGGGAGTTGGAACAGAAAAGGGAGAGCAAAGACCCACACACAGAGCAAAGAAAGCTGGAAAATGCTGTAATTCAGACATCCATCATTAGGTCAGTAGACGTATATCTTTCCATTAGATTATGGAAGAGCCTCTTTAATGTTAGCTTAACTTCCTTGGGAAAATGCCAACTTTATTTTTATATGCTAATTCCACCTTTCAAGAAGAGCTCAAAATATATTTTTCTAACTTTATAATGTAAATCTTTCTTAACTATTAGAGTCACTCGCTGCACGCATCCAGCGCTTCCACAGGCTTCTGCTGAGTTTGTACTTAACAGCCAGGAACGGTTTTGTAATGGTGTTCTAGGTACTCTGCACATAATTGATTTTTAGCAAGGAATGGGCAGTGAGGCTCCTTTCAGCATCTTTGGCTTTAAGCAGAAATTCACAGAAAGGGAATTAAGAGATGTGGAAAATGAAGTGAATCTCATAAACCAGAGTATGATCTCAAATGAAAATTCTTCATCACAGAACAATTACTTTCCATGGCTAAATGGAAAAATTGAAAGCCAGATTATTTGAACACATCACACTGACATTGTTTAACAGAGAAAACATATTCAACATCTGTGCAGCTACAATTGGAAGGAGATGCCCTTGAAAGCGTGTTTTATATGTTTTAGATTGCTTCATCTTATCGAATGACTTCATTTTTACTATATGTAACTGCCTACTTAAACACTCAACAGCATTACAATGGCAGTAGCTTCAGATAAAAATCATAAAACAAAAGTCAATGGATGTAAAACTTGCATTAGTTTTCATTGATATGGTAATGAAACAAGGCAAGATGATTTTAACTTAATAAAGCAAAGTGTTTTTAGAAATTACTAGACTTTATATAAGTTCGGATGCTATAGAAATAATATATGAGAACCTTAAAAACTGGAAAAAATTTCACATTCACAGATTTATTGTAATACATTGTAAATATTGTACTATTTACTGGGCCATTCATGTCTAGTTTGCCTCTTACAGTTGAATAGTGAAATGGGAAATATACCACAAATTTTCTAGTAAGAGTTAGGAAAAAATCAGGAATTAACTTTAAAAAAAAAAACCCTGAGAAATTTGTGTGAAGAACTTGAGGAATACATCCAAGGAAAGGGAAATCAATGGACTGATCATCATCTGTGGGAGACAAATAAGCCCAAAAGCCTCCACTATTCTCCCAGTCCCCATACCTTCCATAGTTCCCTAGCTTAGAAACATATGGTGATACAAGTCAAAGTGGGCAATGCTACACGCATGATGGAGAACTGGGAGCAGAATGCTATCACATATAAATAAGATTTTAAGGGATGAAGAAGTAAATAAGTAGAAAAATAAAACCAAGCAACATTAATGAAAGTATGCTCAAAACTTTGTCTTTTGAGGCAAACAGACAAAACTGTAAGTAGAGCAGAATAAAACAGAGGTCGGAGTATGTATGCACATGAAAGAAAAGTTATAGATAGCATAAATTCCCAACAATGAAAGAAAAAGAAAAAGGTGTATTTTGAGCAATGAGTTCAGAGGAACCAATCAGAGAAATATGAGAGAGAACTGGGAAAAGAGTCATGAACCAAAGTTCAGAAGATGAAAGATAAATTAAGATTGTAACCCAAGCATTGCATACTATCAAAACTTCTGTTTATCAACAAGGGTAGCTGAAAATTATTCTTATATATGGAAGAGTCTAGAAAAATCATAGAGGATGATGATGAAAGAAAGGGCTTTCAGGTAATTAGTTCCTTTAGTCGAGGCAGAAAATATAGAAATGAAAAACAATGACTAAGAAGACTGTTGAGCAAAAATGAAATAGAACATAAATAAGTTTGGTAACAATAATGTACTATTTTTATCAAGTCAAATTATTACTTATTTAAAAGTCTTTTGTACAATTTTGTAGGTCAAGAATCTGACACGGTCTCACTAGAATATTTAGGGGCTTATGGTGCTATATTCTCTAAAGATGGACAAAGAATCCCTTTCTTTGCATTTCCCCCTTAACAGGGGTCTGCATGCTTTAGCTTTTGATTTCTGTCTTTTGTCATCAAAGTAACAGCCTCACACCCCTCTAGCCAATGATCCATGTCCTTCTTTCCCATTCTTTCTTCTACTTCTCTCTTTCTTTAAGACTCTTGGGATTAGCATGGATAAAGAAAGATAGTCTTGTGATCACAAAGTTTTTAACATAATGATATCTGCAAATTTCTTTTTGTCAGGCTCATTAAAATAGCTTTGTCTTCCAGAAATTGAGTTTTGGCTCTCTTTCATTAAGGGATTTATTTTTGTCTACCATACATGTTAAAATAATAGAATAAACCTATTCTTATCTGAGACAATGATAAAAAGTAACAACTTTATTTAATGAGTTAACTTCTTTAAACATCGTTTGTATCTAGCATTCCATAATTTTGTTATTGACTTAACTGAATTTTCAAGCTTCCCGCCTTTGGTTTTTGTATGATATTGATTTAAGTATGAGCTCCATGTGATGTCATCATAAACTATCACTCTTTCATGTGCTATCTGGAGATAGAAATGAAATGAATACTACTGCCATTGCCTCTATTGTTTAAGCCTATGGTGGTTATATGGAAGAAGAAGATTAAGTTGGGGATGGGATATCCTCTGACCCATATATGTACATAATGCCATGCATCCACTCTCCAACATAAGCACATATATACATATACACAGATATACATATACACATCTATACATCTCTATACATCTCTATACATATATACATCTATACATATATACACACATATACACATACACACGTACATATGTACATATACACATATACACATACACAGGTACATATGTACATATACACATATACACACATGCACATATACACATAGACACATTTACATATATACAGACATATACGGCAATATTTTTATAAAAATGCTTTAATTAAAAATGTAATTAAATCACTTCTACCTTTCCTTTCTCTCCCTCTAACACTTCTCATGTCTCCTTTTTCCATCCTTCCAATGCCCCTGTTTAGGTTTCACCACTATTAGGACACTGATTAGGAGGTCCATCTCCAGGAGAATCATCTCTCTTATAGTTATTACTTGACTGTAGTTCTTTGTTTTGGGGTGGGATTCTGTGATATTTTCTACTTCTACATTAGCATGTCTATTGATACTTTCATTGTTCAAGTCTTGTTTAGGTAGCCATATTGTTGGGGTATCAAGACTGTAGCTTTCTTGTCATTTTTAAGAGTCGCAACCTCATGGCAGACTTCTTTCTCCTTTGGCTCTTAGAATCTTTCCACCACTGTATTATAATGCAAGAGTTGTGGTGCAGATGTATCCAGTGGGGTAGGTCTACCTGCCCATGATCCACTGATCTCGGGATTATGTCCAAGTGCAGATTTTTGTAATGGTCTTTGTTTTCTCTGGAGAGAATCTTTCCTTGATGAAGGGTGAGAACACCACTTATCTGTGGGTATCATGATGTTTCAGAATGCAGATAGGAAATATGCAAATCTAGTAAAGTGACCATAGTAGGTTATCATCTAATATTTGTGGCTTCACTAGTCCCTGGTAGTTGACTAGGTTTGTATGAACCATGATTTCCCTTATACTGAGTATGCCTTAAGTTTAATTAGACAGTTGTTGGCTATTATGAAGATATGAGTGTTATTATTGTACTTCAGTGATATCATTCTGACCATTGTGTAGTTCATAGGCAGCATAGCTGGATAGGGTTACTGATTGGCTTACTTTCTTGGCAGCTTATATACGATTTTCTAGTGCTATGAAATACCACAGAAATAAGACTTTCAGGGTAGAACTAGCTTGAGTCTTCTGAGTTCTGGGTCTGAAGTACACAGTGTCTTCAACAATAAGGGTTACCTTCAACCTCTGAAAGGCAACCAAGGGTAACAGCAACAGACTGAATTGTTTATTGTTTTTGAGTTTCAGCTGAACTATACTGGCCAACAACTTGAATGTAGGTTTCTCATGCCTGTTTGCGTGGGAATCATTGTCTCTCATATATATGTACATACACACACACACACACACACACACACACACACACACATATATATATATACATGTGTGTGTATGTATATATATATATATGGCTAAAACTTTGACTTCTTTTTTTTTGCTGATGGAAGACAAATGGAATTATGGTATATATGGTGTGTATGTGTGTGTAAATATAAGATAATAGAATTTCTTTTTCTATCCTCTTTTGTAAAAAGAATTAAAAAATGGTTTAGTACTCTTATAGAAGAACAGAAGGAACTCAAGAGTTCCCATACTTGTATTGTCAGAGGTATGGGGTGTAAATGGAAGCTAAATACAGAATGAAAAGTAATATGAATATCCAATATATATAAAGAACTCAAGAAGGTGGACTCCAGAAAATCAAATAACCCCATTAAAAATGGGGCTCAGAGCTAAACAAAGAATTCTCACCTGAGGAATACCGAATGGCTGAGAAACACCTGAAAAAATGTTCAGCATCCTTAATCATCAGGGAAATGCAAATCAAAACAACCCTGAGATTCCATCTTACACCAATCAGAATGGCTAAGATCAAAATTTCAGGTGACAGCAGATGCTGGCGAGGATGTGGAGAAAGAGGAACACTCCTCCATTGCTGGTGGGATTGCAAGTTGGTACAACCACTCTGGAAATCAGTCTGGCGATTTCTCAGAAAATTGGACATGGTACTACCGGAGGATCCTGCAATACCTCTCCTGGGCATATATCCAGAAGATGTTCCAACTAGTAAGAAAGAAACATGCTCCACTATGTTCATAGCAGCCTTATTAATAGCCAGAAGCTGGAAAGTACCCAGATGCCCCTCAACAGAGGAATGGATACAAAAAATGTGGTACATTTACACAATTTACTCAGCTATTAAAAAGAATGAATTTATGAAATTCCTAGGCAAATGGATGGACCTGGAGGGCATTATACTGAGTGAGGTAACCTAGTCACAAAAGAACTCAAATGATATGTACTCACTGATAAGTGGATATTAGCCCAGAAACTTAGAATACCCAAGATATAAGTTACAATTTGCAAAACACATGAAACTGAAGAAGAACGAAGACCAAAGTGTGGACACTGTGCCCCTTCTTAGAATTGGCAAAAAAATACCCATGGAAGGAGTTACAGAGACAAAGTTTGGAGCTGAGACAAAAGGATGGACCATCTAGAGACTGCCATATCCAGGGATCCATCCCATAATCAACCTCTAAACGCTGACACCATTGCACACACTAGCAAGATTTTGCTGATAGGACCCTGATATAACTGTCTCTAGTGAGACTAGGCCGGGGCCTAGCAAACACATAAGTGGATGCTCACAGTCAGCTATTGGATGGATCACAGGGCCCCCAATGGAGGAGCTCGAGAAAGTACCCAAGGAGCTAAAGGGACCTGCAACCCTATAGGTGGAACAACATTATGAACTAACCAGTACCCCTGAGCTCTTGACTCTAGCTGCATATGTATCAAAAGAAGACCTAGTCGGCCATCACTGGAAAGAGAGGCCCATTAGACATGCAAACTTTATATGCCCCAGTACAGGGGAACGCCAGGGCCAAAAAGTGGGAGTGGATGGGTAGGGGAGTGGGTGGGAGGGTATGGGGACTTTGGGGATAGCATTGGAAATGTAAATGAGGAAAATACCTAATAAAAAAAATCAGCCAAAAGAAAAAAAAAAGAAAAAAAGAAAAAAAAGTAATATGAAGATTCTTAAATTTTTCAACTGTTTTTTGGGGGGCTATATTTAAAGCACTAAATTACAATTTTTAATAGTGTCTGTAATTTAAAGTCACAAAATGTATATATGCATATAAAGTGTATCCACATTGTGAACATTTACACTATATATATATAAGTTATCAACGAAGAAGAAGGCTCCACTCAGCAGCCGTCACTGGGGAAATTCCTTCATGTGTTGCTGCTCAAAGGCTGAACTAAGAGGAATGAAATTACAGTAGTGCTTGAAAACTTGCTTTGGCTAAAACTGACTTCTTTCTTAAGGATGAAAGAAAAACAGAAATTATGGCAGATATTCCCAATCCATAATGCAAAGACAGTATTAACTTATGCCTGTTAAAGGAAATTATTTGTAACCTAGATCTGTTGATTATTTTCTTGGATCTAGATTTCCTGAGGAAGTTTGAAAGGCAGCTATTCCTTCCTGATGTCTGAGAAACGGATGGAAACAGGTCAGCATGAGAACTCCTGAGACAGAAATGAGGAGCTCGCTTTCATGCCTGCTTCTAACACACACTGGAAAAACTTGGGGTGTGATTTCAATGCTGCAAATGTGACCAAACTATAGAAGGAGGCATGTACATTTTAAAGTACATATGCAGGGAAAACATCACCAGAGCTTTATTAAACATGAAGCCATGGTTTAAAGGATAGCACAAATGATTTCCCAAATTGTGGTGCCTGAGGTAGTGGGAAATATACTGCAAGAGATTTGCCTACTGAATGGAGAAAGTTTCACAGGAAGAAAGAAAAAAAAATACTAGAGTAACTTAATTTGTGTTATGCTTTAGGCTATTGGAGAGGCCACTGGATCTCTTTGTTCCTCTTCCCAATTTGGCTGTATTGAATATACCCTCTCTTTTTACTTTTTATTTGGTTCCTTCAGTTGTCTTATTCCACTATAGGTGACCTGGCACTTGGTTTCTTGGAGAATAAGCTATGACCAGTGTGAAGAAAGTTCCCAGAAAGAACCACAGACTGACTGACTGATTACAACTTCCAGTGGTCAAGGAGAGTATGGAATGGTGGAAATCCAGAGGTAAATTATCCTTGGCCTTTTTACAGCCTCATTGTCCTCCTCTGCATAGTCATTTTGTGGCTATTAGACAAACCTTCTAGCATATACTGAACACTTGCTTCTTCTAACCAGAAGGCTCCAGGTAAGCATTAAGACCCACAGCTGAGATTTTCCATCCTTTGTGAAACCCTCCTGTGTGACTTTCCACCAATACATGTGCAAGGTACATTAATTACTGATTTTAATTGTTCTGTCACTTCAAAACTTTCCTGAAACTGTTACTACATTGAAACATTAAATTTAGGACATATTGAATCTGTGTTCTGGGCCATGGTTACTCAATATTTAGCTCCAAAAATATACTGTCTTTGAGGTAAGAGTGTTTTCCTTTGGATGCCCCTGAGGCCAGGTACTACCAGTGGGAAACGCCATTGCAAATAGTATAAATGTTAGTTTTCAAAACATTAGTTCCCATCCCTCACAAAGCACAAAGGAAATCATTATTAATGCTTAAATCCTCTAAGACTTAGAGTTTAAGATATGAACAAGTAAGATGTAAAGAGTAACAAATTATAACTTTATACACTGTATAGCAAGTTGAAGGAAAACAAATCATGATATACATGAGTTTTGAGAAACTTACTCTTAATTAAAACTTTCTGAGGATGATGTAATAAAACCAAGGAGAATAAGTACAGACGAGCAAAGGATGACCCCGAGGTTTCTAAGCAAGTTCTTTTTAATGTTTCAACTTTTAGTGATGGCTCGCATTGTGAAAACGTAGTTCAATAAATGTGTATATTATGGAATGGGTATTTTTATCCCAAAGCACAGTTCTTTCCAATAATTTGGTCACATGATTAGTATTTTATACATAAGTATCTAGAATAAATCGAAACAAACCAAAAAACCATAACAGTGCCATTCTGGTGTTCTGGTTTTGTTTTGCTTTTTAAGTGTGTGTGTGTGTGTGTGTTATGTGTAGGACTATATAGTACAAAAGGGGGACAAAACCTGTGTCAGATCCCCTGGAGCTTGAATTACAAGCAATTGTAAGCTGCCTAACATGACTATTGGGAAATGAACTCTGGTCTTTGGAAAGAACAGCAAATATTCTTGATTCCTGAGCCATCTCTCCAATGTCCTAATGTTTCCATTGGAATTTTTTATAGCCATAAACCCCCACAATTATGAAGAAGAATGAAGAATATCTTGGTATCAATTATATTGAGACAAAATCTGAGACACAAATTATAGATAAGGCTTGCTAAATCAGATCAGATCCATCTATTCAAGTGAGCATCTATAAGAAATGTGTAAAATATATCATGTTTTATACTGGCTATATCCACAGTAATACTTTTTCATTTTGAGATTATAGTGTCATTACTTTTCTCCCTTCCCTTTCCTCCCTCTAAACCATAATCATAATAATAATTAAGTTTGACTCTCTGTTTCTATGAAATAAGTTTTATTTATTTTTGGTTATTTGTTTATAGTAACCTATGTCAAACTTTCCATGTTCCTACCTTGGCTTGTTACCTGCAAGATGGCAGGTCTATAATACCTTGCCTGGCTGAGATCAGTATTTTTAAATTTGCATACATGAGTAAGAACCTATGGCATTTTTCTTTCCATGTCTGGCTTACTATACTTAAGGTAATGTCTCAATGACATTATTTTGAATGTTTTTGCCATAAGAAAATAATAAATGTTTAAGGAGTCAGATATACTAATAACCATTGTATGATCATTACAAGTTATATATGCATATAGAAATATCATGCTATACTTCATTAACTGTGTACAATTACTGTTTTAATTAAAAATTAAAAATTAAAAGTAACATAAAATGGGATTTTTGCCAGAACAAGGGCATTATACATAAAAGTGTTAGGTGAGAAGCAAGAGGCACAGAAGAAGCAACCCATGAAGAAGGGATGGCCCAGCTTCCTAGGTTGTCTGGATCCCCTCGACTCAGCTCTTCAGTGTAATTCTCATTGGCATCACTTTCAATCTCAGAATCACTTCTACTCTCTCTCATTAGAATATTTTAAGTCTACTAAAGGCTTGTTTTCACTAAAACAACTGCAGCACAAATAGCTGCAAATAGTTTTTATAAAAAAAAGGATCTTCGCAGGGCAGTGGTGGTGCATGCCTTTAATCCCAGCACTCAGGAGGCAGAGGCAGGCGCATCTCTGAGCTTGAGGCCAGCCTTGTCTACAGAATGAGTTCCAGGACAGCCAGGGCTACACAGAGAAACTCTGTCTCTAAAAATACAAAATAAACAAACAAACAAAAAACCAAATAAATAAAGAAATAAATAAAATAAAAATTATCTTAAAGAAGATGAGACAATTCAGAAAATTAAAAAGTGATTTAAAATATTACTAAAATTTTAAAGAAAATGCAAAAGTTGCGTTTGTATCATTTAGCTTTTGGGTTGTTTTTTCCCTCATGGAGTTCCTGTAGATGCTTCTGAGACATCTGGCATCAGTGCAGGAAGACAGGAAAATAAAATATGTCAGACTATAGTATATTCCTTCCTTCCTTCTTCTGTGTTACTTCTATGTAAATGATTTTCCTTATATTAAGCACAAATTCTCCTCTCGTAGAATACATCCAATTATAATTTCCCCTTCTGCTACTTCTCCAAGTTCTTTACCCTCTCTGTCCACTCTCCTCAGTCTCTGCAGAGGAGAACAGGCTTCTAAGGAATAGCCACAAAACATGACAAAGTAAATAGAATAAGATGAAGCATACTATTATACAAAAGTCAGTCTTGGTGACCCAACAGCAGGAAAAGAGTTCCAAGAGCAGCCAGAAGAGTAAGAGACCCACTAGAAACCACAGTCAGGAGTTCTATAAGAACACCAACCTAAAAGCCTCAATATATACACAGCGGATCTGGTTCAACCCTATGTCGGCCCTGTGCTTGATGTCTCAGACACTGAGAGTTCATATGTCCCTTGCTTAGTTGATTCAGAGGGTCATGTTCTTTGAGTGTCCTCCATCTCCTCTGGATCCCACAATCGCTCCTCTTCCTCTTGGAGACTCCCTGAGATACTGGGGACGGACCTAATGGGAGAGCCCTAATGGATGGGCTCTTCCACTTAGACTCTCTCTCTCTGCATAATGTTTGGCTGTGAGTCTGCATCTGTTCCCATCTGCTGCTGGAGGACGCCTTTCCAATGATGACTGGATAAGGTGCTGATATATGAATACAGTAGAATTACTAGGAGATTTTATTTATTTATTTATTTATTTATTTATTTATTTAATATTTTTATTTTAAACTCCAATTTTATTCCCCTCCCAATCCACCCTCCTACTGTTCAACATCCCATAACTCCTCCCTGACCCCCTGTCTACATGAGGATGTCCCCAACCACCAATCCTGACCCCACCAAACCTCTAAAACTCCCTGGGACCTCCAGTCTTTTGAGGGTTAGGTGCATCTTCCTTGACTGAACCCAGACCTGGAAGTCCACTGCTGTACATGTGTGAGGGGCCTCATATCAGGTGGTGTATGCTGCCTGGTTGGTGGTCCAGTATCTGAGAGGTCTCAGGGGTCTAGATTAACTGAGACTGCTGGTCCTTCTCCAGGGTCACCCTCCTCAACTTCTTCCAGCTTTTCCCTAATTCAACTACAGGGGTCAGCAGCTTCTGACCATTGGTTAGGTGCAAATATATGCATCTGACTCTTTTAGCTGCTTGTTGGGTTTTTGGCTAGTATCCAGTCATAATATGTTCTATTTTGTTAGTACTCCATAGCCTCAGTAATAGTGTCAGGTCTTAGGGCATTCCCTTGAGCTGGATCCCACATTGGGCCTATTGCTGGACCTTTTTTTCCCTCAGTCTCCTCTCTATTTCCATCACTGCAGTTCTTTTACATAAGAGCAATTCTGGGTCAGAGTTTTGACAATTGGATGGCAACCCCATCCCTCCTTGATGCCCTGTCTTTCTGCTGGAGGTAGGCTCTACAAGTTCCCTCTCCCCAATGTTGGGCATTTCATCTAAGGTCCCTCTCTTTGAGTCCTGAGAGTCTCTCATCTCCCTTGTCTCTGATATATTTTGAAGGATCCCCCCAACCACTTACCTCCTGAGGTTGCATGTTTCCATTCTTTCTGTTGGCTCTCAGGGATTTCAGTCCTTTACCCCACCCAATATCCAATCATGCTCCCCTCTCCACCCTACCCCATCCCTTTTCCCTCTAGGTTGCTTTCTTCTTTCTCCCAAGTGGGACTGAGGTATCCTCACTTGGGCACTTCAGCTTGTTGAATTTTTTGAGTGCTATGGACTATATCTTGGCTATTCTGTATTCTGTTTTGTTTTTTTTTTTTCTAATATCCATTCGAGTCCTTCCATGCATGTCCTTTTGGGTCTGAGTTACCTTACTCAGGTTGATATTTCCTAGTTCCATCCAATTGCCTGCAAAACTCAGGATGTCTTCATTCTTTTTTGTTTGTTTGTTTGTTTGTTTGTTTGTTTTGTTTTGAGACAGGGTTTCTCTGTTTCTTTTATCTGGGTACTATTAATAAAGCCACAGGAACATGGCTGAATAAGTGTCCTTATGGCAGAATGGAGTGTCCTTTGGGTATATGCCCTGGAGTGGTATAGCGGGGTCTTGGGGTAGATCAATTCCCTTCTTTCTGAAGAAGCCAGATAATGATTTACATACTGACTGTATGAGTTTTCACTCCTACCAGCAATGGATGAGTGTTCCATATCCCTTGTACCATATCCATGCCAGTATGAGCTGTCACTTGTGTTATTGATCTTAGCAATTCTTACAGAAGTAAGATGGAATCTCAAAGTAGTTTTGATTTGCATTTCTTTGATAGCAAGGAGGTTGAACTTTTAAGTGTTTTTCATCCATTTGAGTTTCCTCTATTGAGAATTCTCTGCCTAGACCTGTATGCCATATTTAAATTGGATTATTTAGTTTGTTGATATCTAGTTTCTTGAGTTTTTAAAATATATTTTGTATATTAGTCTTCTATCAGACGTGGAGTTGGTAAAAATTCTTTTCTCATTCTGTAAGCTGCTACTTTGTCCATTTGATGTGTTCTTTGCCTTATAGAAGCTTTTCACTTTCATGAGGTTCTATTTATGAATTTCTAATCTTAGAGCTTGCACTATCTGTGTTCTGTTCAGAGAATCATCTCCTGTACCAATATGATCAAGGCTATTCCCCATTTTCATCTCAGTCAGGTTTAGTATATATAGTTTTATGTTGTGGTCTTTGATTGACTTGGATTTGAATTTCATCCAGGGTGATAATACATTTGCATCCTTCTACATACAGATATCCAGTTTGACCAGCACCATATGTTGAAGATACTTTCCTTTTTCTAGTGTGCATTTCTGGCTTCTTCATAAAGAAACAGTTGTTCATATGTGTATAGATTTATACTTGGGTCTTCTCAATTCCATTAATCAACATGTCTGTTTATATGACAATACCATGTAGTTTTTATTACTATAGCTCTTTTGTACAACTGGACATTGGGGATGGTAAGACCTCCAGCAGCTCTTTTATTGTTTAGGATTGTTTTAGCTATCCTATTTTTCCCCATATGAAGTTAAGAATTGTCTTTTCAAGGTTTGTAAATAATTTTGCTGGAATTTCATGGGGATTGCATTGAATATGTAGATTGCTTTTGGTAGGGTGGCCATTTTTATTATGTTTACTATAACAATAATGAGCATGGGAGCTCTTTCCATCTTCTGATAGCTTGAAATTTGTGTCATATAAATCTCTCACTTACTTGGAGAGTTATCCCAAGGTATTTTATATTATTTAAGGCTATCTTGAAAGATGTTGTTCCCCTCGTTTTTTTCTCAGTCCATTTGTCATTTGTATACAGGGGGGCTACTGATTTTTGTGAGTTAATTTTGAATCCAGCTAATTTGCTGAAGGTGGTTACTAGCTGTAGGGGTTCCCTAGTGAATTTTGATGGTCATGCATATGTTACCATATTATTTGCAAATAGGGATACTTTGACTTCTTCCTTTTCAATTTTTATTATCTTTATCTTCTTTAGTTCTTATATGCCTCTCACTAGAAATTCAAGTATTATATTGAGTAGAGATGGAGAGAGTGGATAACTTGGTCTTCTTCCTGGTTTTAGAGGAATTCCTTCTTTTTCTCTCAATTTATCTTTATGTTGGCTATAGGCTTGCTGTAAATTGTCTTTATTATGTTTAGATATGAGTCTTCTATCCCAGTTCTTTTTAAGACTTTTGTCATGAAGAGTGTTAGATTTTGTCAAAGGCATTTTCAGCCTTTTCAAAATCAGTCTCATTTTCAAATGAGATGATTATGTGTTTTTTTCCAGTTTGTTTATATGGTGGAATATATTTATTGATTTTTGTATATTGAACCATCCCTGCACCTTTGTGGTAAATCTTTAAAGTGTCTCCTTGTGGTTCTCTGGATTTACTAATAATCTGTTGTTCCTTCCCCATTTTCATTTTTGATTTGTTAATTTGGATATTCATTCCTTGTATTTTAATTAGTTCCAAAAAGGGCTTGTCTATCTTGCTGATTTTCTCAAACAACCAATTCTTTGTTTGATTGCTTCTTTGTATTGTTCTTTTTGTTTCTATTTTATTGACTTGAGACTTCAGTTTGATTATTTTTTTATCTACTCCTCTTGTGTGTGTTTACTCCTTTTTGTTCTAGAGTTTTCAGTTGTCTTGTTACATCACAAGTATGAAATCACTCTAACTATTTTATGTAGTTACTTACTGCTTTTGTCCTTTAAGTTTAGGTAAGCTGTGTGCTCATTTTCATTGAATTCTAGAAATTTTTTCTTTTCTTCTTTCTTTTCTTCCTTTCTTTCTGTCTTTTTTCTTCTTTCTTTCTTTCTTTCTTTCTTTCTTTCTTTCTTTCTTTCTTTCTTTCCTTCTTTCCTTCTTTCTTTCTTCTTTCAGTAGTGTGTTGTTTATTTTCCATGAGTCTGTAAGCTTTGTATTGTTTCTGTTGTTGCTAATATCAAGCTTAAATTCATGGTGGAGTTTATTCAAATTTCTTTGAATTTGTTGAGATTTGCTTTATGTCCAAGAATGTGGTATGTTTTGGAATAAGTTCCTTGAGGTACAAAGAAGGTATATTCTTTTGTGTTTTGTTAAAATGTTCTTTAAATATCTGCCATGTCCACTTGGTTTATAATGTTTGTTAGCTCCAGTATTTTTCTGTTTAGCTTTTGTGTGGATGACCTGTCCATTTGGTGAGAATGTAATATTGAAATCTCCTATTATCTGTTTGTTAAGGTCAACATGTGATTTAAACTGAAGTAAAGTCTCTTTTACAAACATGGGTGCTCTTGTGTTTGGGGCATAGATGTCAAAAATAGAAATGTCATCTTGGTAGATTTTTCCTTTGTTGAGTATGTAGTGACCTTCCCTGTTTCTTTTAATTAGTTTAGGTTTACAGTCTACTTGTTAGGTATCAAAATGGGGGTACCAGTTTGCTTTTCAGCCCATTTGCTCAGAATATCCTTTTCCAATTCTTTACACTGAGGAAATATCTATTTGTGTGATGTTGAGGTGTGTTTCTTGGATGCAGCAGAGGATGGATCCTCTTTTTGCATCCATTTTTTTAGGCTTTCTCTCCCCCTCTCTCTTTCTCCCCCTTACCCGTGTGTGTGTGTGTGTGTGTGTGTGTGTGTGTGAGTGTGTAAAATCTTTACTAAATTATTGTATTTATTTACATTTCAAAAGTTGCCCCTCTTCCCAGACCCCCCTCCCTGAGCTCTTCACCACATCCCTCCTTCTTCCCACCTCTGAGAAGGTGCTCAAGCAGCATCACTCTTCCTTCAGACATCAAGTTTCCACAGGATTAAGTGCATCCTCTCCCACTGAGGCCACACAAGGCAGTCCTCTGCTACATATGTTCCCTGGGGCCCTGAACCAGTCTATGTGTGCTCCTTGGTTTTTGGCTCTGGGAGCTTGAGGGGTCTGAGTTGGTTGACACTGATGTTCTTCTTATGGAATTTCAATCCTCTTCAGCTCCTTCAGTCCTTCCTCTAACTATTTCTGGGGAGAGACAAGAGGGATGCCAAAGGGCTAGGGAGTGAATTGAAATATGAAGCAGTGTGGGGTTACGGTGAAGGAGAACCTCTAGAAAGTTCCAGAGACCTGGGATGTGAGAGGCTACCAGGACTCAATAGAGATGATATTAACTGAGATGCCTAACAATGGGGAGATGGAATGGGAAGAGACGACTTCAGTAGATAGACATGGCCCTTAGTTGAGGCAGGGGGCTACCCACCCATCTTCAAAATTTTTAACCCAGAATTGTTCCTGTCTTAAGGAAATACAGGGATAAAAAAGGAGCAGAGACTGAAAGAAAGGTCACCCCATGACCAGCCCAACTTGGAATCTATACCAAGGGTGCACACCAAATCCTGACACTATTACTGAGGTTATATTGTGTGTGCAGACAGGAGCCTGGCATGTCTGTACTTGGAGAGGCTATATCAGCAAGTGGCTGAGAGAAATGCAGATACTGTGTACAACCAACCCTTGAATTGCGGTAGGGGACCAATATGGAAGAGTTAGTTTGTGTCTTATTATTGTAGAATTGAGACCATTGATATTGATGACTATTAATGAGTAATGATTGTTAGTTCCTGATATTTTATTGTAGCTATTGCTAATGGTGGTGATAGTAGCAGCAGCAGCCGCAGCAGCAACAGCAGGAGCAGCCGCAGCAGCCCCAGCAGTGTGTTTCCCTTCTTTTCATTTTGCTGGTATGAGATTATTTATTTCCTGTGTTTTTGTCGGTGTAGTAACCCTTCTTTGATTGGAGTTGTTCTTCTAGAACCATCTATAGAGCTGTATTCAAAGATAGATGTTATTTAAATGTGACTTTATCAAGGAATATATTATTTTCTCCATCTATGGTAATGGAAAATTTTGTTGGTTATAGTACTCTGGGCTATCATCTGTGGTCTCTTAGAGTCTGCAACACATGTATCTTGTTGACCTGGGAGGAGCAAGCAGTTCTTGGATTAACAGGAGGCACCTGCTGGAGTTGGGGTCTGGGACAAAGCAGTGTGGGGGTGAGGAGATTAGAAGAGGAAAATCTGAGATCCATAGGAGAGGGAGCAGTGGGCAAGGAAAGCTGCCAAAAGTGTTGTGCTGCAGAGCTGGGGATGAGACTGGGGAATTAGATTTGGGTGAACAAAGAGCTAGAAAATATTTCTATATAAACCTTCTCTGAAGGCCAGAATGACATTTACATATATATGTCATTCATTCACGTGTCACAGCTACAAAAAAGAAGTCACTCTCAAAAGTGAAGGAGGTTAGGAGGACTAAGCTTGGAAGTGACCTGGGCATTGAAAAGTATCAGAAAGGGAATTTTAAATGCTCATGATCATCAAACTATAATTTCCAATAGAAATCATGGTGAATAGGCATGAATAGATAAAGAATTTATCAAAGAGACAAAAATAGAAACCACAAAGAGTTAAACAGGAATACTAGACATTGCTTTCAAAAATGAGGGTGGAATAGGATTTTAGAGACTGAATATATTGTACTTACATAAATGAATTTTATTGCAGATTTGCAAACAACATTCAGCCATTAAGTAAAAAACATGCCAAATGAAAAGTTGGGTTTTGACAAGTACATACAAATGAAGACCTCTATAAATAATGAAGACAAAAATAAATGCAAGATATATCTCCTTTAGTTTTGATTGTGTAAGAACATCATTGAATATCTAACAAAAACCTAGTGGCAATGTGCTAAGGGTTTATGCCAGATGTCAACACAGTGATCCCAACAGCAAAACTATGACTTGAGAGGAAGCAGGCAGAAAAAAAGCTTGTACTCTACATGTGGTAAGGGAATATATTTAAAGTACATTCTTACTATGTGCACAGAAAACCTTGTGGCAACTCATATATTTTTAAAAGAGATGTATATAATACATGATCATGGTCATGAAATATAACTGCAGAGACTACTCAATTATAATTAGGAAAAAAAAAGAGAAAAAGGAACAAAGAACAGATGGAAAACAAATAGCAAGATGGTAGATTTTAATTTGACTGTATAAATATTTATACTTTATGAAATGTTTTAATGCACTAATTAAAAGACAAGAGATTGCCAGATTGGATTAAATGCAATTTTACTCTGTCTAGATAAAACCACTTTAAATATGAAGACAAATATAGGTTAAAAATAAAAGAAGGGGAAAAAGATATGCTACACCAAAGTAATTAAATGAATGCTTGTAATAAAAATTAATGCAATGTTTTATCAAGTAAAGGAGCTGTTCTCAAGGCTGACCACCTGAGTTCTGTCATGCTATGGGATGAGAGAACTACGGGATGCTATCCTCCGATCTTCACATGCATGTCATGGTTCTTGCTTACATGTGTGTGCACACACATATGCATACACAAATACAGAAATTAAAACAACTAACCTGAAAAAATAATACTGGAGTGATTATATTAATATGAGACAAAATAGAAACCCGGCAATGACTACGACCAGATAAAAAATAGAGCATTGTCTTCCGGTCAGAAAAGCACCAGGGTAGCTAGGGCGCAGAGTCGGCTGACACTCGCCAGCTACCCACAACACCCGCCACAGGATCTTAAGACTTCTGGTGAGTGGAACACAGCTTCTGCTCCAATCCAATTGCGCGCGGGACCTGAGACTGCATTAGTTAGGGAAGCAGAAACCGGCCTGAGTAGGGCCACAGGCCTCATCCGGCCGGAACAGCACCTGTGTAGCTAGAGCGCAGGGTCGCCTGACACCTGCCAGCTACCCACGACCCCCACCACAGGATTTTGAGACTGCTGGTGAGTGGAACACAGCTTCTGCTCCAGTCCAATCACGCGGGACCCGAGACTGCTCTGGTTGGGGAGGCAGAAATCCGGCCTACATAGGGCCACAAGCCTCTTCCGGTCAGAAAAGCACCAGGGTAGCTAGGGCGCAGGGTCGGCTGACACTCGCCAGCTACCCACAACACCTGCCACAGGATCTTAAGACTTCTGGTGAGTGGAACACAGCTCCTGCTCCAATCTTTAAACAGTGACAATGACAACAACTAACCCCAGAGATTACCAGATGGCGAAAGGTAAACGTAATAATCTTACTAACAGAAACCAAGACCACTCACCATCATCAGAACCCAGCACTCCCACTTCGCCCAGTCCAGGGCACCCCAACACACTGGAAAAGCTAGACACGGATCTAAAAGCATATCTCCTGATGATGGTAGAGGACTTCAAGAAGGACTTTAATAACACACTTAAAGAAATACAAAGGAACACTGGTAAACAGGTAGAAGACAATAAAGAGGAAGCACAAAAATCCCTTAAAGAATTGCAGGAGAACACTGCTAAAGAGTTACAAATCCTTAAAGAAAAACAGGATAACCTAATCAAACAGGTAGAAGTCCTTAATGAAAAACAGGAAAACACATCCAAACAGATGATGGAAATGAACAAAACCATACTAGACCTAAAAATGGAAGTAGACACAATAAAGAAAACCCAAAATGAGGCAACACTGGAGATAGAAACCCTAGGAAAGAAATCTGGAACCATAGATACCAGCATCAGCAACAGAATACAAGAGATGGAAGAGAGAATCTCAGGTGCAGAAGATTCCATAGAGAACATCGGCACAACAATCAAGGAAAATGTAAAATGCAAAAAGATCCTAACTCAAAACATCCAAGAAATACAGGACACAATGAGAAGACCAAACCTACAGATAATAGGAGTGGATGAGAATGAAGATTTTCAACTCAAAGGACCAGCAAACATCTTCAACAAAATTATAGAAGAAAACTTCCCAAATCTAAAGAAAGAGATGCCCATGAACATACAAGAAGCCTACAGAACTCCAAATAGACTGGACCAGAAAAGAAATACCTCCCGACACATAATAATCAGAACAACAAATGCTCTAAATAAAGATAGAATACTAAAAGCAGTAAGAGAAAAAGGCCAAGTAACATATAAAGGCAAGCCTATCAGAATTACACCAGATTTTTCACCAGAGACTATGAAAGCCAGAAGATCCTGGACGGATGTTATACAGACACTAAAAGAACACAAATTCCAGCCCAGGCTACTATACCCAGCCAAACTCTCAATTAACATAGATGGAGAAACCAAAGTATTCCACGACAAAACCAAATTCACACATTATCTCTCCACGAATCCAGCCCTTCAAAGGATAATAACAGAAAAAAACCAATACAAGGACAGGAACCACGCCCTAGAAACAACAAGAAGGTAATCCCTCAACAAACCTAAAAGAAGACAGCCACAAGAACAGAATGCCAACTTTAACAACAAAAATAACAGGAAACAACAATTACTTTTCCTTAATATCTCTTAATATCAATGGACTCAACTCCCCGATAAAAAGACATAGACTAACAAACTGGCTACACAAACAAGACCCAACATTTTGCTGCTTACAGGAAACTCATCTCAGAGAAAAAGATAGACACTACCTCAGAATGAAAGGCTGGAAAACAATTTTCCAAGCAAATGGTAAGAAGAAACAAGCTGGAGTAGCCATTCTAATATCTGATAAGATTGCCTTCCAACCCAAAGTCATTAAAAAAGACAGGGAGGGACACTTCATACTCATCAAAGGTAAAATCCTCCAAGAGGAACTATCAATCCTGAATATCTATGCTCCAAATACAAAGGCAGCCACATTCATTAAAGAAACTTTAGTAAATCTCAAAGCACACATTGCACCTCATACAATAATAGTGGGAGACTTCAACACACCACTTTCAACAATGGACAGATCGTGGAAACAGAAACTAAACAGGGACACAGTGAAACTAACAGAAGTTATGAATCAAATGGATCTGGCAGATATCTACAGAACATTCTATCCTAAAACAAAAGGATATACCTTCTTCTCAGCACCTCATGGTACTTTCTCCAAAATTGACCACATAATTGGTCACAAAACAGGCCTCAACAGATACAAAAATATTGAAATTGTCCCATGCATCCTATCAGATCACCATGGACTAAGGCTGATCTTCAATAACAAAATAAATAATAGAAAGCCAACCTTCACGTGGAAACTGAACAACACTCTTCTCAATGATACCTTGGTCAAGGAAGGAATAAAGAAAGAAATTAAGGACTTTTTAGAGTTCAATGAAAATGAAGCCACAACATACCCAAACTTATGGGATGCAATGAAAGCATTTCTAAGAGGAAAACTCATAGCTCTGAGTGCCTCCAAAAGGAAACTAGAGAGAGCACACATTAGCAGCTTGACAACATACCTAAAAGCACTAGAACAAAAGGAAGCAAATTCACCCAAGAGGAGTAGACTGCAGGAAATAATCAAATTCAGGGGCGAAATCAACCAAGTGGAAACAAGAAGAACTATTCAAAGAATCAACCAATCAAGGAGCTGGTTCTTTGAGAAAATCAACAAGATAGATAAACCCTTAGCCAGACTCACTAGAGGGCACAGGGAAAGCATCCTAATTAACAAAATCAGAAATGAAAAAGGAGACATAACAACAGATCCTGAAGACATCCAAAACACCATCAGATCCTTCTACCAAAGGCTATACTCAACAAAACTGGAGAACCTGGATGAAATGGAGAAGTTCCTAGACAGATACCAGGTACCAAAGTTGAATCAAGATCAGGTTAATGATCTAAACAGCCCTATATCCCCCAAAGAAATAGAAGCAGTCATTAATAGTCTCCCAACTAAAAAAAGCCCAGGACCAGATGGGTTTAGTGCAGAGTTCTATCAGACCTTCAAAGAAGATCTAATCCCAGTTCTTCACAAACTATTCCACAAAATAGAAACAGAAGGTACTCTACCCAACTCATTCTATGAAGCCACAATTACTCTGATACCTAAACCACAAAAAGACCCAACAAAGATAGAAAACTTCAGACCAATATCCCTTATGAATATTGATGCAAAAATCATCAATAAAGTTCTTGCTAACCGAATCCAAGAACACATCAAAACAATCATCCATCCTGACCAAGTAGGTTTCATCCCAGGGATGCAGGGATGGTTCAATATACGGAAATCCATCAACGTAATCCAGTATATAAACAAACTCAAAGACAAAAACCACATGGTCATCTCGGTAGATGTGGAAAAAGCATTTGACAAGATCCAACACCCATTCATGATAAAAGTCTTGGAAAGATCAGGAATTCAAGGCCCATACCTAAACATGATAAAAGCAATCTACAGCAAACCAGTAGCCAACATCAAAGTAAATGGTGAGAAGCTTGAAGCAATCCCTCTAAAATCAGGGACTAGACAAGGCTGTCCACTTTCTCCATACCTATTCAACATTGTACTTGAAGTCCTAGCCAGAGCAATTCGACAACAAAAGGAGATCAAAGGGATACAAATTGGAAAAGATGAAGTCAAAATATCACTTTTTGCAGATGATATGATAGTATATATATAAGTGACCCTAAAAATTCCACCAGAGAACTCCTAAGCCTGATAAACAGCTTCGGTGAAGTAGCTGGATATAAAATTAACTCAAACAAATCAATGGCCTTTCTCTACACAAAGAATAAACAGGCTGAGAAAGAAATTAGGGAAACAACACCCTTCTCAATAGTCACAAATAATGTAAAATATCTTGGCGTGACTCTAACTAAGGAAGTGAAAGATCTGTATAATAAAAACTTCAAGTCTCTGAAGAAAGAAATTATAGAAGATCTCAGAAGATGGAAATATCTCCCATGCTCATGGATTGGCAGGATCAACATTGTAAAAATGGCTATCTTGCCAAAAGCAATCTACAGATTCAATGCAATCCCCATCAAAATTCCAAATCAATTCTTCAACGAATTAGAAAGTGCAATCTGCAAATTCATCTGGAATAACAAAAAACCTAGGATAGCAAAAACTCTTCTCAAGGATAAAAGAACCTCTGGTGGAATCACCATGCCGGACCTAAAGCTCTACTACAGAGCAATTGTGATAAAAACTGCATGGTACTGGTATAGTGACAGACAAATAGACCAATGGAATAGAATTGAAGACCCAGAAATGAACCCACACACCTACGGTCACTTGATCTTCTACAAGGGAGCTAAAAACATCCAGTGGAAGAAAGACAGCATTTTCAACAAATGGTGCTGGCACAACTGGTTGTTAACTTGTAGAAGAATGCGAATCGATCCATTCCTATCTCCTTGTACTAAGGTGAAGTCTAAGTGGATCAAGGAACTTCACATAAAACCAGAGACACTGAAACTTATAGAGGAGAAAGTGGGGAAAAGCCTTGAAGATATGGGCACAGGGGAAAAATTCCTGAATAGAACAGTAATGGCTTGTGCTGTAAGATCGAGAATTGACAAGTGGGACCTCATGAAACTACAAAGCTTCTGCAAGGCTAAAGACACCATCAATAAGACAAAAAAACCACCAACAGATTGGGAAAGGATCTTCACCTATCCTAAATCAGATAAGGGACTAATATCCAATATATATAAAGAACTCAAGAAGGTAGACTCCAGAAAGTCAAATAACCCCATTAAAAAATGGGGCTCAGAACTGAACAAAGAATTCTCACCTGAGGAATACCGAATGGCAGAGAAGCACCTGAAAAAATATTCAACATCCTTAATCATCAGGGAAATGCAAATCAAAACAACCCTGAGATTCCACCTCACACCAGTCAGAATGGCTAAGATCAAAAATTCAGGTGACAGCAGATGCTGGCGAGGATGTGGAGAAAGTGGAACACTCCTCCATTGTTGGTGGGATTGCAAGCTTGTACAACCACTCTGGAAATCAGTTTGGCGGTTCCTCAGAAAATTGGACATAGTACTGCCGGAGGATCCAGCAATACCTCTCCTGGGCATATATCCAGAAGATGTCCCAACCGGTAAAAAGGACACATGCTTCACTATGTTCATAGCAGCCCTATTTATAATAGCCAGAAGCTGGAAAGAACCCAGATGTCCCTCAACAGAGGAATGGATACAGAAATTATGGTACATTTACACAATGGAGTACTACTCAGCTATTAAAAAGAATGAATTTATGAAATTCCTAGCCAAATGGTTGGACCTGGAGGGCATCATCTTGAGTGAAGTAACACAATCACAAAAGAACTCACACAATATGTATTCACTGATAAGTGGATATTAGCCCAAAACTTAGGATACCCAAGATATGAGATACAATTTGCTAAACGCTTGAAACTCAAGAAGAATGAAGACCAAAGTGTGGACACTGTGCCCCTTCTTAGAATTGGGAACAAAACACCCAGGGAAGGAGTTACAGAGACAAAGTTCATAGCTGTGATGAAAGGATGGACCATTTAGAGACTGCCGTATCCAGGGATCCATCCCATAAGCAGCTTCTAAACGCTGACACCATTGCATACACTAGCAAGATTTTGCTGAAAGCACCCAAATATAGCTGTCTCTTGTGAGATGATGCCGGGGCCTAGCAAACACAGGAGTGGATGTTCACAGTCAGCTATTGGATGTATCACAGGGCTCCCTATGGAGAAGCTAGAGAAAGTACCCAAGGAGCTAAAGGGATCTGCAACCCTATTGTTGGAACAACATGATGTACTAACCAGAACCCCGGAACTCTTGTCTCTAGCTGCATATGTATCGAAAGATGGTCTAGTCGGCCATCAATGGAAAGAGAGGCCCATTGGACTTGCAAACTTTATATGCCCCAATATAGGGGAATGCCAGGGCCAAAAGAATGGGAATGGGTGGGTAGGGAAGTGGGGGGCGCTATGGGGGACTTTTGGGATAACATTGGAAATGTAATTGAGGAAAATATGTAATAAAAATATTAAAAATTAAAAAAAAGAAAAAAAGATAGTAAATGGATGGAGAATGGGCTATTTTACCTATCAGATCCATCATATTTGTACCTAAAAGCAGTAATAATCTTTAAAAGAAAAAAATAAAAGAATTACATAGTGATAAAAAAAAATGAGCATTACATAGTGAGAGTGTAATTAACCAATGAGAAAACTATTCCTCAATGTATGTGTCTTGAAAAATGATACTTCAATAGCCAGAAGGAGAAATTAATAGAAGTATAATGAGAAATAGAAAAATCTACAATTAATTTTGTCACCCATAGTTCTCTTTTTCTCAATACCGTAAACCCGCCCCAAATGAACTGATAAAACATCAATTTGAGGAATATCATCAGCCAGTCTCATCAACTGAGCAATTATGAAGCACTTAATGATAATATTTATGTTTTTAAAGTATTGATCAACTGTTTCCCAGTTTATTTTATACACTGATATATAGAGCATGCATTAACAAATTTAAAATAACTGGTCATATGATGTGTTCTGTTTTTAACACACTGTAGAATAAAGAAACTAGGAATTAACCATAGAAAAACATGTAGAAAATGTGCTTGTAGTTGGAAATTAGACAACATTCTTCTAAATCACCCTTAAATCTAGAAGCAAGTCAAAAAGTAAATTATAAAATGTCTCGAATTGAATGAAAATAAAAATATATCTAATGAAGCTTTGTGGAATGTTACGCTTACAGATAAACTTATATGGCAAACTGAGACTCGTGAGGACCAGAATTCAGAACCCAGTACCTGTAGCACAACCTGGGTATTCTGCAAACGCCTATCAATCACTCTTGCGCCAAGGGCTTGGAAGCACTCCTGTGGTCCCCAGTCACAGAGGCACATGCTTATGCAGGTACTTACACACAGACATACATTTGATAAAACTAAAAATGTGAATGATGCTTTATATAAATTATAATTTCATGAATATGGCCTTTAAGTAATGTTTGTTGGCACATGGCACACAGCTGTCTCCACAGTACTGCAGAGCTAAAGGAAGAGGATCTCAAATGGGAGGCCAGCCTTGGCTGCAAGGGGAGGACCTGTCTCATCTTTGCCATATCATTATGCCATATAGGAGGTACTCAAACGAAAAACAGGTGTATTACCTTCCTGTATCTACTATGGCTATGTAAATGACACTATTTGAAGTCTACTTACCTAACGTTTTTAAAACAATGAAATCTCTTAAAATAAAATGGATATTTTTTGTTATTAAGGTTTATTTTTTTTTACCTTTTCTTTTATTCTATATTTACTATCTTTTCATAGAAACCCTGTAAACAAGTCAAACAATGAACATAACTGTCACTCTTAGCTTTAAATCGCTTTTTAAACTTCACAGTGAAGTGAGTCATGGATTTGTTCTTCACTTTAGTTAGAAATTTTCATCATTTAAAAATTTCAGCAGGCGTAACATTTTGGGTACAATGATTCTGACAATTAACCTCCTGCCATTATGAACATGACTCTGGAGCTAAAGAGTCTGAGGCTGAATGTGGGAACCTGCACTTTCCCGTGAGTCACATCGACAAATCAGTCACACCCCACAGTAACCTATATGCATGCAGTACACTATAAATTTCATTATTGTGAATGAAAATGAAGTGGGAAGAGTGAATTTATCCTTTAAATGCTAAGGATACCATGCTCAGCATCATTTTAATGAGTTATCCTTTGATGTATTTATCATTCAGCTTTAAGTCAAATACAGACATGTTTGGAAACACTTTATCTCAAAATAAAAAAACTTTTTTATATAAAGCAAAATGTTTTATAGAATTTTATAGAAGCAACCTATATTTGCAGTTGCAATCACTTTGTGAATCTAGTTGCATGGCATCCCTAAAGGAAGATGTGTGCTCTCAGGCCTGGGGCTCTGTGAACTTTGTGTTTGGGTTGATGTAAGATACATTCTACTCAAATGAAGGTAAACATGTGCTAGCTCTTCGCTGCATATTAAAATATACGGTACTGATTTGAAAACCATATCCATTTACACTCTTCTTGCTTGGCATGAAATGAAAGGGAATCTCTTTGTATAGGCATTTTCAGTTTTTTTCCCCATACATTTTAGCAATGATAACTAAACATCAAAATTTAAAAATGGCATCTCTTCACAATTCTATCATCTCAACTTTTAATGTTTTTCCTATTCCCTTTGAAGCCTCAGTAATCAATATATGTCCATTTCTGAAACTATATTAAACATACTATTTTCATTTATTCAATGAATATTTATTGAGTGCCAACATTACTTACAACCTTAGAATATATCAGAATGAAAAAAACCACACTTTCATAAATATTAGACTCTGGGGTATTGAGGAAGGCAATAAAAAAAGAAGAAATTTTATTAGAAAGTTTAGTTCTACAATGCTTAAAATGTAGTAGTCTGGAGGAGTGCCAAGTACTTGTGGTGGGAAGTACCTCACATTTTAAATAGAATACACAAAGAACGAGCTCCTAGAGACTGAATTACAAGGGATGAACAGTCAGCCTTGTAGATATATGGGATAAGAAATTACTGGTGAAGGCCAGCACTCGGTCTAGGATACACTCAGAAATACCTCTGGAGGCCAGTGTGGGGGACATGTAGGGAGCCAGGGGGAGAACATGGTCGAAAGTGAGGCCATGATGGGGACAAGTGTGCCTTTGCCAGCCATGCAAAGATCAAGGATTTGAAGGCATAGCTGTATCTTCTGTCGCCTATTGTTTTCCTTCCTGTCAAATGAGAAGCTTTTCCACATCATGACTGCCTCTTCTGTATTATATGAAGCAAATGTCAGAAAGAAAACAATTTCTCACATTGTGAGCCTTACCAATGGAACTTGACTCACCTCTGACAATAAGAAAATAGGGAAAGACACAGGCTTGATGGGTTCTACGGCCCTCTCCTACATTGACAATTTCCATTGACCCTCCCCAGTTCCAAGAACTATGAAACTATTCTAGTGCCATATACTTTAAAGTATTAAGGACTTGATTTTTTTCTTTTTGTTCACTTTGAACATGGGTGAGATGATGTCTAGTATAAAGAGTACAAAGAAAGAATGTTGTATATTGGGAACTCCACATTCTAACGGCTACTTGAGTAGAAGCACAATGGTGACTGATATATGACATATGAATCATTAATAAGCAAGTAGGTTATGCCAGTGAATGTATGTGGCTGGGTCTAGATTTTCATGCAGAGAGAACAACTTCTACCTGTGCAATTCTGAGACTCATATCCCATTCATTATAGCTTTTAAAAATCCATGTTTTTTCCTAGGAGATGATATTAGAAAGGATCTATCTCACACCAGTGTTTCATACCTCTGCCACTTATTCTCAGAGATTTATTCATGTTTTTTCAAAACTATTGTCGGTATTCTTGTATATGTGATCAACGAAAGCCGAGCCTGCTCATTACTGTGAAATGCTTTCACGATCCCATGTCATTATTTCTTTTTAGAAGCAGCCAGCTAAAATGTGTTCTTGAAATGTGACAATTAAACAACACAGCCACATTTTCCTTTATGCTTCCAAGTGATTTGCTAATCATATGATTTACTATTTAAATGCTACCCAACCTATGTAACTGTTCATTATATTTATTTCCACTTTAAATAGAAATGCAGAAACAATGAAGCTTAGACTAAATATTAGTTACATAAAATTGAATGCCTTCTTCGATTCATTTCAGGATATTTTGCCAATATCACATTAGATGTTTCCCTATGTGGACAAATATCAATCCATCTTTATTATTTATTCCTTATCAAAGAAGATATTTGTGGTGATAAATGAAATAATTATGTTATGATCACATATTGAACCAATCATTTCCATTTTAGTACTTTCAAAGCTGTTTAACTTGATATATATTATTTGTAAACACACACACTCACACATATCATATCATCACACACCACATATCTCCACACATACACACACTCTCTCTCTCTCACACACACACACACACACACACACACACACACACACATCACCTCTCTTTCCCTCTTCCCACTTCCCTTCCCCCTCTCCTTGTCTCTCTCAAACACACACACATTTAAGTCTGTATTTTCTTTAGATGATACAACTGTATTATTTAAGCTTATACTCCAATTTCTAGGCAGCAGAATCCTTTTTGTTACATAAAATAGTTGGCCTCGTTTTCTTTTCTTTTTGTTCCTTAGCCATGCCTTCTTCAGCAATGCCTGCTCTCCACTGAAATGTATTTTGGCCTTTGCCTTCTCTTTTTGTGGTCATTGACTAACTTCCCATTTGTTCTCCTCTGCTTGGGTCCCTCGGCTTCTTTTACTGTAACACTCGACTTATTGTATTTTGCAGTATTGATTTACTAACCACCACAGTGATCTGGAGCAAAATACCCAGCTCCAGTTTCTTGACATGATCCTCTCGAAAGCTCTTTTCCTCCACAGCTAAATTACCTTGAAAAAAATATCAGCTTCCAAGTCTCCCCCTCTCTAATCTCCAATTTCTAGCTCTGTTACTACAGAAGCTGCATTCCAATAAGTCTGAGCACATGAGAACATACAGTTCTTTCATCCTACAATGGTCATTGTTATTCACCTTTAGATCCCTACCTTCCTTAATGAGTTCAGAAGAATCAGTTAATCAGTTGATTCTTTATTTTGTACCCATATTTATAAACTTTAATGTCTACTCATTCACTGATAGACATATATACTTTATGGGTCTCTAATGAATTACCTTTTTACTCTTTGTTATAAAAATTTTGGGCCAGGGAAGTTTGCTTTCCTTTTTGTGGTTTCTAACTTGTTTCTAACTCTATTTAAATGGTTTCATAATCAGAGTGAAGAATGACTCTACCAAAGGAGAACAGCTAGGCTAGTGAATGAGTCAGCGAGTAAGAGAACATGCTGCCAAGCCTGATTACCTGAGTGATATCCTGTGAAGAAGTGGGGAAATCAAATCCCACACATCATTCTTTGATCTTCCTGTGTGTGCCATGCATAATCATGGGTATACACACACACACACACACACACACACACACACACACACACACACACACACACACACACAAACAAGCATCTAGATAACTATGTACCAGATCTGCCTATAGCCATTTCATGTTTCCATTGTTTATGTGTTTATGCCTATACTTCCCATTTATATCTCCACTCTCAATTCCCTCTTCAAGGAGACGGTTGAACTGCTGTTGAAATAAGACTACAAGGCCTTAAAGCATCAGTGGCACGGTTGGCCTCACATTTGCTCTCACACTCAATAGACTCACGTCACTAGTCTCAGTTCTAATTTAGGGCTGTTGTTTCCTCTTGGGTAACATGTCCATGAATTTCCTTCAATTCTTTACACCTCCCAAGTAGAAACACTGCCTATCTTGGTTTGATACTATTTTTCTGAGGAATTAAACATCCCTGGGAATAGATATTGGCTCCCTTCAGTGAATAGGATAGGTACCTTGACATGTCTTCTTCTTGTAGAATACCGTAGCAGCTTCTTAGGCAACAGTAAAAATATAGAGAGTATTTAAATCTCTACAGTATATAGTCCTCTAGTAAGAAGACAAAGTCACGGCATGTGTGCTGTCTACCTATATTCCTTTTTTCCATTTATCTTGAGAATTGGAAGTGAGTAAAGCTGATTTAAAAGCTATGTTGTTGTTCATGGTTCCTGCAATGACCTGATTCATGGAATCCTTGTCTCTCATAGGGGAGTCTTATCTCCTAGCAGGATCTTTGACACTTGGCATGTTAACTTGCTTTCTAAAACTATGAGGTCTCAGATTGGCCACAATTCTTGCCACTTAAGGAATAGCAAAAAAAAATCTATGTGTTAAAATACTGTGTGCTTAACTAGAGTCACTCTTTTCGTTCTATGGTAACACAGTCTCATTAATCTTTTATAACATACTGTCGTTCAATAATGCCCTTTCTCCAATCAGTGTCAAAAATCAGGTGGTTCTAAGAATGTGAACTTACATATGGATCTTCAATTTTATTTTATTTTCCAACACAAGTATTTTCTTTGTAATATTTGGTGTATAAATGCATTCAGAAGAAGCCTATCATCCCGTGCTTATTGGCATTTTTCCTGGAACCCATAGGCATTGTCTCTGTTCCATCAGGGATGTGACTGGGCATATCAGGAGCTGCTTTTCTCTTCCCTCATGAAGCTTTCTTCTCTGCATTCGGTGTCCAAGTACTGTGCAGCTCTGAGGCAGTGAGTGTTCACAGGGCAGGTGGGTTTCAAGCAGCTATGTGTGCATTTAAAAATGGAAAATCCTTCCCTTGGAAAATGTGACTGTTTCCATATCATTGCCATGCTGTATCAATACTCGAGATTCAGGAGGTTGGTACCCAGTAGTTGCTTCATTGTTTACTATTATGTAGCTGTATTAAACATTTTGTGTTTCCATATGAAATCTAAGACTAATTTTTCAACTTCTATGCAACTTTTCACTGGAAATTTTATTTTTGAGATTGTAATGTAGTTATATAACTTACACCTTTGGTGAGTACATTCCAATTTTTCCATGTCTGGTCACTCGAATATATGGTGTCTTCAGTAATAACAGCACCATATCATCAAGTTTTCGAGTTTAAGCAAGAGCCGTGCCAATATCTTGCAATATTTCAGGGTCCCTGGGATCTTACTGGCAAACAATTCCAAAAGAAGTAATCCAGAAGTGACTCCATTTAATCCCACTTCTCTCTCTCTGTCTCTCTCTGTCTCTCTGACTCTCTCTCTCTCTCTCTCTCTCTCGTAACCTCTTTGCTTAGAGATTTATACCGTTCAAGCATTTAATCTTTTAATGGCAAATCAAGTGCAACCCAGGTTGAGGATGCTACAAACTCTTACTTATGGAAATGACAGAGGAAATGAAAAGAAATGCAGCAAACACACTTGAGCTTTATATAAAGAAAAGTAATAAAGCCCAATCTAAACATCTGTGACTGATGACATCATATCTTTTATCATTAAGCAAAATCCACGAGGCAGCAGATAATAAATTAACAATGGCTTACATTTTCAGAAGAGATAAATTGTTTGAGAATAGAAAGATTATGTTTGTTGATCAGAGTTTCCTAAGAGCATTCTATTATTTCCCATGGGGAAAAATTTTTCAATATTCTCTTCAGTATCTGGGACACCAACTTCTCATTTACTCTTAAGATGACTTTGAGTATTTTTATGTAATGAAAAATGAACTCTCCTTCAATAGTATCAACTACTGTATAAACTCTATGGCTTTTTTCCTCTAGCCCTTACCATCTGATCATTTGTAGCCCAGTTATCACACTGTTAGAGATTCCTCTTCTAATTCTAATTTGAGTAGGCATAGAACATTCTAAATGAATTGAACTTTTGCTGGAGTGACAGAATCTTTTGTTAAAATAGTAAAAGAAATGTTTGTCTTGTTTATTTTAATTGTCCTGAAGGAAATTTCTCTTAAAAGGAAAGTATAAATTGTGACTCATTCAATTCATGCATTATTGATTGTTGCCCATGAAATGGTCAACTAAATCAATAGTTAAAGAATAGTGTTTACAAAAGTTTCTGTGAGGCACAGACACAGTCAAAAGGACAAAATGACATCCTACACAATGGGAATAGATCTCCAACAACCCCACATCTAACACAGAGCTGATAGTAAAAAAATCTATAAAGAACTCAAAAACAAGGCAGACATAAAAATACAAAATAACTCAATTCAAAAATGGAGTCTAAACAGAATTCTCAGCAGAGGAATTTCTAATGGCCAAGAAGCACTTAAAGAAATGTTCAACATCCTTAGTCATCAGGAAAATGAAAATCTAAAGGACCCTGAGATTCCATCTGACACCTGTCAGGATCACTAAGACCAAAAACTCAAGCAACATCACAATCTGGTAAAGATTTAGAGGAAGGGGGACACTTTCCATTGATGGTGGCAGTAAAAATGTGTACAGTCACTTTGGGAATTAATTTAGTGATTTCTCTTAAAAAATGTATAGATCTTCCTCTATACTCTCCTATACTACTCCTGTGCATATATACAAAGAATGTTCCACCATACCACAAGGACACTTGTTGAGCTATGCTCATAACACCTTTATTCACAATAGCCAGAAATGGGAAACAATTCTAGATGTCTCTCAATTGAAGAATGTATAGAAAAAATGTGGTAGATTTACACAATGGATTACTATTCAGCTATTAAAAACAATGACATCATTTAACCTCTAGGCAAATGAATAGAACCAGAAAAGATAATCCTGAGTTAGTTAATCCAGACCCAGAATGAAAACATGGTATGTATTCACTTATAAATGGATATTAGCCATAAAGTAAAGGCTAACTATGCTGCAATACATTGGTCTAAAGAAGCTAAGTAACAAGGAAGATTCAAGGAGGGACACATAAATATCACTGAGAAGAGGAAATAGAATAGATATCATGGATGGGTGGAAGAAAGGGTAATGGATAGGGTAGGACTGGCAATGAGGATGGGGACTGGAGGTATCAGGTAAGGAGAGGGTGGAGGGAGAGCATACTGGGAGTGACAACTGAGATGGCAGGGGTCTCTGGGACAAGCTTGAAATCCATGGCAATGGAAACTTCTAGGAATCTAAGAGAGTGACCACAGCTAAGACTCCTAGCAAGGGGGAATATGGAGCGTGAACTGGCCAACTCCTGTACCAAGAAAAGCTTCCAATCCATTGATCAGAACACTAACCCAGCTGCAAAATCTTCAACCTACAATTTATCCTGCCTACAATATCTCCTGCCTGCAAGATGTGCAGGGGCAAAGAAGGAACAAAAATTGAGGGAATAGCAACCAATGACTGGTCCAGCTTGAGACCCTTGCCATGACAGAAACAGATATAGAGACCCACAGTCAAACATTAGGCTGAGCTTAGCTTAGAGAACCCTGTAGAAGAGGGAGAGGAAGGGTTGAAGTAGCCAGAGGGGTCAAGAACATCACAAGAAAACCTAGAGAATCAACTAGCCTGGGCCCATAGCGGCTCACATAGACTGAACTGCCAACAAGAGAGCATGCATGGGACTGACTCAAACCCTCTGCCTATATGTGACAGTTGTGTAGCTTGGTCTTCATGTGGGACACCTAACAGTAGGTGCAGGGCCTGTCTCTGACTCTGTTGCCTTCCCTTGGGGCCCTTTTCTCCTTACTAGACTGCCTCTTCTAGGCTCTTCAATAGAAGAAGATGGGCCTAGTCTTACTGTAACTTCCAAGGCTAGTTGGCATCCAACTTCTCTGAGGAGAAAAGGAAGCAGGATGTGGAAAGGGAGGAGTGAAAGGGAGGGACTGAGAGGAGGAGGAGGGAAGAAGAACTATGTAAAGTCAGGATGTAAAGTAAGCAAATAAATAAAATTTTAAAAATTCACCCCTCCAAAAGGAACAGTGTTTACATCCCATAATTGTACAAAAGGTGCCTTTTATGCGTTTCTCTGTGGCCACTTGTGGCATTAAAAATCACAGTATTGAACTTACTTCAAGCAGAGGAAAGATCTCAGATCTCAGAACACCACTAAAGGGGCCAGTTTTCAGTAGTTCTCTTTAAGGATCTGTGTGTTAGCTTTTAAAGATACCACAACACAGATGCTTTGTGAGCGCTGTTTTTAGTAATAGGGTGAAAAATAGAGAAAATGTTCAAACCTATGTAAAAATGTTTTTAGGCAGTTAGAGTGGAGTATTAATGGAATGGAGAGTCTCTGGAAGGAATCATTAAATTAACAGCCTTCCCTAGTGTTACTTCAGAGTGGCCATACCAGATGAAGAATAAACTTGAAGTCACCAAACAATTAGGCTGTCTGGAAAATGGCAGCGAATGGTAGTGTAGAAATAGGTGGTGAACATTCAAGGTGGATAACTGGTGTATAGGAAGCATGTGTGGGAGCAGCACAAGTGCTTGCCATGGAAGCTCAAATCCACCATTCCCACTGCTATCCGCTCTGCTTCCTGAAACTGTTTGCACCCGAGTTTTCAACCTGTTCCTTTCTAACATCTGCTTTAATCTCATGACTCACCTCCTCATCTCCAGTATATAAATTCTGGTTCCATCTAGTTCTAAGGTCTTACCCTTCTTTTGATTATGAGGATGTGGCCACAAATCCTTTTAACAGTGAAGATAACATGGGATCCCCTCCAGTTCTCATGGCGTTGAGCCAGTGAATCACCCATGAAACATTTCAACAGTATAATGTGCCTATCAAGCACTTTGTAAGCCACGGACACAGTTCTTTTAGCATTCACAAAACAAACTGGCATATTACTCCAAGGCATCAATAGCAATATGATTTAAAGCAACATCACTACTTATTACATAGATTTTCAACTTTTCTGTACCTTTATCTTTTTCATTTAATTTTTATGTTTTGAAATTTTCGTTCTTGAATATTATATCTACACCATTTCAGACCCTCCCTCTCTCTCCTCGTATGTGTCTTTCATACTCCCTTTAAAAATTATGACCTGCACCTCTTTAGTTACTATTGTGTTACACACACACACACACACACACACACACACACACACTATATTGATACTAAGGATATTTGAAAAAGCCACAAGGAATCATATACTTTAAATGGGCTTACATCAGATGGAGCACTAACACTACTCTTCAAAGCCATAGACTACCAAATTCCTCAGCATCAGGCACTGAATGCATAAAACCTTAGTATATATAACCTTGATATCTAATATATGCATACATATGCATCACTTTAGTGTTGCTCATTAGCACACGTATTTAAGGCTGCCTATTTGAAGTTGAATCACTTGCCAGAGAGCTCATCTCTGGAGCAAACTGACTTTTCCCTCTCTTAGCAGCATTGCTTGCCTATAGCTCTCATCTATATGTGATATTTTGTGACATTTCCCCCACATACTTTGGCATGTCACCTGGTGTTGTCATTCAGTTCTTATTTAGGCAACTATATGGTTAAGAAGATTTCATGGCTATAGCTTTGTTCTCATGCCTAGAAGCTTACATAGTAGCAGATAACCTGGACCTCTGGCTTTTATACTCTTTCTAACCCCTCTTCTGTAATGTTCCCTGAGCTTAGCTATAGGAACTACACTGTAGATGTAGTTCGGGGCTGAGAAACCTAAGGTCACTTAGTCTTTGCATTATGACCTGTTTTGGATCTCTGTAAGTCTCCACCTGTCAAAGGTAAGTGCCTTTGATGAGGAGTGAAAGCTATACTTATCCTTGGGTCTAAAGGCGACTATTTAGAATGCAGTTGGAGATTATAATGATTTACACTTTTGTCAGTAGTAGGTTTCCTCAGAGCTCTGTGACCTTACCAACTATAGGTGGCTGGCTAGGTTTACAGAGCCACGCATGGTTTCTCTTGTGTTGAGCCAGCCTTTAGTCCAATTAAATAGCTAGTTTATTCCCAAGGGGAAAGTGTCATCATTATATCCTTGGGGCTATTTTGCCAGGCTAGTCATTGTTGCAAGTCACGGGCTTTATAGCTTGGTAGGACTATTCATTGCTTTTCTCCATTGGCACTTAAACAAGAATGTAAGGACCTCATAGAAAATGCTAATGTAAGAGGAAAAATATATACATTTATATTTTAATGGAAATGAGTTAATCAACATATTTAAGAGACAAAACAATATTTTTAATTGTAAAAATTCTTGGATGTAGTGGTGAATCTATTCCTATTTATATAAATTATTTTCAAGCATGATTTCTTAAAAAATATTTATATATTTCTGCTATTTTCTCCAAATCTCTCATTTTCACTTTCTTTTTCTTCTTCCCAAGTAAACTTTGGGGATTCTACTAACTTATTTCCACTGTTGTGCTGTTCAGCTCAGGATCTGCCCTTATATGTACTCATCCAATGTGCTTACAATTTATTTCAAGTGATGTATATGTATCAAGAACAAGTATGCCTATATGTTCATATTTGTAAATGTTTGCTCCTTAACCCTATTATTATTATCTTATCTTGAACCTTTGAGAACACTCTGTTTTGTTTATTGTTTTGTCTAGAGTAGCCACTTAGCATCTGTAGTCCCCATTGCTGTCTTTGTTTGTGGAACTGATGCTATTCAGATATTCTGTCAACATTGCTTTTAGAAATATGAGGCCCAGGTTATGGCTCCTAATGATTCTGAGAATTGAAGGTAGACCACATTGTGGGAGGATGCTGATCTTTGGCAGAGGGGATTGCCAGGCTACACCTAGACTTCACCATTCTTACCTATCCTCTTCCTGCCAGGTGACTCTCTCTCTCAGTGGAGAGTTAGATAATGCTTGGGATGGATCTGGAGAGATGTCATGGAGTTTGCCATAATCTTCAGGCCCTTTTCTTGTCTGTCTCAGTGCTTATAGGTCTCCTATGTTGCATGTTGCCTAGCAGCAGTGGATAGCCAATGCTGATCTGCATATTGAGCCATTATACAGTCAGAAAAAATGTTAATAGAAACACAAGAAAACCCTCCTCATCTTTTCATTGTACTTCTGGAATATTGTTCTAGCCTCATCTGCAATGTTCCTCAGGGCTTCTCTAGACTCCTGGGGATCCTTCCTCACCCCCCAATCCCTTTTGCTTTACCTCCAGGACATCCAGGATGAAACAGTGAAAGATGCCAACAGTCTAACTCTCAGTTCTGTTGAATCCCATCCCTGTTTGTTTTTAAATGATTCTTGTCATGATAAGAATTTCAGCATAGTTCTATCACCAATTTAGGTTATTCCAAAGTGTTTGTATATCACCAAATCCTCACAAAACATGGAACCAATAGGCATATTTATCAGCCTCATATCACAGATAAGAAAAATGAATATCAACAAGGTAATTTCTCAAAGACACACTGTAAATTTGAACAGTCAGACAAATTTAAAAGTCAATCCATCCAAGATATACTGTATACTGCAATGTAGTGTTTTGATTTAAATACACTTTTTCTGGGTATTTATGGATAGACATGATATTCAACAATATTCTACAATATGTGCAATAATTTTTATGCACAAAAGATATTGCCACAGAGGTTTTGTTGGTTTTGAGACAGTGTTTCATTATGTAGCTCTGACTGGACTGAAACTCACTATGTAAACAAGCTGGCCTCAACTTGTCGAGCTCTATATGCCTTGGTCTTATGAGTGTCTGGATCACCCAGCCACTGAAATTTTAACAGTCCCTCATGCAGCCTACACTTGGCCATTGGAAACTGCAAAGCCACTCCCAGGGGGACAAGATACTTCTGAAATAGAACGAGCGGATCAATAGGCGATTATCTTAAGAGTTGTTTGTTGACCACAGGCCTCATCCGGCCGGATCAGCGCCGGGGTAGCGGGAGCGCAGGATTGCCTGACACCCTCCAGCTACCCACGACCCCCGCCGCAGGATTTTGGGACTGCTGGTGAGTGGAACACAGCTTCTGCTCCAGTCCAATCACGCAGGACCTGAGACTGCTCTGGTTGGGGAGAGAGAAATCCAGCCTACATAGGGCCACAACCCTCTTCCGGTCAGAAAAGCACCGGGGCAGCTGGGGCGCAGGGTCGGCTGACACTCACCAGCTACCCACAACACCCGCCACAGGATCTTAAGACTTCTGGAGAGTGGAACACAGCTTCTGCTCCAATCCAATTGCACGCGGGACCAGAGACTGCATTAGTTAGGGAAGCAGAAAACCGGCCTGAGTAGGACCACAGGCCTCTTCCAGCTGGACCAGCACCGGGTACCGTCAGCTACCCACGACCCCCGCCGCAGGATTTAGAGACTGCTGGTGAGTGGAACACAGCTTCTGCTCCAATCTTTAAACAGTGACAACGATAACAACTAACCCCAGAGATTACCAGATGGCGAAAGGTAAACTTAATAATCTTACTAACAGAAACCAAGACCACTCACCATCATCAGAACCCAGCACCCCCACTTCGCCCAGTCCAGGGCACCCCAACACACCGGAAAAGCTAGACACGGATTTAAAAGCATATCTCCTGATGATGATAGAGGACTTCAAGAAGGACTTTAATAACACACTTAAAGAAATACAGGAGAACACTGCTAAACAGGCAGAAGACAATAAAGAGGAAGCACAAAAATCCCTTAAAGAATTGCAGGAGAACACTGCTAAAGAGTTACAAATCCTTAAAGAAAAACAGGATAACATAATCAAACAGGTAGAAGTCCTTACAGAAAAACAGGAAAACACATCCAAACAGATGATGGAAATGAACAAAACCATACTAGACCTAAAAAGGGAAGTAGACACAATAAAGAAAACCCAAAATGAGGCAACACTGGAGATAGAAACCCTAGGAAAGAAATCTGGAACCATAGATAGGAGCATCAGCAACAGAATACAAGAGATGGAAGAGAGAATCTCAGGTGCAGAAGATTCCATAGAGAACATCGGCACAACAATCAAGGAAAATGTAAAATGCAAAAAGATCCTAACTCAAAACATCCAAGAAATACAGGACACAATGAGAAGACCAAACCTAGGGATAATAGGAGTGGATGAGAATGAAGATTTTCAACTCAAAGAACCAGCAAACATCTTCAACAAAATTATAGAAGAAAACTTCCCAAATCTAAAGAAAGAGATGCCCATGAACATACAAGAAGCCTACAGAACTCCAAATAGACTGGACCAGAAAAGAAATACCTCCCGACACATTATAATCAGAACAACAAATGCTCTAAATAAAGATAGAATACTAAAAGCAGTAAGAGAAAAAGGCCAAGTAACATATAAAGGCAAGCCTATCAGAATTACACCAGATTTTTCACCAGAGACTATGAAAGCCAGAAGATCCTGGACGGATGTTATACAGACACTAAAAGAACACAAATTCCAGCCCAGGCTACTATACCCAGCCAAACTCTCAATTAACATAGATGGAGAAACCAAAGTATTCCACGACAAAACCAAATTCACACATTATCTCTCCACGAATCCAGCCCTTCAAAGGATAATAACAGAAAAAAACCAATACAACAAGAAGGTAATCCCTCAACAAACCTAAAAGAAGACAGCCACAAGAACAAAATGCCAACTTTAACAACAAAAATAACAGGAAACAACCATTACTTTTCCTTAATATCTCTTAATATCAATGGACTCAACTCCCCGATAAAAAGACATAGACTAACAAACTGGCTACACAAACAAGACCCAACATTTTGCTGCTTACAGGAAACTCATCTCAGAGAAAAGGATAGACACTATCTCAGAATGAAAGGCTGGAAAACAATTTTCCAAGCAAATGGCATGAAGAAACAAGCTGGAGTAGCCATTCTAATATCTGATAAGATTGACTTCCAACCCAAAGTTATTAAAAAAGACAGGGAGGGACACTTCATACTCATCAAAGGTAAAATCCTCCAAGAGGAACTATCAATCCTGAATATCTATGCTCCAAATACAAAGGCAGCCACATTCATTAAAGAAACTTTAGTAAATCTCAAAGCACACATTGCACCTCATACAATAATAGTGGGAGACTTCAACACACCACTTTCACCAATGGACAGATCATGGAAACAGAAACTAAATAGGGACACAGTGAAACTAAGAGAAATTATGAATCAAATGGATCTGGCAGATATCTACAGAACATTCTATCCTAAAACAAAAGGATATACCTTCTTCTCAGCACCTCATGGTACCTTCTCCAAAATTGACCACATAATTGGTCACAAAGCAGGCCTCAACAGATATAAAAATATTGAAATTGTCCCATGCATCCTATCAGATCACCATGGACTAAGGCTGATCTTCAATAACAAAATAAATAATAGAAAGCCAACCTTCACGTGGAAACTGAACACTCTTCTCAATGATACCTTGGTCAAGGAAGGAATAAAGAAAGAAATTAAGGACTTTTTAGAGTTCAATGAAAATGAAGCCACAACATACCCAAACTTATGGGACGCAATGAAAGCATTTCTAAGAGGAAAACTCATAGCTCTGAGTGCCTCCAAAAGGAAACTAGAGAGAGCACACATTAGCAGCTTGACAACACACCTAAAAGCACTAGAACAAAAGGAAGCAAATTCACCCAAGAGGAGTAGATGGCAGGAAATAATCAAACTCAGGGGTGAAATCAACCAAGTGGAAACAAGAAAAACTATTCAAAGAATCAACCAATCAAGGAGCTGGTTCTTTGAGAAAATCAACAAGATAGATAAACCCTTAGCCAGACTCACTAGAGGGCACAGGGAAAGCATCCTAATTAACAAAATCAGAAATGAAAAAGGAGACATAACAACAGATCCTGAAGACATCCAAAACCCCATCAGATCCTTCTACCAAAGGCTATACTCAACAAAACTGGAGAACCTGGATGAAATGGAGAAGTTCCTAGACAGATACCAGGTACCAAAGTTGAATCAAGATCAGGTTAATGATCTAAACAGCCCTATATCCCCCAAAGAAATAGAAGCAGTCATTAATAGTCTCCCAACTAAAAAAAGCCCAGGACCAGATGGGTTTAGTGCAGAGTTCTATCAGACCTTCAAAGAAGATCTAATCCCAGTTCTTCACAAACTATTCCACAAAATAGAAACAGAAGGTACTCTACCCAACTCATTCTATGAAGCCACAATTACTCTGATACCTAAACCACAAAAAGACCCAACAAAGATAGAAAACTTCAGACCAATATCCTTTATGAATATTGATGCAAAAATCCTCAATAAAGTTCTTGCTAACCGAATCCAAGAACACATCAAAACAATCATCCATCCTGACCAAGTAGGTTTCATCCCAGGGATGCAGGGATGGTTCAATATACGGAAATCCATCAACGTAATCCAGTATATAAACAAACTCAAAGACAAAAACCACATGGTCATCTCGTTAGATGCGGAAAAAGCATTTGACAAGATCCAACACCCATTCATGATAAAAGTCTTGGAAAGATCAAGAATTCAAGGCCCATACCTAAACATGATAAAAGCAATCTACAGCAAACCAGTAGCCAACATCAAAGTAAATGCTCAGAAGCTTGAAGCAATCCCTCTAAAATCAGGGACTAGACAAGGCTGTCCACTTTCTCCATTCCTATTCAACATTGTACTTGAAGTCCTAGCCAGAGCAATTCGACAACAAAAGGAGATCAAAGGGATACAAATTGGAAAAGATGAAGTCAAAATATCACTTTTTGCAGATGATATGATAGTATATATAAGTGACCCTAAAAATTCCACCAGAGAACTCCTAAGCCTGATAAACAGCTTCAGTGAAGTAGCTGGATATAAAATTAACTCAAACAAATCAATGGCCTTTCTCTACACAAAGAATAAACAGGCTGAGAAAGAAATTAGGGAAACAATACCCTTCTCAATAGTCACAAATAATATTAAATATCTTGGCGTGACTCTAACTAAGGAAGTGAAAGATCTGTATGATAAAAACTTCAAGTCTCTGAAGAAAGAAATTATAGAAGATCTAAGAAGATGGAAAGATCTCCCATGCTCATGGATTGGCAGGATCAACATTGTAAAAATGGCTATCTTGCCAAAAGCAATCTACAGATTCAATGCAATCCCCATCAAAATTCCAAATCAATTCTTCAACCAATTAGAAAGTGCAATCTGCAAATTCATCTGGAATAACAAAAAACCTAGGATAGCAAAAACTCTTCTCAAGGATAAAAGAACCTCTGGTGGAATCACCATGCCGGACCTAAAGCTCTACTACAGAGCAATTGTGATAAAAACTGCATGGTACTGGTATAGTGACAGACAAATAGACCAATGGAATAGAATTGAAGACCCAGAAATGAACCCACACACCTACGGTCACTTAATCTTCGACAAGGGAGCTAAAAACATCCAGTGGAAGAAAGATAGCATTTTCAACAAATGGTGCTGGCACAACTGGTTGTTAACATGTAGAAGAATGCGAATTGATCCATTCCTATCTCTTTGTACTAAGGTCAAGTCTAAGTGGATCAAGGAATTTCACATAAAACCAGAGACACTGAAACTTATAGAGGAGAAAGTGGGGAAAAGCCTTGAAGATATGGGCACAGGGGAAAAATTCCTGAATAGAACATTAATGGCTTGTGCTGTAAGATCGAGAATTTACAAGTGGGACCTCATGAAACTACAAAGCTTCTGCAAGGCTAAAGACACCATCAATAAGACAAAAAAACCACCAACAGATTGGGAAAGGATCTTCACCTATCCTAAATCAGATAAGGGACTAATATCCAATATATATAAAGAACTCAAGAAGGTGGACTCCAGAAAGTCAAATAACCCCATTAAAAAATGGGGCTCAGAACTGAACAAAGAATTCTCACCTGAGGAATACCGAATGGCAGAGAAACACCTGAAAAAATGTTCAACATCCTTAATCATCAGGGAAATGCAAATCAAAACAACCCTGAGATTCCACCTCACACCAGTCAGAATGGCTAAGATAAAAAATTCAGGTGACAGCAGATGCTGGCGAGGATGTGGAGAAAGAGGAACACTCCTCCATTGTTGGTGGGATTGCAAGCTTGTACAACCACTCTGGAAATCAGTCTGGCGGTTCCTCAGAAAATTGGACATAGTACTACTGGAGGATCCAGCAATACCTCTCCTGGGCATATATCCAGAAGATGTCCCAACCGGTAAAAAGGACACATGCTCCACTATGTTCATAGCAGCCCTATTTATAATAGCCAGAAGCTGGAAAGAACCCAGATGTCCCTCAACAGAGGAATGGATACAGAAATTATGGTACATTTACACAATGGAGTACTACTCAGCTATTAAAAAGAATGAATTTATGAAATTCCTAGCCAAATGGATGGACCTGGAGGCCATCATCTTGAGTGAAGTAACACAATCACAAAAGAACTCACACAATATGTATTCATTGATAAGTGGATATTAGCCCAAAACTTAGGATACCCAAGATATAAGATACAATTTGATAAATGCATGAAACTCAAGAAGAATGAAGACTAAAGTGTGGACACTGTGCACCTTCTTAGAATTGGGAACAAAACACCCAGGGAAGGAGTTACAGAGACAAAGTTCGTAGCTGTGATGAAAGGATGGACCATTTAGAGACTGCTGTATCCAGGGATCCGTCCCATAATCAGCTTCTAAACGCTGACACCATTGCATACACTAGCAAGATTTTGCTGAAAGGACCCAAATATAGCTGTCTCTTGTGAGACGATGCCGGGGCCTAGCAAACACAGGAGTGGATGTTCACAGTCAGCTATTGGATGTATCACAGGGCTCCCAATGGAGAAGCTAGAGAAAGTACCCAAGGAGCTAAAGAGATCTGCAACCCTATTGTTGGAACAACATGATGTACTAACCAGAACCCGGGAGCTCTTGTCTCTAGCTGCATATGTATCGAAAGATGGCCTAGTCGGCCATCAATGGAAAGAGAGGCCCATTGGACTTGCAAACTTTATATGCCCCAATATAGGGGAATGCCAGGGCCAAAAGAATGGGAATGGGTGGGTAGGGAAGTGGGGGGTGCTATGGGGGACTTTTGGGATAGCATTGGAAATGTAATTGAGGAAAATATGTAATAAAAATATTAAAAATCAAAAAAAAGAGTTGTTTGTCAATAAGCTTGTTCAATTATATTTGTATGATATTGAATAACAGAAGTTAACTGAAGTCCTTTAGGAAAACAAACTTACAAGACTCAATTTCTACATAGTATAAAGCATAGATAAATAGCAATATATTTGCTGACTGTTCACATCTGTCACATATGCCATGTCAGCCACCAAAGTTTTTAATCTGGACTTTTTGAGTGGTCCACTGACACTCCTCTCTGTAGCTAGACTCTTGCAAACTTGTTTTCATAGAACCATGAAGCTCAGGAAGAAGAGGCCAGTGTAAAAAAACCAAACTTCTGGCTGTGTTCTGCTAATGGTAGAATTAATGATAAGGCTGAAATAAGGGTTTCCCCAAAGGGTGAGTGCCTTGTGTGCCTTGATGTCAGAACCTGCCAGAGCTCCGTGTCCCCCAGTGCAGCCTCTGCAGCTTCCTAGGCACATACTCCAGGGAAGCCTGGAAGTCAGCTGGTTTCTTGAAACAGATAGTAATTATGTGCAAGTGGATTGACTTTTACTTTTTATAATGCAAGCTCTGTCATATTTCATAGAAAAATTCTTAAATGAGAGGCACAGCTAACTCTTACAAATTATCATAGAAAGACAGTATGTGTGTTTTTTTTTCTAATGGAATAGAGACCAGCATGCCATCTAAGTAAAGGGAAAGATGAATTAGTTGACATATCTCTTTCAGAAATTGAGCGGGTAGAAAAATGTCAAACTTACCGTGCATTATTTCCAGAGTTCAATCATCCATTTAAGACAATAGTGATTTATAACATGCAGGAAGAGAAAAGGAGCCTGCCAGCTCCAGCCTTGAGGTATTTTGTGTTCTCTAGAAAGTGTCAATTTATTGGGGTTTGGTTTCTAGTCCCACAGGGACCTTAAATAAAACTCCTCTGCGAGGTATTAGGCAGTAGCTTGTAGAAAATGTTTTCTTGCCAAAGGCACAGAGTGTGGCTCCTGAGTCTCCCACAAGGAATAACTGACTCTGGAGGTGTCAGGAGTAAAATGACTCCATCTTATAATCTCTCCCAGAGGCAAAGAGCTTCTTGCTTCCAGAATAAATTGATGGTGTGATCCATTTTCTAGCTGCCAGGATGGTGATCAACAAAGCTTTCACTCTAGTTCGCTGGCAGGGAAAATGAGCCTGTCCAGATTGGCAGGTATATGTGATTTAAGAAATGGAAGGCGTTATAGCCTATCCCAGCACCATGGTCCCAAGGACTGTCTTTATGTGTTATGAACACAACTCCTTGTGAATTGCACTCAGAGAGGTGCCCACTCCTCTCTCCTCCTGCACATGTGATTCTTGCTTTTCCACTTCCTCAAGTGTGATGCTCTGTTTGATTGTCAGCCCTTCCAACCCTCAAGCCCCAACCCCTGCATCTCACTCTACTCAGAACCCCAATCTGATATCCTCATGTGTACACCATAGTGCAGCTTTACACAGAAATGTAAACTTTCACATTTGTTTCTTGAATCTACCTATCTCTCAGCAAATGTCACAATCTTATTTTACATCCAAGGACACAGAGACACAAGACAGGAGTTACTGTGGCAAAAGCTGGATTCTCCATTTCCTACAGTTTACACTGCTTTCCTTGGAACAGTTTAGAATGGAATTCCAAAACATAAGCTATTAAAAAGCATTCAACTGCTTGCTAAAAATAATCATTAATATTGTATGTAACTTGCACCATGCACTCTTTTAAGCACCTCATGTATTCAGCAACTAGATTTTTTTCCTCACAATAGCCAAAGTTAAGGACTATAATTTTCCCATCTCTCAGGAAAGAAAGCAACGGTACAAAGAGGCTTTGTCAGTCATTTAAAACTAGCACTTAGTAAAGAGAACGAGATGTTCAAACCAGAGCCTGTGTCCTTACTTCCTTAACTAGACTTTAAGAAAATTCTTTGTTTCCTCTTCCACAAATGTTTTAAAAGAATTCCCATGGTATGGTCTCCAGAACCAAAGTTTCAACCCATGTTTCCCTCAGATCTAAGTTGGCTTTAAGGCCAAAGTACTTGAACCTATTAGAGGTTCAAAGACATTGTTTAGTCTTCAGAAATAACACATTACAATGCCCAAGGGAGTACATTATAAACTTATGCCATGGCTTTTAAGAGGGAGAATAAAACCCAGGTGGGTGCTCTCAGGATAGTGCTTGAAGTTTGAGAAAGCTAAGAAATGACGAGTATCAAAAGGGAAAACTGAAGTTCAGAAACTCCAAGAGAAAAGCATACATCTTATAACTTACCTTGAGGCTGGACTTGTACAGGGCGGCTTGACTCGATGTCAAGCTTGGTGGTATACTGTAGGTAATATTTTTTAAAAAATGGTTTTGAAGAAAACAAGTAGAAATAATGCCATATGCTTCGGTTAGAGTAGTCCCTGTGTAAATAGGAACAACTCGAGTTTCCTGACTTGTAGAACACATTGTCGAACTATCCACAGTGTTAAGCACTCACTACTGTTTAAATAATTTAAATGAAAAAGAATAGTTTTTAAGTCACTCTCCGCATCTCAGGCGTTGGATAAGGTTCAACCATTACGTAAAGCTTATGACTCCCAAAGTGGACAGTAAATGCACATTGAAGTCTTGCCATATTTGCAGAAAGTTCTGTCAGACAGCCCAACCCTTAAACTTCCTAACTATTATAATAATTTGATCTTTACCATTTGAAAATGTAACTTTATTAGAGATACAGAATGAAAGGCAAGTATCAGTTACATTTTGCCTGTCACAAGGGCACTAAAAATCTTAACTGCCATCCTCCAGAGTTGGTCTTAGCATTACTTCCCAATAAAGCTTTGATGGCCCCTCTGTTTGTATATTGGTGAAGAGGAGGATCATATATAAGGTTATAAATCACGGTACTCTGTTCTCAAATGTGAACAGTCCATCTCCCATACAAACACTACAGACTCAGGTAGACCCAGATGGCTATGTGTCCCAGTATATGTGTGCCATTCAGACAAGAAGCACATCACCATCACAGATACAACCTCCTGTCATTCTGCATTTGGTTTGGATATGAATTATTACTTTCCATGGTTTGTGAGAGAAGAGCATGGTGTATGTTTTAAGAATTTTTTGGCTTCCCTATAAATGTAGAGTGGTTTATTCCATTTCAAATACAGAACTTGTTATCACACAAAACACTATAGCAACTGCTGATTATACAGCAAAGTAGTTCTCTGCATCTTCAAAGTCTTTTAAACAACAAATTCAGTTCAAGCCACCTACCTTTGGTGGTTAACAAGCTACTGGCTGAGACTCAGCCCCCAGGGGTGGGCTTCTGTGTGGCTTTACACTGGACTTGTGGCATGAAGTTGTTCTAACAGTGGCACTGCCACTTCAAAATCAGTTTCCTAGGGGGCATTCTAGATGCTTGCTAGACACGTGATTCAAGACATGGATATTTACTCCATAGAGTGAGGTTTAGAAGGAGTACAATTAGCAGTAGATTTGCTGTCCAGTAATAAAAATAATAGATAATTGAGAAAGACTTTGGGAAAGAATTGATTTTTGTTCTGATGGTGAAGGAAGTTTAATTTCTTTCACTTTCAAATATGAATTGTTATGTAGGTATTAAGGAATGTCGAGAATATCAATCCTCTATTACTAAGTGAAACTTTGCACAAAAGTCAACCATTATACTTTAAGACTGAAAAAAGAATTGAGATTATCTATTCCAATTCATTATTTAGCAAACAAGGGACCATCTAAGAACTTTCCCTGAGCTCCCCAAGCTACCTTAGAAGGCAATGACCACCATGTACCTCCTCATTTCTTCCTCAATACTTTTCTAGAGGAGTTAAATTGCTGCAGTTATAGAATGGAAATCTGTGAGCTGTAAGGAGAAGGTGCTGGAACTTCAATTCTAGAAAAGGTACAATTAACAACAGCTAATGTACACACGGTGCCAAGTTCAACCCATGACACCATTCTAAATGTGGAAACATGGTCTCCTTTCCTCCTCATTGATGGACCAAGAGGACCTCACTATCACTTTTACTTTATAGATGAATGAGTTGGATCTTAATCAATGCAGACATAGGTAATACTTGATGGGGGGATCTCAGCTCAAGGAAATACTGCTCTAGACTTTATCATTTACAATGCTTCTTTGTTTCCATCCCAGGAAAGGTCATAGCCACAGTTACTAATACGGACAAAGAAAATCCACAAGAATTGGGGAACAGACTTCTAAACACCTGTACTGCTCACTGTTCTGAGGTAGACTTTTAAGAATGTTGTCAAGGTGGCATTTGTGAGATGATTGAACGAGTCCAGGAGTCAAATGGGCAGAGTGGTAAGACTGCTTTCCCGGCTGAGCACCAAGCAGCCATCCATCTCTAGCTGAAAAAGCCATACTTGGATAGTAATGCCCATCTCTGGACACAGTTCTTCAGGAGGGATTTTTACAGGAAACAGGCAGCCATTGCCAGGCTAGAAAAGACTTTCCACTTTCTGTGGATCAGCATGATAATACAATGAAAAGAGAGACATCTCTAAATATTAATTTCTTTCTCTCAGATTTGAGAATGGTTTCCTTTATTAGTTCTGTGCCACAGGTGGTCACAGACAGAGGATAGATTTCCCCATTTCCCTTGGAATCTTGTTGGAATCCACTGGTGCTGTGTACTGTGTACTGCATCTATTTGAATTGAAATTTCAGGAGCAAGGTTAGCACACCCAGGTTCCAGACTGTTTTCCAAGATCAGGGCTGTCAGGTAGAGCTGCTGTGATGGCTTTTGATCAGGCTCCTAGATTCAGAACCTTACACTTTCCTCAACACTATAGTCGATGAATAAGATCACAATTTTGTGAAAAAATAAATGAGAAAACCTTACTGAAAAGGATATTCTGTGCTCCTTGGTTGATTACTACTCTAATCCAGCCCACAGAGCTCAGCCTAGGTTTCCTCTCTACTCTCCCCAGAACTTTATGATAATTATAAGAACTAGCTATAAGGATGGCAATAAGACATTCCCTCACTAATTCTAATTATTTTAAATGGAGGTGAAACAGCCACCCCAGTGTAGCTTTTCAATTGAATCAATGTCAGTCAGGAAGCTGGAGGCTGGGAGGGCAATTTTTCTTGAGTGTTAATAGCTTAATAACCCTCTATTTCCTTGCACAAAATGGTTACCTTTGAAGCTTATTACTGCCACATTGCTCTGAATGAGAGAGAGGGCTATATGCTGGTGGAGGGGTATATGAATAAGTCTCACAAAGTCCAAAAGTCACATGTGTACACACTCACTCTTGTACCAAGGCTGACTGCAGGCTCTTCAGAAGTTTGTTTGCAGGTTCTCATAAGACCAGAAAAACACATCAAGACAGAACAGAAAGGGCCTTTGGGCTAGGATTTTGATGACCTAAGACCTTAGTTTAATTTTTTCCATTACTGTGTCAGCACGGGAGACATCAAGTAAGTCGTTTCAGGAAAATGAGAAGAATAGTTTAATAACGCTGAGTTGCTAAGATCCTAGAGAAAATGGAGAATAGCCTAAACAATCTAAGATAAATTCTGAAGGGATGCCATCAAAATATATGGGAACTGCTGCTTCATCATGGACTTGGCTTTGAGAGTTTCCACTAATGTGATTGTCAGCAGCATTCAGTTTTTTCTGGATTATCAGCTGGGAGATACCAGTTTCTTATTGGCTATCAGTCAGACACTGTCCTTAGCTCATAGGTCGGTAAGTTTTCACAACATGGCCATTTGCTCCCTGAAGGGCAGCAAGGAAAGACTTCTCTCAGTGTGGCTGTTGCTCCAATTTTATATGATGTATGTATGTTTATATAGTGGTGAGTATTCCATCATGGCTGTGGGTTACAAGCAACTGCCAGGTCTTTCCCACCCTCAGAATGAGAAAGTTACATAATGGGAAGAATTTTAGGAGGTAGTGATCATGGGGCCACTTTAAAGCTTACCCCAAGCTTGTTTGCCTATCCCAAAAGGAAAAGGACCAAAGGAGTCGGAAGCTGTGGGTGCCAAGCTTCTCTGAGCTTCTGGAAAATATTGGAAAACATATTTCAAAATTGTCACATTCAAGGAACAAAAAAGAATATTGTATCAATCATGGATCCCAAGAAAAACAGAAAAAGTTGTGTATGTATGACTATGTATGTGAATGTGTGTGTATTTGTGTGTTGTATAGGTGATTGTGTATGTGTTGTATTGTGTGACTATGTGTGGTGTATGTGTATATGTATGTGTGTATGACTTTGTATGTGTTGTATGTATGTGAGTGTATGTAGTGTGTGCATGTGTTTGTAGTGTATATGTGTGTGATGTATGTGTGTGAATGTTTCTAGTATGTGCACTTGTGTTTGTAGTCTATGTGTGTATATGTGTCTTGTGTATGTGGGGGTTCATGTAGATGCATATAGAGAAAGAGCAGGAGAGAGGGAGAACCTTAAAGAATTGGCTCATGTACCTTTGACTGATGAGTTTAAATCTCTAAGACAAGTTGGCATCTAAAATAAGAGATGATTACTGAATTTCACTTTGAACTTCTCCAGGAAACTTTAGTATTTGTTCTTAAGGCAATGGGTTGCTGGTTGAGGTTCCTCATATATATCACTGACATTAATCCCCTCTCCTTTATCACATGATTAAGAGCTTTGCAGCAATGCCTGCATTAGATAGACTTAATGTCTGGTACCACTGCCTAGCCAAGCTACTAAAGAAAGCTCTGGTTTCCTAGAGATGCTGTGATATAGTATCACAAACCTGAGATTTTTAAATGAGGGAAACATACTGTCTTATAGTTTGGAGACTAAGCTCTGGCATTGGCTGGATATTGTGGCATACAACCTCTATAGAAATAGACTTTCCCAGCTCCACAGCTCCTGGTATGACTGCAGAATCCCAATCTCAGCATCAAATGCATTCCCTCTTCCATTTCTACATAACTCTGTCTTTTCATCTTCTGAAGGTACCAGCCATTTGGAATAGAGTCATCCTGCCCCAGTATGACCTTTTATTAAAGTGTTTATATCTGAAAAAAAAATCTATTTACAAAGAAAGCCCAATTCATGAATACTGAAAGAAGGATGGGCACCTGGCTTGGCAAGCACTATCTCATTTCAGACCTATTCTGTCACTAAACTTTCCTTATGAATTTTGTCTCTCTTCACCTCAGTTGCCTTCAATCCCAACACACCTTAAGACAAAGAACACAAACTACCTCTGAAACAATGAAAAATTTTCTTGATATCAATGAGGCAAAATAGATCCTGAGATGATGTCCCAGCCAAGCCAAGATGACCTGGACTGTTACCATGGAAATGTCCAATGCTCCACTTTATTTCTTTTTCCTATATTCTACTGAAACTGCTGTAAACCCTTTGAAGACACAGTTGAGGTCAGTAGACCTTTGTCCTTCCCAGTGTGATCACGGTTAATAAAGCTCCTTTCCTATCTTCTCTGGTGCTTATGTCCATGATTGGTTTTGATGGAGTGGGTGACTGAGACTAACCCATTGGGCATCCCTCAAAATGAGGATTTTGACCTAATGTGCACTTCAATAACCAGAAGTTACGGCTTCATCCTGTGTTTAGGAGGACTGTAGCTCAAGTCACAGCACTGACCATCACTAGTTTTTTGAACACATCAGTTTTTGCACTGTTGGGAAATATTTTCTGGCTTTCTTCACTCTAGCCTGCCAAGTACGCCAAGAGCAGGGGGATAAGCTCAGGCAAACCTTCCTGACTAAAGCCCTTAGCATGTATAAAAAAAACTCCCATAGAAATGACAGCAAAGAGCCCTACAAAAGTGATACTTCCCTAAGAATCCATGCCCTGTCCATATTGAATTCATTAATATCACAGGTCCTAAACAAGGAACATAAGGAACATTAAAATAATTCTATTAAAATCTAAATTCTAGAAAAAACACAGGCTACTGTTTTATAATTCTTTTCCTGAAGTGAAGACAGAATTGAAGATTTTAAAAAGGGGCACACAGGTGGCATTTGAAATGACTTTTCTTACTGTGATCAGAATTGTACCATTTTGCCCTTGACTGTGAAACAGACTTTAACTTGCTAGTAAGTCAGAGTATTTGAAGTCCTTTCATCTGACACTGATTCTGTAAGGAGGTTGGTCATAGGACCTAGGCTATATCTCTATTAGGATATATTGCATGTTTATGTACAGTTAGTCTCATCTCTCCTGTGAAGGTGTGCTGGATGCTACAGTTGAACAGACCCCATGTGAGAGAAACTGAATAAAAAGACAGAGAGCATTGCTCAGACATCCATTATCCCCTGGGATTTCATTTGCATTTCTTGCTGGCTGAGAATAAAGGATGCTGACATAAGCGATAGAAACCAATATGAAGATTGCCTTCACAGAGGCAATCCTGTTTCTTAGAGCTATCTCAAGAATGGGTGGTGAGACAGTGCATGAGAAATGCTGAAGGCTTTGAATGTAATCTTCTTAGCATTTCAGTCTTGCTGTGAACTTGAAGAAGATCCTTCACAACCTACCTTAGGATTGTATTTACAAAGGGGAATTCATTAACATAGGATAAATAACGGAAGTGGCTCTAATTTATCTGTGTTGTTTCTGTTCTGATCCAGGCTCTCACTCTGCCACTCCAAATGGCAGACCAGACTGGCCTCAAACACAGAGAGAGCCACTTGCCTCCGCTTCCCACATGCTGGCATTAAAGATGGATGACAGCATGCCTTATTTTTAAAATTCTACTTAATTTTAAAATGTTGCTTAAACTTTAAACTAGCTTATACAATATATGCTCTCAACAATATAATGTCAAAAATCACAAAGCCATATACACTTAACTATTACTAAGACACTCAGGCATTTCTCCTCTTTCACTCTCTTCTACCCACACTGTAATCTAAGCGTGCCTTATCTTTCTCCTAATAAATCCCAACCTGGCATTATTCTGGCATTATTTTGCATGGCATAAGGGAAGAGCCCAGACACATCCAACTGGAGAGCTGAAGAGCACAACTCATTTCTGTGTCAGGCTGTGTTTCCCTCTTCAGGTCAGAGCCAACTCTGAAGACTCAAGGAATCACGATGTTTGCATTGCTTTGTTAGACTTGCTGTTTTAAACATCTTGTAAATATGTTGATTAAATTGGGAGAAATGTGTTGTTTCCAAGTTCTGGGGCCAGACACTAGGGCCAAGGTAGAAGCAGAATCATGTTCCTACCTGCAGCACAAGAGCAGGATTTGTTCAGCATCTCCCCTGAATTCTGGCGGTTCCTTAGGACAACAGCGTGTTAAGAAACTGTACGTGGCACTCATCCTACATTTATTTCTGTTCACGTTTCCAATTCTCATAACAACACCCATCTGACTCGATTTGAGGTCTGTTCTGTTCTAAGTCAGGCTGAATTTATAGAAATCCTTTGTCCCAAAGAGGCCATATTCCTAGGTTCTGAGAGTTAAGACTTCAACCAACATAACAAACCTTTGTCCAATTTCTAAATGAGTTTATCTCTACTCCGTCTATTAGGGTTATTTTTTCTTATAATCTCATTCTTTAACAAACTGCATTTGATCTCAAATCTTTGTAAGTTTCATATAAGAAAATCTGTGCAGAAACCTGGGAGTGCTGATTCAAAAGCAGAAAGGAACCAAAAGAAATTTAATGCTAGACACAAAAGTACCTAGCTCAAATGATAAGCAACCGCGGGATGGGTTTTCAGGATTGATAACTATGTCTTAGTTCTGAACATCTTAGTCTGTCTTCACTGCTATAACTGTATAGCAGAGATTATGTAATTTATAAACATCAGAAACTAACTTCCTTAGCATCCTAGTGGTAGGAAGGACAAGCTCAAGCTGCTAGCATCATTTTTTTTTTTTTTTGCCTGCTGAGGGCTACTCCTTTTCTCTAAGTTGGCATCTTCCTGCTTTGAGCTCCAGAGGGGGGTACTTCTATGTCCTCATGTGTACAAGGAGAATAAAAAGTGTACAAGGGCCCAGAAAGACCATTCCTCCTTCTCAAAAGTCACTATCACATTCAAGAAGGCCATGGCATTGGTATTTAACTACCTCCCAAATGGTCTCACTTATCAATACTGTCTCATGACATTTAAGTTCCATCAAAAATTTCCAATACATTACATACTTCCCTTTTACAATTACTTATTTTAAAATTGTCATTTATTTGTAAGTATCTATGTATGTGTGTATGTATGTATGTATGTATGTATGTATGTATGTGCAGGTGAATGGATGAAGGCCAGCCACGTATGTGCAAGTATCTGAGGTGGGCAGAAGATACTATTGGATCCTGTGGAACTAGATTCAGGTGGTTGTGAGCCACTGGACTTAGGTACTGGAGTCTGAACTCAGGCAGGTCCTCTGGAAAAGGAGTTTGTATGCACTCTTTTTTTTTTTTTTAAATATTTTTATTACATATTTTCCTCAATTACATTTCCAATGCTATCCCAAAAGTCCCCCATAGCGCCCCCCACTTCCCTACCCACCCATTCCCATTCTTTTGGCCCTGGCATTCCCCTATATTGGGGCATATAAAGTTTGCAAGTCCAATGGGCCTCTCTTTCCAGTGATGGCCGACTAGGCCATCTTTCGATACATATGCAGCTAGAGACAAGAGCTCCGGGGTTCTGGTTAGTACATCATGTTGTTCCAACAATAGGGTTGCAGATCCCTTTAGCTCCTTGGGTACTTTCTCTAGCTTCTCCATTGGGAGGTCTGTGATACATCCAATAGCTGACTGTGAGCATCCACTCCTGTGTTTGCTAGGCCCCGGCATCGTCTCACAAGCGACAGCTATATTTGGGTCCTTTCAGCAAAATCTTGCTAGTGTATGCAATGGTGTCAGCGTTTAGAAGCTGATTATGGGATGGATCCCTGGATACGGCAGTCTCTAAATGGTCCATCCTTTCATCACAGCTACGAACTTTATCTCTGTAACTCTTTCCCTGGGTGTTTTGTTCCCAATTCTAAGAAGGGGCACAGTGTCCACACTCTTAATGACTGAGTTGCCTCTCTTGCTTGAGAAATGAAGTTTCTCAAGGAAACTATAGGACCTAAGAAGAAAGATTCAGAGGGGTAAATGAGGATCCTCCGCATCCATCCAAGCAGATGGAACTTGGACTGTTACTCTCATTTTAACAGAGAGAATTGATCCAAAGCCTTCAACACTTAGCAGAATGTGGTTTTAAATCACATCTTGTCTGTTCCTTCATAAATATCCACTTCCCAGGGATACATATGAAGATACTGTCCATGATGGCTATAGTTCAGTCAGACTATATATTAATTAACATAGCATGAGAAATGCAATTATGAGAAGTCCTAGAATTTTGGAGTTGGTCAATAGTTGCACAGACTTCCTGAGGCAGATTTATTATAGGAAGCCCACCAGAAAGCAGATTTACTTATTTCCAGTATCACCAACAAAAACCATGTAACCATAGGTAAACCAGGGATTGGTGCCAGCATCCTGTACATCTTTTGGTATTCTCTTCCTGGGGACCAAGGGACGTCTGTTAAGCAATTAGAAGGTAGGTGAATGGCATATCCCTACAATACTCAGTGCATATTCAAGTGTTTCAAGCTCTGGGGCACATCAGTCCATCTTCACTGATGATAAGCTTGTTTACATCCTTTCAGATGAAACAGAAACAACACAGAATCCTTTCAGAATCAGAAACAACACAGATCTATCAGAGCCTCTAATTTTTTTTTTCTGTTTTTCAGGCTATGCACTCTCAGTATTACTATCTTTCCCCCAAATAAAGCTGATCGAGCATGTAGATCTTAAAATATTTCATGCATATCCCTACACCATTTCCATATTCCACACTTTCAAATATTTCCAAGCCTTTTGGTCAAAAAGTCATTTGCATTTTCTCAGTTAAGTCCCCTGTTAAGAATTCATAACCATGCACATAGTTTACCACTTTGTAAGTTAAAGACTGTCACATATGTCACCTCCAAGTTCTAGGAGGGTAGCTCCTAGTGGCATCCACACTCTAATATGATTCTATAACTTTCAATTTCCCCAATTCTCTGTACTGTGTCCTTTTTTATCCTCCAGCCCATGTCAAGCACAAGACTGTGAGCTGCTCAAATACGGAGATAGTGACAGAGTTAGAGTGTAGTCTGCATTCCAGGCTTTGGTTTGATGTCCCTCTCTATTGGTGGATGTCTGTGGCTGATGGTAGACCCTGGTTTCAATAGCTTCTACCACCTACAGCCAGTCTTAACTGGTAACGACCTGTGGCCCATCTTATCCCTAACTTCTTCTTCTCACTGACATGAGAAGGGTATTACTGGCTAATTCCTACAATATAAACATTTAGTGCATTTAGGACTTTTTCTCTCTTCTTCCTCCCCGTATTTCTTGTCACAGGAGAACACATCTCTTTGTCACAGAGAATGTTTCCAACAAGACTGTTCTGTAATGGATATTGGCTGTGACCTGTTAGAAAATGAATTGAACCATTCAAACATGTTAGTAGCCTGGTGCTGAAAATTTATTCTCTCATTCTAATGAAAGATGATGGCTTCTTCAATCATAAACTGGGTCTGGTTTTATTTAAACATTGCAAGTGTCATCAGCAGAGGATCTATTGTGCTGGCTTCTGAAATGACAAGCTAATAGTCACATACTGAGCTCTACTAGGCCTGATGTGGTATGACATGCAGGATAATTTATTTACATTAAGTCCAATTAAGGGGACACAATCCCCAAGACAGCAGAGGGTTTAATGGCCTACACAGAGTTTATATGGATTACAAAGAGGTCTCTTGGAAGGAAATTTTACTTTGAGCTGGTCTATTGTACTGTTTATGCCAATTTTTTTAAAATAGGATTTTTTTTCTTGAAAAATTGTTCCTAATAAATACCAGAAGTCAGTTTCTATCCTTGGGCTAATCATGCCAACTACAAGGCTGAGTGCTCACCCATCTCTTACTATTCCAGAGGCATGAAACGAGAAAGGTGAAGGCAATGCAGAGAGAGCTGGAAAAGGCTGGCTGAGTGGGAATTCTACCTTTCTCCTTGGTTTAGCTACATGTCTCTGACCTCCTCGTTCTTGCTCCACTGTCTTATCTGGGAAACAGGATGACATTAGATAATGTCTAGTCTCAGACTTAATCTCAGACTTAACCTCAGAATTAAGACATGAAACAAACTTTATTTTTGCTAACAGACAAAATAAATATTAATAGATTGTTGTTATATTATAACATAGTTTTAATTGTTTATATATTATTTTATTATTTAATGGAGTACAAAATTCTGATACCATTCATGCTGTTTGCTGTTAATTCACAAATCTATTTTTAATATTATCAAAGTTACTTAAAATTAATTTTTTAATTTACATAAGATTTTGACTTGCTTTAGTGTGATGAGAGAAAAAGAGGGATCAAGAGTTCAAGAGCTGAGACACAGTTCTATCACTTTACTGTCTCTGTCTACAAGCCTTCTTCGGCCTTGCCTTCTATTGTACAGAATGGAGTCACAATAATTATCCATGGCTTATAATTATTCAACACATACTGGGTACCATAGATTGCATTAAGCATATTAGTTAGAAGAAATCATTTAGAGAACTGGAAGATGGCTCAGTAATTAGTATCAATGACTGTTCTTGCAGAGGACCTATGCTCAATTCCCAGCATCAAGAAGGTACAACCATCTGTCATTCCACTTCTAGGGCCTGCAACACCTAGAAACCTGGGACAGGGATTGTGGAGGCACTATGGTGTAGATTCCAGCTGAGACTCCTAGCAGTGTGGGATATGGATCCTGAAGTGACCACTTCCTGTAGCCAGGCAGTACTCACAAAGGAAGAGTAAGGATAGCAACCTACCCACAAAACTTTTGACTAAAAATGTGTCCTGCCTACACGATGTGCAGGGACTAAGATAAAACAGAGACCGAGGAAATAGCCAACCAATGACTGGCCAAGATTAAGACCCATTCCATGGGTAAGAACCAATCCCTGACACTATTAATGATACTCTGTTATGCTTGCAAAGAAGAGCATACCATAACTGTTCTCTGAGAGGCTCAATCCAGCAGACAAAGGCACCAGATACAGAGACCCACACCCAAACATTAGATGGAGCTCAGGGAGTCTTGCAGAAGAGTTGAGAGAAGGAATAACATTCCAAAAGAGGACAGTGACTCCACAGAAAAATCAAGGAAGTCACCTAACCTGGACTTTTAGGGCTCCCCAAAACAGAACCACCAACCAAAGAGGAGGTATGGACTAGACCTAGCACCCTACACATATGTAGCAGAACAGGAGTGTGGTCTTCATGCTGGTCCCCCAACAGCTGAAGCAAGTACTGTCCCTAAATCTGTTGCCTGACTGTGAATCCGCTTTCTCTAGCTGGGCCACCTTGTCTGGCCTCAGTGGGAGAAGATGCACCTAGTCCTTCAGTAACTTGACATGCTGGGAGTGTTGGAGAGCTAAACCCTTCTCAGAGGAGAAGAAGGAGGAATGTGGGGCATATCTGTGTGAGGGGGTACTGGGAAGAAAGGGGGCTGATATTGGGATATAAAGTTAATTAATTAATTAGTTAATTAATTAATAATATGAAAGATACTCCTAGAAAAAAAGGAAAAGAAACATTCAAAATTCATTTAATGTTATATTTTATTTAAACTGCAGTATTATCACTTTAATATGTAGCCAATATGAAAAATCATTAATGAGGTTTTTTTATACTAAATTTCATTTACACTTAACATGGTATATAGCTTAATTCACATTTCTTTTGCATGGATATATGTGCATATGTGGGGGGATGTTGTGAGAAATATTAAAAAATGCAATTCACACTACACAGTCAGGCCCCAGTGGGCTGGGCATCTAAGCAATGACAAGCATGGCCGACCTGTTCTCACCTTGCAGAAACTGACTCAGAACTTCAAAATATCTCCACCCAGCTCTCTAAGTTTCCACTGGTGGGTTGTTACCAAGACAGCCCCATGCTTCAAATTTCCCATGGCTTTTTGATGTGCATTTCTGGCAAGCCCACTCTGCAGCTGTACCTTTCTTTCTGGAACTCAATCAAGCTTCTGCATGAAGGAAAACACCACACAAACTTAGTTCAGAATCAATGGCAACTCAGTCGCTGGGTGCAACAACTAGAACCCTAATCTTGCAAGCCATATTAAATCTAAATCCTCCAGTGGAGAATCCTGGTACATCTTGTCCTCTGGCTGTCCCTGTCCAAAAGCTGTCTTCTCTCCTGCCTCTTCTCTTTCTCTGTCCAACCCAGAAGGCCCGCCTACTCACCCAGTGATTGGTTTCTTTATTCATTAGAGGAAGGTTCACAAAAAGTCACTTGTGTACAGGACTCATTCCTCATTCCAGACAACCTCTCCTGGGAAAGCAGAATTAACATCAAAATAAAATCAGCACCAGGGCCATCCACAACAGGAGGCAGATGCCTGTATACCTGTGATAGGTCAGTGGACAGTCTGGGATGTCATTCCTCTGAGACCATCCTCCTCTTGTCTGAAACAGAGCCTTTTCTGTCCCGGGATGTCACCAAGTAGGCTAGCCTAACTGACCAATGGACCCCAGTGACCTGCCTATCTCTTCCTCTCATGTCAATGTAATTGGATTTATAGTGATACTCAGCTTTTATATTCTTGTTCCATTTCTGTAGCTCTGATTAAAAACTGTCAAAAACAACTTAGGGAAGAAAGGGTTTATTTGGCTTATAATTGTAGGTTTCAGCCCATCACTGGGGGGGGGGGGGTTAAGGCAGAAATGTGGGACAGAAATTCATATCCACTCTCTAAAGCACAGAGAGATGAATGTAGGTAAAGCTCTACACTAGTGCTTAGTTCATTTTAGCTAATTTTTGTTGTTCTTTTTGTTTTTGCTTCTTTTTTTTTTTTTTTGCCCCCACCCCAACCCCACTTATAGAGTCCAGGGCATGCTGTCACCTACAGAAGGCTGGATGTTCTCACATTTCACACAATCAAGACAATCCCCCAAAGACATGTCTATAGGCCAGTTCTATCCACAGAATCCCTAGTTGTTACTCTCTTCCCTGGTGTTTGTTGAAAAACAATCCATCACAGCTAACTTCTATGGCTTTGACTCAGGTTCTTCTGTTTAACAACATATTCATCTCTTCCTTTCTTTATTCATTTTTTATATATTTTTTATTACGTATTTTCCTCAATTACATTTCCAATGCTATCCCAAAAGTCCCCCATACCCTCCCCCCCAATCCCCTACCCACCCATTCCCACGTTTTGGCCCTGGTGTTCCCCTGTACTGGGGCATATAAAGTTTGTGTGTCCAATGGGCCTCTCTTTCCAGTGATGGCCTACTAGACCATCTTTTGATACATATGCAGCTAGAGTCAAGAGCTCCAGGGTACTGGTTAGTTCATAATGTTGTTGCACCTACAGGGTTGCAGATCTCTTTAGCTCCTTGGATACTTTCTCTAGCTCCTCCATTGGGGGCCCTGTGATCCATCCAATAGCTGACTATGAGCATCCACTTCTGTGTTTGCTAGGCCCCGGCCTAGTCTCACAAGAGACAGCTATATTAGGGTCCTATCACCAAATGCTTGCTAGTGTATGCAATGGTGTCATCGTTTGGAGGCTAATTATGGGATGAATCCCTGGATATGGCAGTCTCTAGATGGTCCATCCTTGTGTCTCAGCTCCAAACTTTGTCTCTGTAACTCCTTCCATGGGTGATTGTTTCCAAATCTAAGAAGGGGCAAAGTGTCCACACTTTGGTCTTCGTTCTTCTTCAGTTTCATGTGTTTTACAAATTGTCTCTTATACCTCGGGTATACTAAGTTTGGGGCTAATATCCACTTATCAGTGAGTACATATCATTTGAGTTCTTTTGTGATTGTGTTACCTCACTCAGGATGATGCCCTCCAGGTCCAACCATTTGCCTAGGAATTTCATAAAGTCATTCTTTTTAATAGCTGAGTAGTACTCCATTGTGTAAATGTACCAAATTTTTTGTATCCATTCCTCTGTTGAGGGGCATCTGGGTTCTTTCCAGCTTCTGGCTATTATAAATAAGGCTGCTATGAACATAGTGGAACATGTGTCCTTCTTACCGGTTGGGACATTTTCTGGATATATGCCCAGGAGAGGTATTGCGGGATCCTCCAGTTGTACTATGTCCAGTTTTCTTAGGAACCACCAGACTGATTTCCAGAGTGGTTGTACAAGCTTGCAATCCAACCAACAGTGGAGGAGTATTCCTCTTTCTCCACATCCTCGCCAGGATCTGCTGTCTCCTGAATTTTTGATCTTAGCAATTCTGACTGGTGTGAGATGGTATCACAGGGCTGTTTTGATTTGCATTTCTCTGATGATTAAGGATGCTGAGCATTTTTTCAGTTTCTTCTCAGCCATTCAGTATTCCTCAGGTGAGAATTCTTTGTTTAGCACTGAGCCCCATTTTTTAATGGGGTTATTTGATTTTCTGGAGTCCACCTTCTTGAATTCTTTATATAAATTGAATATTGGTCCCCTATCTGATATAGGATAAGTAAAGATCCTTTGCCAATATGTTGGTGGCCTTTTTGTCTTATTGACGGTGTCTTTTGCCTTACAGAAGCTTTGCAGTTTCATGAGGTCCCATTTGTGAATTCTCGATCTTACAGCACAAGCCATTGCTCTTCTATTCAGGAATTTTTCCCCTGTGCCCATATCTTTGAGGCTTTTCCCCACTTTTTCCTCTATAAGTTTCACTGTCTCTGGTTTTATGTGGAGCTCCTTGATACACTTAGATTTGACCTTAGTACAAGGAGATAGGAATGGATCAATTCGCATTCTTCTACATGATAACCACCACTTGTGCCAGCACCATTTGTTGAAAATGCTGTCTTTCTTCCACTGGATTGTTTTAGCTCCCTTGTTGAAGAACAAGTGACCATAGGTGTGTGGGTTCATTTCTGGGTCTTCAATTCTATTCCATTGGTCTACTTGTCTGTCACTATACCAGTACCATGCAGTTTTTAATCACAATTGCTCTGTAGTAAAGCTTTAGGTCAGGCATGGTGATTCCACCAGAGGTTCTTTTATCCTTGAGAAGAGTTTTTGCTATCCTATGTTTTTTGTTATTCCAGAAGAATTTGCAGATTGCTCTTTCTAATTTGTTGAAGAATTGAGTTGGAATTTTGATGGGGATTGCATTGAATCTGTAGATTGCTTTTGGCAAGATAGTCATTTTTACAATGTTGATCCTGCCAATCCATGAGCATGGGAGATCTTTCCATCTTCTGAGTTCTTCTTTAATTTCTTTCTTCAGAGACTTGAAGTTCTTATCATACAGATCTTTCACTTCCTTAGTTAGAGTCAAGCCTAGATATTTTATATTATTTGTGACTATTGAGAAGAGTGTTGTTTCCCTAATTTCTTTCACAGCCTGTTTATTCTTCGTGTAGAGAAAGGCCATTGACTTGTTTGAATTAATTTTATATCCAGCTACTTCACCGAAGCTGTTTATCAGGTTTAGGAGTTCTCTGGTGGAATTTTTAGGGTCACTTATATATACTATCATATCATCTTCAAAAAGTGATATGTTGACTTCATCTTTTCCAATTTGTAACCCCTTGATCTCCTTTTGTTGTTGAATTCCTCTGGCTAGGACTTCAAGTACTATGTTGAAGAGGTAGGGCGAGAGTGGACAGCCTTGTCTAGTCCCTGATTTTAGTGGGATTTCTTCCAGCTTCTCACCATTTATTTTGATGTTGGCTGCTGGTTTGCTGTAGATTGCTTTTATCATGTTTAGGTATGGGCCTTGAATTCCTGATCTTTCCAAGATTTTTATCATGAATGGGTGTTGGATCTTGTCAAATGCTTTCTCCACATCTAATGAGATGATCATGTGGTTTTTGTCTTTGAGTTTGTTTATATAATGAATTACATTGATGGATTTCCGTATATTAAACCATCCCTGAGTCCCTGAAATAAAACCTACTTGGTCAGGATGGATGATTGTTTTAATGTGTTCTTGGATTCGGTTAGCGAGAATTTTATTGAGTATTTTTGCATCGATATTCATAAGGGAACTTGGTCTAAAGTTCTCTATCTTTGTTGGATCTTTCTGTGGTTTAAGTATCAGAGTAATTGTGACTTCATAGAATGAGTTGGGTAGAGTACCTTCTACTTCTATTTTGTGGAATAGTTTGTGCAAAACTGAGATTAGATCTTCTTTGAAGGTCTGATAGAACTCTGCACTAACCCCATCTGGTCCTGGGCTTTTTTTGGCTGGGAGACTATTAATGACTGCTTCTATTTCTTTAAGGGATATGGGACTGTTTAGATCGTTAACTTGATCCTGATTTAACTTTGGTACCTGGTATCTGTCTAGAAATTTGTCAATTTCGTCCAGGTTTTTCAATTTTGTTGAGTATAGCCTTTTGTAGAAGGATCTGATGGTGTTTTGGATTTCTTCAGGATCTGTTGTTATATCTCCATTTTCATTTCTGATTTTGTTAATTAGGATGCTGCCCTGTGCCCTCTAGTGAGTCTAGCTAAGGGTTTATCTATTTTGTTGATTTCTCAAAGAACCAACTCTTCGTTTGGTTAATTCTTTGAATAGTTCTTCTTGTTTCCACTTGGTTGATTTCGCCCCTGAGTTTATTTCCTGCTGTCTACTCCTATTGGGTGAATTTTCTTCTTTTTTTTCTCGAGCATTTAGATGTGTTGTCAAGCTGCTAGTGTGTGCTCTCTCTAGTTTCTTCTTAGAGGCACTCAGAGCTATGAGTTTCCCTCTTAGAAATGCTTTCATTGTGTCCCATAGGTTTGGATATGTTGTGGCTTCTTTTTCATTGAACTCTAAAAAGTCTTTAATTTCTTTCTTTATTCCATCCTTGACCAAGGTATCATTGAGAAGAATGTTGTTCAGTTTCCACGTGAATGTTGGTTTTCCATTATTTATGTTGTTATTGAAGATCAGCCTTAGTCCATGGTGGTCTGATAGGATGCATGGGACAATTTCAATATTTTTGTATCTGTTGAGGCCTGTTTTGTGACCAATTATATGGTCAATTTCGGAGAAGGTCTGGTGAGGTGCTGAGAAGAAGGTATATCCTTTTGTTTTAGGATAAAATGCTCTGTAGATATATGTTAAGTCCATTTGTTTCATAACTTCTGTTAATTTCACTGTGTCCCTGTTTAGTTTCTGGTTCCACGATCTGTCCATTGATGATAGTGGTGTGTTGAAGTCTCCCACTATTATTGTGTGAGGTGCAATGTCTGCTTTGAGCTTTACTAAAGTGTCTTTAATGAATGTGGCTGCCCTTGCATTTGGAGCATAGATATTCAGAATTGAGAGTTCATCTTGGAGGATTTTACCTTTGATGAGTATGAATTGTCCCTCCTTGTCTTTTTTGATAACTTTGGGTTGGAAGTCGATTTTATTCGATATTAGAATGGCTATTCCAGCTTCTTTCTTCAGACCATTTGCTTGGAAAATTGTTTTCCAGCCTTTCACTCTGAGGTAGTGTCTGTCTTTTTCCCTGAGATGGGTTTCCTGTAAGCAGCAGAATGTTGGGTCCCGTTTGTGTAGTGCCAGTCTGGTAGTCTATGTCTTTTTATTGGGGAATTGAGTCCATTGATATTAAGAGATATTAAGGAAATGTAATTGTTGCTTCCTTTTATTTTTGTTGTTAGAGTTGGCATTCTGTTCTTGTGGCTGTCTTCTTTTTGGATTGTTGAGGGACTATTTTCTTGTTTTTTCTAGGGCGTGGTTCCCGTCCTTGTATTGGTTTTTTTCTGTTATTATCCTTTGAAGGGCTGGATTCGTGGAAAGATAATGTGTGAATTTGGTTTTGTCGTGGAATACTTTGGTTTCTCCATCTATGGTAATTGAGAGTTTGGCTGGGTATAGTAGTAGCCTGGGCTGGCATTTGTGTTCTCTTAGTGTCTGTATAATATCTGTCCAGGCTCTTCTGGCTTTCATAGTCTCTGGTGAAAAGTCTGGTTTAATTCTGATAGGCCTGCCTTCATATGTTACTTGACCTTTCTCCTTTACTGCTTTTAATATTGTCTCTTTATTTAGTGCATTTGTTGTTCTGATTATTATGTGTCGGGAGGAATTTCTTTTCTGGTCCAGTCTATTTGGAGTTCTGTAGGCTTCTTGTATGTTCATGGGCATGTCATTCTTTAGGTTTGGGAAGTTTTCTTCTATAATTTTGTTGAAGATATTTGCTGGCCCTTTGAGTTGAAAATCTTAATTCTCATCAACTCCTATAATCCGTAGGTTTGGTCTTCTCATTGTGTCCTGGATTTCCTCGATGTTTTGAGTTAGGTCTTTTTGTGTTTTGTATTTTCTTTGATTGTTGTGCTGATGTTCTCTATGGAATCTTCTGCACCTGAGATTCTCTCTTCCATCTCTTGTATTCTGTTGCTAATGCTTGCATCTATGGTTCCAGATTTCTTTTCTAGGGTTTCTATCTCCAGTGTTGACTCACTTTGGGTTTTCTTTATTGTGTCTACTTCCCTTTTTATGCCTTGGATGGTTTTATTCAATTCCATCACCTGTTTGCTCGTGTTTTCCTGCAATTCTTTAAGGAATTTCTGTGTTTCCTCTTTAAGGTCTTCTACATGTTTAGCTGTGTTCTCCTGTATTTCTTTAAGTGAGCTATTAAAGTCCTTCTTGATGTCCTCTACCATCATCATGAGATATGCTTTTAAATCTGGGTCTTGCTTTCCGGGTGTGTTGGGGTGCCCAGGACTAGGTTGGGTTGGAGTGCTGCGTTCTGATGATGGTGAGTGGTCTTGATTTCTGTTAGTAGGATATTAGGTTTGCCTTTCACCATCTGGTAATCTCTGCAGCTAGTTGTTATAGTTGTCTCTGATTAGAGCTTGTTCCTCGGGTGACTCTGTTAGCCTCTATCAGCAGACCTGGGAGACTAGCTCTCTCCTTAGTTTCAGTGGTCAGAGTATTCTCTGCAGGCAAGCTCTCTTCTTGCAGGGAAGGTACCCAAATATCTGGTGTTCAAACCTGCCTCCTGGCAGAAGTTGTGTTCCACTCACAAGAGGTCGTAAGATCCCGTGGAGAGTCCTGTGAGGACCTTGGGGATGTCCGGAGACCCTGTGGGCAAGGCACCCCAGTGCTAGAGTAGACCAGAAGGGACTTGTGCCCCTGATCAGGCCGGGTTATCTGCTTCCCTAGTTAATGCAGTCTCTGGTCCCTTGCGATTGGATTGGAGCAGAAGCTGTGTTCCACTCACCAGAGGTCTTAGGATCCCGTGGGGGATCTTGTGTGGGTCCTTGAGGGGTCTGGAGACTTTGCAGTCAAGGCACCCCGGTGCTGGAGTGGACCGGAAGGTACTTGTCTATTCATGTTTTAATAGCACCTATGACTTGTAGGTAGAGTGCAACTCAGAGTGGACCTGCAATAAATGTAAGATGAGTAACTCAAGACAAAACTGTGTTCATGTATTGTGCGAGTCAATAGAATTCCATCTTTCCAGATAGCATACACACAAATCAGCCTAGAGAATTGTGTGTGAAGATGTATTTTCATTCAAAGTTGTTAAGTTTATTAAAGATGGTTTTGACTTAAGTTTCAAGTTTTTCTTTTAAATTCTAAAGCTCAGTCTGGATCTAGAAGGACTCTGAAATTTCATATTCTGAAAGGCCTGGCAACACTCAAATCACACAACCTTTTGACTCTAACAATGAGCCCTAAATAATTGCTACACACAGTTATAGATACCTCTGTATGTGTAGCTAAGAAGCACTCAATATAAGCTACAAAATTTAAAAAATCCTTATACATCTTGTTTTAAAATGTGATATTTGCCACCTAAAGCCAATGTATCTCCCATTATAAGTTTAGAAATACTTAAAATGAAAATACTAGTTTTATCTTGCAATACAAATTTAATTTAATTTCACTGACATTCAGAGAACTATTCATAATTTGAAAATGATCATTGCTGGATTTCCTGTTGTAACACAGGCCTGCCTGCTTATTCAACTTGTATTTTATGGTACAGCTGTCTTTCTATGAAATGATCAGAGAATTGAGAAATGAAGTTTTCATGAAGAATGTGAAGCTATTTGGAAATATTTTGGGGGCATACTGACAAGTTGCTTTTTCTCTTGTTGTCTGCTTTCATTCTCCACAGATTATTTATTTATTCACTTGCTTGTTTTCACGAGTATGGTAGACACAGAGGGAAAAACAGAGAAAGCAGAACTCGTAAGTACATTTTTAAAAATCTAAGTCTTGAGTATGCAATCAACGTGATTATTATGCAAGTTAGAGTGTGCTAACATACCTGCCTGTAGATATGTACCAAAAGATGTGACAATTTAGAGAATGAAGACATTCCTAGAGAGAATCAAGGTGAGGTGAATTTTCAACAATGTGGAGAATTCCTAAAGAAAGATCTTTAGGGGTCAGGCAGTAAAAACAAGTGACCTGTTTAAGGGAGAAATCACTGTATTCTGTTTTTAAGTTGAAGTCTCAACAAAAAGGGGGCAGTAAAAGGGCAAAGCTGAGGGGCAGATTGCAGTGACCCAGTTCAAGGAAGCTTTGAAAGGCAAGCTCAACTCAATACACTCTATTCTCTGGAAAACACAATATCAGAAAAAAATTCACAGCAGAGAAAATGTTACTTTTAGATATTCTTTTTAAAAGTTCTCTCTCTCTCTCTCTCTCTCTCTCTCTCTATATATATATATATATATATATATATATATATATATATGTGTGTGTGTGTGTGTGTGTGTGTCTGTCTGTCTGTCTGTATGTATGTGTGTATTTGTGTAAGCTCATGTGTATATATGTGTTCACATTTGTGTGGGTGATATATGTGAGTGTGTGGAGGCCAGAGATTAACTTCCAATATTTCTCTTCAATGCTGTTTAACCTGTTTTCTTTGAGAAAGGGTTTCTTACTGACCCAGAACATGTGTAAAGATGCTTCATGGCTAATGATCCTCAGAAACCCACCTGTCTGCCTGTACAGAGCTCAGATTTCAAATGCCCACCAATATACACTTTGTTGTTGCTCTTATTAATATGGATTGTAAATATTCTGGCAAGTACTTTATCTGGTGAACTATATCACCCAAATGGGTAGTATATGCTCATTGAACAAAATGATATCAATTCATTACATTCTTGTACCAGTATATCATGTACTTTGACCATAGTTAGCCTTCCTATGTTCTGGAAGTTTGAACTTGTTTAGCACCTACGATGACTTGGGAGGGAAATGTACAGAGAACTAAAAGACAAATTGCAAAGTAAGTAGTTCTTCTGGCAGAATAACAGGTTATATCTAACATTCTTGTGACATTTCGAAATTTGAATCTCAAGTCACACACTGTGAGCCAAGCAAGGGGACAGTGTTGTTGTTGACAGAGTTGATGGCAGGGCAAGGGTGAGAGGTTGGTGAGGGAGAATCTAGTTTGAAAGGGAGAAGGTTTGGGAGCCACAGTCTCGTACTCCACTCATCATCCTCAAATGTGCTAAATGGAAAGGCAAGCTTCCGTCCAAGTACAATCTAGGAGGATGGAGGGTTAGAGGCAAGACACAAAGACCCCAAAAATTCAAACTTGTCCTCTCCCTGGAAGACCAGACTTTTCTCCTACAGTTCATGAGGGCCAATGTCAGACAATAGGTATTGGTAGTTTCCCTTCCATTATTAAAGCAGTGAAATCTTAGTTAGACTACTTGGCAACTCTGAGAGTGGATAAACTGAAGATTGAAATGCCTGACTTCAGTTTTCTCTTTACAAAAGAGAGTTTTCTTTTGTGTCTAGGCTTTTGTGTACATAAAAATATCCTCTGTGCCTGTCCAGAGAAGCCTGGCATACTGCGTTAAATTGTGTTCTTTCACTTTAGAAAATAGAAAGACTCTAAGTGTTTTTTTAAAGAGGTGTTATGATTGTCCTGCGGTTTTGTGTACTGAGATAAAACATTATTTCCAATCACTTGGCCTTTGCCTTTCCAAATCTATCTGCTTTTCCAAGCTCTGTATTAGAGTCCTTTATCCCTTCATCTGGTCATCAAGAATCCTCTAGTCCATCTTTTAGATTCTGTCTAAAAGCAACTGTCTTCAATATTGGCAGTATGTAGTGATAGGCAAAATTTGTTTTCAAGTTCTGATATCTTTGGGGACACAGGTTGTCACTCATAGTGGGAGGTTAATAAATGATTAAAGAAAGAATGTGTGTGTGTAATAACTCAGGTTACTGAGGGCATTCCATGTGCTGGATTTTTTTTTTTCTAAGCATTTTTGCAATGTCTCCTCATTAATCTTGTGAGACAGGCTTTGCCTGAGGCCAGGTGTGGGTGACTTCTGCCTACTGATTATGCAAACACAGATCTTGGGTATGAATCCAGGCATGAGTCCGTACCCTGTGATCTTTATTACTGTGGATTCCATCTGGAAAACACCTACAGTGCGTGTCCTGATTCGCTAGCCAGATAGAGTGGGTGGGAGGCATGAGAAAAATGATGTTTGCAATGTTGGCCTTGGATCCTGGACCTAGAAGTTTACATAAGTGAAAAATGCATTTTATAGGTTATCTGCAATAGAGTGGGTTGCTATTAATATTTATTTTATTAGATCTTTTGGGAATAAATGAGCTAGTACAGAGAAATGCATATAATGATTGTGTGTGTGTGTGTTCTAATTCATCTCCTTTTTGAGGAGGATACCCTGACTCTGCAGTTCTCTTTCTAGATTCATCACTTTTCTTACAACAATGATTTACAACTAGTATGAAGTTGCACATTATTATTAATAACAGAATTTTAAAAATACACTCATACACATCAGTAGACCTGCGTACCCAGCCCTACTCCCCCCCCCAAAAAGAGTGGGTTTTTTGTTTTGTTGTTTTGTTTTGCCTTTAAGTTATAATTTTAAAACCCCAAACCAACCATTCTGAACTCGTGAATTGCAGTTCTTTGAGGGATGACCCTTTGGTACTGGTGCATTCTCCTCTGGGGAAGGTCTCTCTCCCACCCCCTGCTTTCCACACAGGTAGCATTATAACTAACAGGCTACATTTAGAAACAATATGTGTACATGTATATAATATATGAATATGTATGCATGCGATAATAATTAGTGGAAAAGAGGCCATGAATATGAAGGCGAGCAGAAAGAGATGTAACAGGAGGGTCTGGAGGGATGCAAGAGACAATGTAATTTAATTGCCATGTCCCTTCCCTTTTCTCTTTTTTCCTCCTTTTCTGCTCCTCCTTTTTCTTCTTCCTGCTTCCTCTAGCCTTACTATGCTGCACATTATCCTGGAACTCCTTAACAGCCATCTTTTTGGCTCTGCCTCAATACTGGGATGCCCGTATTCCTTGTTGTCTTATTATAGAGTGACTATTGATCCAACACAGGGCCATAGCTTACTTCTTACACAGCTGCATGCTTATTCGACCTTATTTAAGTAGTCTATATTATATTGTATTTTGCCTGTAGCATTTGAGTAGCCTAATTCAGTGCTCATATGCATAGAAAACAAATATGTTTTAATGAGAGAGATAATAGTTTGCTTTAAAAAAAACTATTTATTTTTCTTCTTGGTTGTTTGGAATTGTCCACCCAAAGCATATTTATTCCCAGAACAGCAATCAGAAAGAAAAAGGGCTGTCTCAACTGCAGGAGCAGGGGGAAGCTGAAGAAGGACCCCATGATTTACCTCTACTCTGTCCTCACATAGCACACGGCCCATGGGGAGAAAGGAGTCATTTAATTGCAGTGTCTCTGTGGGCAGTGCAGGATCTACTCCAGAGGGGCTAAGTACGGGATTCATAATATCCACTGTCTATTTAGAAGAATGGCCACTGTTGCCTCAAGTTGGCAACTCTCTGCATACTATAATCATGACTTGAGAGTCTGAATTCATGTATAGGCATGGATTCATATTAGTTTAACTTCTCTTTATCTCTCTTAAATTATGGACATGAGAGCAATTTTTTCAACCATCTGTGAGTTGGCTTCTTGCAGTCAGCATTTGCAAGGTGTACATTGAATGTGAGAGTGTATGTGTGACAGCCAAACCAAATGGCTTATGAGATATTATTAGTTTCTTTACACAAAATATGTTAGGCTCTGACAATTTTGGAATTTTACAGTATAAAGTAAAAACTTTCAAAACATTAATTGAAGCTCAATGGAAAGCAATGCCAGATGTAAGCCTGGCTTACAGCTTTGAATTGTGCTCTTAATAAATCTCGCTGTGTTAAAATGATAACTCCTGTATTTGCCTGCATTAAAATCATTTAGAAGGTAATTGGTTTAGCTTATTATGAAACTGCCTGATAATATTTCTTTTACCTTTCAAGTAAAGAGTAAGGTACCATTAAATTACTGTTGCATAGGGAACTCATGTGTTACTAGTGCTAGTGCATACAGAATATGAAATGGACTTAAGAAAAATACATATACTGCATACAGGAGACTCTCGGTAGGATTCACAGCATTGCTGAACTCATTCAAATATCTTTCTGCTTGACGGGATGGAATTGCATAAAAGCCCATGTTATTTCTTTTTATTGCATTGAGTCTACTAATTGAAAAATAAAAATACATAAAGCATTACACTTTCTACTTAGGAAAAAGCAACTGATTTGACTTGAAATATTAAATGTTAAAGTTAGACATATTGTTATCTTGAATGTTTAAGAATTAAGGCTTATCAGACTTTAGATTTTGTTATAGAACCCAAAGCAAGACAAAGGGAATAATTAATTTTTACATAATTTAAATGTAATTTAATAACTTAACTAATGTAAACAGGAAAATTTGAATTATTTTAAGAACTAAAAGAACCCCATAAATTATATATAAGAATATACCACATATACAAATTATTTGCATACAGAAATGTGTGTGTACATGTGAGTGTGTGTGTGTCTTGTGTAGTCTCTGTTATGTATTTTAAAAAATGAAATAAATAATATCTCACTAAATTCAGAATGATTTTAAACAAATAAATTTAATAAAGAACACTAGTGGCTCATATTTTTGTCCTTTAAGGCTTGCCAACCTACTGCCGGATTTCCCTGTGTTTTAAAAGAAGCCAGGAAACAGGCTAGGGAGATGTTTCGTTCAGAAAAAAACCGGTGCAGCACAAGCATGCAGGCCTGGGTACCACACCCTCAATCAACGTAAAAGGCGAGCACTGTAATCCAGTAGTGGGTTGGGAGAGAAAACTGGACTCACTCGCTAGGCAATAAAATACCCAGTTTACTCCATGTGAAGTAGGAAATCTCTCTCTAAAAAAACAAAAAAAGGTGCCCAGGCGGTGGTGGCACACGCCTTTAATCCCAGCACTTGGGAGGCAGAGGCAGGCAGATTTCTGAGTTCGAGGCCAGCCTGGTCTACCGAATGAGTTCCAGGACAGCCAGGGCTATACAGAGAAACCCTGTCTCAAAAAACCAAAAAAAAAAAAAAAAAAAAGTGAACATTTGAAAGAATGATATGCCAGGTTAACCTTTGGCTTCCACAGGCTCTTGTACACTCACACATGTACACACACACACACACACACACACACACACACACACACACACACACTATATTGAACAACTTGAAAATCAACTGAAAAATAGGAAACAGAAAATGTTAAGAAAAACATGGATTTATTTAGAAATTGTTCAAACAGAGGAAACACTTGGTTTTTCCCTTCACAGTCTTAGAAAAGATTAAGCAAAACCCAAGAAATATGCATATGTAAATTTCACAGAGAGATAAGCAAATGAGGCAAGTTCCTCTGGCCAACAAGAGCCTTTCACTTTTCTGCAGCCCAGCTTGGAACTCCTGGGAAAACTTCAGTTTCAACAACCTGATGACTGAAATGTGATGCACAGTGTCTCCTTTTCAGTGTCTCCTCTCCAGTCCAGAGTTCTGCTCTCTGACTCCTGGGAGAGGGAGTGACTCTCAACACCCACGGCCCAGAACCATAGTGTCTCTTTGGCACCCAGCTTAATGTTTCAGCTTCTTCTTTCCTTCTAGATTTTGATTTTAATACACTTTAAATTAAAATAGTATGACATCCTAGCATTTCCCCCTTCCCTTTCCTCCCTCTGGCCCCTCCATGTCCCCCAAATTATCAAGCTGACGACCTCTTTTTCTATTTATTATTATTATTATTATTAAGATTTAACATATACACATGTATGAATACATGATAAACATATATATGGGGGTGTTCATATGTGTGTGTATGCACAGATATATAAATACAACCTGCTGAGTCCACTTTTCATTGTGTCTTTATGATTTCAGAGCTGACCACTGTGTGTCAGATAACCAATAAGGGAATTCCTCTCTTGGAGAGATTCATTCTCCCTCTACAGGCAATCATTCCTTGCCCATAGTTCTTTATCTAGGAGTTGGATCCTGTGAAATTTTCCTTCTCCATGATAGCATGTCCATTGATATAGCCATTATTCCAGTCTTGTTTATGTAGCCATTTCCTGGAGAAACTGCCTCACAATAGACTTCCTGGTGTTCTGACTCTTCAATCTCTCTGTCCCTTCTCTCCTCTGCATTGTTCCCCGAGCCTTAGATGCCATAGTTATGATGCCATTGGGGCTGTGATCTCCACAATCCATTAGTTTCTTCATTGTACCTATTTGTAGCTTTCAAAATGAACTTTAGTTTTACCCAATAGGAGGAAAATCATGCCTGATACTAGAAACCGTGCCACTACTAGTGATATCATAGTCCTTAGAAAAGAATCCCCTACAACCATTTTACTAAATGGCACAATTCCTTACTACATTCGAAGTCTTATTCTTATACCCACAGATAAATTTAGCTACCATACTTATCCCTCACCAAAGCAGATCTCTTTAGAGTAAATGGAGACAAATACAGGTTCTTTTTTATCACTTCACCCAGCTTGAGGTTGAGGATCAAGAGGCTTTTGAATGGCAGCAAAGGCCCAGTCATCTAAGTACATAGTGTCTAATAGCTAACAAGGACCAGGATGAAGCTGTCTCAGAGAAGAAAATCAGAGGAAGGGAAGCACTGGGCAGGAAGGACAGAGGGATTCGTGGCTTCAGATAGATGTCCCAGGATGGAATAAATCTGGGGCAGTTAATGGTCAGCTGTTCTACAGTGCTGAGTACTAAGCTGAAAATGATTGGGAAGCCAAAGGAACCAAAGTCTCTTAATTTTCTCTTTATTTTCTCCCCATTATTATGCAACCTGGACAGATAAATGTTTATTTTCTGAGAGTCAATAAAAGACATCTTTCTGTATAACTACCCAAATCATCTATGATAACAACATTACATACACCTCTACATCTCAGTATTTCTCTCTAGGTGCACGATGGTTGTAGAACATAAGGGTAGAGCTTTATGAAATTAAATGGATTTTAAGACTAAGAAATTGAGCATTTCCCTACATGGAGATTTCAGAGTGAAGGAACCTATGATAAATATTACAGTAAATCCCCCAGTCATTTGGGGGAAATGGCAAAAAGCTGAAATATAAGCTTGAGAAACATATCTGCTGCATAATGTAGTCCATTTTAAAGGGGTCAGCCATGACAGCTGATAAGACAGAAAGAATTATAGGAACCAAATCAGCTCAAGGCAAAAAGTTCAAGTACCAATTAAGATATGGCCTAATAGAACAATTTGTCAGCTATTAAGCAGTTCTGCAGACATGGGAAAGTCTATTTGCTTCAGTGATTTGTTTGTGACTTTAACCATACTTAAGTATTTTAAGTATCTTCAGATTCCAGCTGAACAGAAGTGCTGAGGGCCCGGGAGAAGATTATCATCTCTAATACGTGTAATTAATGGATTGCCAAGGCCTTTGGTTTTTTAATCCACTGCTTCAGTTTGCTTTCTGAGTTAAGATTTATTTCTTTTACACATGGAAGTAATTTTGGGGGAGAGGGGCTGAGGCAGTGGAGTGAATCAGAAGGCTAGGGTACCTAACTCCTTGCTTGACAACCTAAGTTCAGCTACCAGGATTCACATAGGAAAAGGAATAAACTAACTCCCTAAAATTGTCTGACTTGTGCATAATTGATGTTGCTATTCCTTCATGAAACAATCCAAAACCAGGTAACTTTGGTATATATTACAATACAAAGTAGAAAACATGTCTAAGTGATTTGTATACACATACACTATGTATCTATAGCAAAAATTACTCAGATTATTTATTTTGCATTTGTTTATTTTGTATAAACATCTAACCATGAAAACTAATTTTTGAACTTTAGAATTTTTTATTTACTCTTCTTTTATACAATACATCATGACCTCAGTTTCCCTTCCTCCACTTCTTCTACCCATCTCCCCCAATTATCCTCTTCCTCTGATCCATTCCTCCTCCATTTCCCTGGGAAAAGGCTCCCAAGAGCAGGGAAAAGAGACAGAGAACCCCACTCCCACTGTTAGGAGTCCCACAAGATCACCAAGCTGCACAACTATAACATGTATGAAGAGGACATAGCACAGACCCATGAAGGTTTTATGACTGCCACTTCAGTCTCTGTGAGCCTATATGAGCTCTGCTTAGTTGATTGTGTGGGCCATGTTCTCCTGATGTTCTTAACCCCTCTGGCTCCTACAATCTTTCCTATTCCTATTCCATGGGCTTTCCTGAGCTCTGCTTAATATTTGGCTGTGGGATTCTGCAGCTGTTCCCATCAGCTGCCAGAGGAAGCCTTTCTCATGACAATTGGGCTAAGCACTGATTTATGAGTATAGTAAAATATCCTTAGGAATCATTTAATTGACATTTGTTATGTTTGGCTCTATCCTAGATGTCTGGGCTATCCAGACATCTAGTTCTGGCCATCCAGGTAGTATTAGGCATGGGCTCCCTATCATGGCATGGACCTCAAGTTAGAGCAGTATATTGGTTAGCCACCCATACAAGTTCTCCAACACCGTTGCCATAGTACATCTTACTGGCTAGACAAATTGTAGGCAGAAGGTTTTGTGGTTGGGCTGGTGTCCAATTCCACCACTGGGATCCTTGACTGATTAAAGAGGAAGAATGTTTCAGACTCCATATTCCTCCATTACTAAGAGTCCTTGCTAATCTCATTCTTGTAGACCCCAGGGAGTTTCCACTGAATTAGGTTTCCATATACCTTCTCCCAAAGATGTTAACCTTAATGCTTATGATCTAGATTATAGCTAAGTATCTTGGCTTTCAGTATAACTCTTGCTTCTTTAGACACATGATCTTGGTCAAGACATTCATTTCTTCAGGATTCAGTTTTCTCATTCACAAAAGTGAAGTCAAGAATATTTCTTTGGCCACTTTGGCCATAAAATAACAAATGAAACAAGGTATGTTATTTTATTTTGACAAAGGCAGAAATTAAAACATAATGAGCTCAGCCTTCACATAAGCAAAATCCTGACATAGTTAAAACAAAAACCTGTATAATTTTCTATCAACAGTAAGATATATCTAATCTCCTTTCCTTGTTTAATGGTATGCTTTTATTCTTTACTCAAGAACATAAAATATGAATATTGTGTCTATCCATAAGACCTCTGACAGAATATCTCTTGGTCTCTTGGTGTCCGAACTTTATAAAAAAATTAATTTAAAGAAAGTAAAGAGAAATGGAGTTGAGAGGGCACCTCTGTGTATGCCTGCCTTATTTAGTTCTCCCAACTTTGTAACTCTCTGAGCAGACTGGCAGAACAGGGCAGGAGCACATAATCTGGTTCTCGAATGCCTGGTTCAATTCCCAGTTCGCTGATTTCAAGCTACAGGACATCGAGCAACTTATGCAACACTTGATGTTCCATAGTTTTCTTACCAGAACACAATGAGTTTATAGACAAAATGCTTTAAAGATCCATAGGTCATCATGGAAATTAAATAAATGAATACACACAGAGCCATTAGAATATGGCCTGTAATATCATTACCAGTGAATAAATAATAATTGTAAGTGGTTGCGAAAAATTATTAAATGTTAACTCAGAAAATTGTGTTGAGTAGTCCGATGGGGGGGGGGGACGACATAGTATTTGATGTAGTCCTATAAAATGAAGCATAAAAGGTCAAGGATTTAGGTCTGTCTGGATTAGATCTACTTGTATTTACAGTTTCAAACTTATTTCTTTATAGACTATGTTGACTTGAATAATTTTGGAGGCTGTAAAGGTATAGGATGGCGGTCAGGTTTGTAGCATAGTACTGCAGTTAATAGACTGCAATGGACACAACTCTGTACTTAAACATAATCAACCCACCAGCTTCCACTCTGTCTGAGACATGTGTGCATGCAGCTCTGGTTATTCACCACAATTTTCAGTCCTCCCACCACCTGCTCCCCTACCCACTACCTACACCCCTGCCCACCACCTACACCCCTGCCCATCCCTGCACCCCTACCACCACCTGCCCCTCTACCCACCCCTTCTGTAACATCTACTGTTCTTGCTCCCTTTTATCACCTCTGTTGCCTCTGCACTTTTGATAATTTTTTATGTAAAATACTTTCTAGTTTTCTTATCCTTAAGACCTCTTCTACCACTTTCAAATAGCTGATCAAAATCCTGTTATAAAAAAAGAAATGTTTACTATTTAAGAGAAATGCTGGTGCCATCTTTTAAGACATTATCTTCCCAGATATTGTTTCAAGTAATTTGCCTTCCTGTTTTAAAAACTGAGATTATTTTCTCAATATTTCTAGAAAAAAAAATCTGTAGTTCCTTCACTTGGAATTAAAGATCCTTTATAATCAGGGACTCAGCTATTATTACAGCGTGATCTACATAGTAGCAAAGCAAATGGTATGCAAAAGGTAAGCTTTCCTGGTACCACCACATACAAACCAGCAAGTTAAGCTTTTGTGCTGACACTTAGCATTATTGCATGATACATCATGTAGGTATATCTACATGTATTTTTATTTCTTAAATTTTATTTAGTCTTTTTTATAGTCCAGATTTTATACCCCTCCCAGTCCACCCTTTGACTGTTCCACATCCCATACTTTCTCCCCTCTCTGCCCCTCTCCATGAGTATACCCCCACCCCCACCCCACCACCCCACCACCCCACCACCCCACCACCCCACCCGAGTTCTAAACTCCCTGGGATCTCCAGTCTCTCTAGGATTAGGAACATCTTCTCTGACTAAGTCCAAACCTGGAAGTCTTCTGCTGTATATGTGTTGGAGGCCTCATATCAACTGGTGTGTGCTGCCTGGTTGGTGCCTCAGTTTCTGAGAGATCTCAGGGGTCCAGGTTAGTTGAGACTGCTGGTCCTCCTACAGTGTTGCCCTCCTCCTTAGCTTCTTTCAGCTTTTCCCTAATTCAACCACAGGGGACAGAAACTTCTGTCCATTGGGTGGGTGTAAATATCTGCATCTGACTCTTTCAGCTGCTTGTTGGTTCTTTCAGAGGGCAGTCATACTAAGCCTTGTATTTTGTAAAATTTAACTTCTGTTTTATACACTTTCTTGTACCCTATTTAAACAAAATGGTTCTCTAATATCAATAACGTAAATCTGCATTATCATTCATAATGGCTGAGAAAATTCTGCTATCGACCACTAATAATTATTTTGTAATATGGTATGAATATGTGTATATGCCTTTCTCAATTTTTAACATTGTACAGAGGGATATTATAAACTTCCTTATATTCAGATAAGAGGGCATTACATGTCATTGGTGATGGTATTTATCATACATTAATAAATGTACACTTAGTTGAGAATATTAGTGTATAACTTCAATTATATTTCACTGAAAACCTGAGTGATGATGTAGGTTATCAATTTTTAAACATTAATTTATTTTTGGTAAAAGTTTTATCTCCTGGATATCTTCAATATTGTACAACTCTCTTTTAGAGATAGCATATTGGCCAGATGCAATTTGGCTCTACTGAGTCCAGTTACTCAGGAGGCTGAGACAGTAGGATTACCTGAGTCCAGAAATTATGGCCAATATACAGTGTGCCAGGCCATTCAAGCGTCTGTGCTAAGTTCAGTATTAATAAAAAGACATACTGGGGGAAGGGAACCATTAGGTTGACTATGGAGAGGTTAACAGACCCAGGTCAAAAATCCCATGCTGATCAATAGAAATAATACATTAGCATATTTGGCAATAAACTTCTGTTTCATTTTAAGTCAATGAGAATTGTCATCCTTGTGCATAACACTTGAGAAATTCAATAATCATACTCTTGGGAGCCAACTCCCATGTGATTACAAAAGAAAGTAAAATGTGAGTTTTTGCAAAATTCCATTTTGTGACAGTCTTGGAAGCAATTAAGCATCATGTATGTGTGCACATGCATGAATATATGCATTCACCCATGAATGCAAGCTCAGAGGCTGGAGGTTAACATCAGGATGCCTCCTTTAATTGGTTCCTCCTCCTTGTTATCTGAAAAGCATCTCTCACGAACCTGGATCTTGCTGTTTCAGAATGAGCTGCCCCGGAAGCCACAGAGATGCTTGTGTCCCAGGTGATCCCTTGGTAACTCTCCCTGCACTGCAACTACACCACACTACATTTGGTTTTTATGTAGTTGCTAAAGATCTGAGGCCCCTGGGATGCTCAGCATACACTTTGCCCACTAAGCCATGTTCTCAGGCTCTCAGCTAAGAATTCTTACATCTATTTACGTATGATAAATTAATAATAGAGAGGAATCTTCTTTTGCTTCAGAGGTTAAAAAGAGTAAAACATAAAATCTACAAAAGTCTCATTAGTAATCACAATAAAATAACAGAGACAATCACATTATAAAGAAAGATTTGTTGTGCCTCATGGTATTGGAGTTTGAGTCCAAGAGTGGACAAAAGTTCTGACTGCTGTCAGGCCTGTGGTAAAAGAGGTCACCATGGCTGGGAGCACAAGGCATTGAAAAAACCCTCACTGCTCAGCCATGAAGTAGAGAAGAACAACAGACCTGCTTCCACAACCCTTCCTGGCATGCTCCTACTGGTCTATTGTCCTACCTCTTAAAATTTCTACCCCTCCTAGCAGAATCAATCTAAGGGCCAAGCGTATGGGGCCTGTGTGAGATGTTCCAGATTCACTACAACAGCCAGTGATCTCACTTATGGCACTCTGCCCTCATCTTCATCTTCTGTGTGCCTAATCTCTTAAACCTACCAATTTTGTGATTAGGTGTCAGTATATGAATTTGGGGTAGACACAGATATTCAGACTATAGGCATACTTCACAAACATCTTCACAAATAGCTACACACACACACACACACACACACAGTATGTCTAGAAGAGAATCATTCCTGCCTGGCTCACTCCTGAATTCACAGCTCCTAGGAAGGACTTGGCATGGAGTACGCATTTTAGCTGACTGCATTATGCTGCGGTCAGTCATAAATATAAAGCTGACTTCGCTATCCATAGAGCTTCTTTTGGGAGCTCTTCTGTTTTTCTTGAGCCTCTGCCACCTCCCTTGTTTTGGATGTGCATGATATTTTCAAAATTAAGCTTAGTGGAGCTGAACTTCTGTTTAGATGATCTTGACTCAGAAATACCAATAACTTGAAACCCCACTTCATGAAGAATTGCTGAGAGAGTTAGAAATACTTTCTGTAAAAGAGAAAGGGTTATCAGAGAAGCAGGACATGTCTTCAGATGACAGTGACACCAATAAAACATATTCCCTGCACTGAAATAGAGAATGAAAGATCAGATTTCATATGGGCACTCAGGAATAGTGAGTCACCCATTGTTGGAAGTGCCCACACAGAAAATCTGGGAATGTGATAGAGAAAACTTAACAATATGTAAAGCTGATTGATGTAAGAATCCAAGATCTGAGATTCTATTATTCTTCTAGAAACGTATAGGGCAACACATTCTTCAGGACTTGTAAATAATAATTTTACAAAGCATATTCTGAAAACAAACAATTGCTACCTTTTTTACAAGGAAGGTTCATTTCCAGCTAGAATTGGAGGACCTTAAATCTTACAAGTTTTCACACATCTTGCAGAATCTTTGACTAGTATAGAAAGCTTTGCCAAGTCTCATAATGAAAAAAGAAAGCCACTTTCTGAAATTGCCTCATTACCCAGAGTTCCCACATCTAGTCAACTGATGAAACAGAACATAAGCTCGGGATTTGGTGTCTTTTTGTGGGAAGTCTGTGGCCTAAAGCTCTGGGCCATTTCTACTGTTATGGCAGGTATGGAAACAATGGCTGCTTTTTTCAAATACTAATGTCCATCTTTCCTTGCTCAAGGCCTTGGACAGCCCTTGCTAATTAACATCTTAGAGCTGATTAGTAAGTGGTATGATCCAGAACCTGCAAACAATAAAAAACAAGATTAGGTCAAGAACACATGGGTTCCCCTCAGCTCTATTCCCACAGAATCTGACCATTATTTTTATAAAAAAAAATTACACTGGTACTTTTATGTTCCTGGCAAGAAGATATTTATAAATCACAATGTACCATTTGTAAATGATATTACCTATGGATATTAAAAGATTAAGAAATGACATTGGCTTTATCGAAACCTTGTGTGACCTCATAAGCAGACTCAATAAATAATTGCTTTTATTGCACTTTCCCCTAAATATTATTAAAACTCTTTATGGTAGGTAATAAATAACAGAAAATGGATGCTTGATTTATAGCAATTACAGGACAGATGAGTTGTCTTCATATGCAGCACTGTAATGAAGATAATATCATGAAATACATGAGAAACAGGCACTTGGTGTAATATGAGCAGATTTGCATGATCTATGTCCCTTGAGTAACTGTAATTGGCTATTATGAAATGGACTAAGAATGATTTGGACTAAGAAGGAGTACCAAATTTCTATATTATAATCTTGTGGGCATTTTATTTTCTCCACCAAACACTTTTTGACATATGGAATGTATGTCTCCCTACCATGATCCAACATGTAGTGATATTCAATTACAAAGAACTATTTTTTAATCAAGTTTTTTTGACATTCTTTTTGCTTGAAAATTGGCTTTGTTTAACTTTATTCATAGGAAACATTTAATAAATTGCTTGCCTTTTGCTTCAAGATGTATGACTTTATTTCCTAACAATCCTTTCAGAATAAGTTTTGAGATTAGGTCTGAACCAGCATTGTAAAATTTTCAAAGAGATTCAATTTATTTAGCAAACCATATTCACAAAATCTTTATATTAATATGTAAGAAATTCCAAGGGAATACTTGGCTTTCTTGGTTCTTTAAATATTCACCTATGTCTCCCTGTTACTTCCCCCAGTAGAAACCACACTCAGAAAATAAGAATCCACATAAAACTTTCTTTGTGGGTGGATTTAGGTACCATTTTTAAAAGCTGCAAGGAAAACTGTGCCAATACAGTATTTTATGCCTAGCCTGTCTGTCATGCTTCTCAAATCTCTTCCTCATTATCACACAAATAACCCAAGGGAGGGAGTTAGTCCCTCTAGTGAAGGGATCATGGCTATTTATCCTAAGCTACTGTTACAGTGGCCATAATGGGAAAAGGTGTGCCATAATTAAGAGCTATAGCCAACTAATTAAGTCAAATTACATTTAATTATAAATCCAATAATCTATGCCAAAACTAGTTGTTGATAGCTAGGGGAAAATCATCCAATTTTAATTAACCTCCATTATGGATTGCTGTTTGAGGATTATTTTAATTTGAATTTCTTTTCAATACAAATATTGCATTCTTCAAGCTAAGGCTTTGGTTTAAGATAGAGGTGAGAAAAAAATAAAAAATCAGTTTAGCAAAAACAAAATATGCCTTTTAGGCTTACACATTAATCATTCTACTTATATAGAATTCTTAGAAACTGTAATAACTACAAAACAGTACGGTGCTAGACATTACTTAATATCGGGTAGGAAAATATTACTAATACAAATTGAGACGAATATATAAAAACTGGAAGTGGTGAATAGTGGGCTTACTAAATATTAAGGTGCAAAACAACATACAAATTAATAGAAGGGTCAGCTATGTCATATTCAGATATGTTAATTCGTGACAAAAAAGTGATCATTTTTAAATAATTGAGAACTATATCTAGAGTGCCAATGGTGGATTTAAATATTCATTATGGATTTTGTGATGATTACTAAAAATGTCAGTTTCATTGTAAAGAGTTTACATATTGTAAAGATGGCTAGCATTGTATAATATTTCTGGGAAACTATGCAGCTTTCATCCCTTGACACCTTAAAAAACAAATATTTTTAAAAAATAATAGATACATAAACTATTGAAAGTGATTGAATCCATGCCCCTGTCTTTTACTCATTTTATTAATTAATTATTTTTTTACCATCCTTACTGACTAGGCATAGGAATCTCTAACCCAGAATTCCTTTCAGCCTTCCAGATTATATTTAATTTCTGATATGATATCTCATGGGTCAAGTATAATTATCTAAAGGGCCTTAATCATACTGCCCTCCACCCCTGACCTCACTGTACTTCCTATCCCAGTAGATGCCACCAATATCAATGAGCTTATGAAAATCCCAAACCTAAGAAAGTCTTCACTGTCAACCTCTCTACCAGCAATAACCAATTTAGCCTTCACTTCAAATATTCTAAAGTTTCTGTTTTTGTTTCTTTCTTTTTTTAAACTTTCTTTCTTTCTTAGTGTGACCTGAACCTCATTACTGTTTTCTTCTATCTGGACAACTATTATTGTACTATTATTGTATAATAAGAACTATTATAAAAATAAGTGCCTATTATTTTCATTGATTATTTGTGAATTTCACATCAGGTACCCTGATCACACTTTCCAGTCTTCTTGGGAGTACCGCCTTCCACACTTTGTAACCTCCCTGCTCGGAGAAGAAGAAGGAGGGGTGGGGGAGGAGACAAAATAAGTCCAAGTTTTGTTGCCTATGTACTCCCTGGAGCATGGTCAAGCTCCCAGTGGCCAGCCCCTTAAAGAAAACTGAGCCATTCTCCACCTACACCCCTTCTATAAGTCACCATTTGTGGAAAGTTACACATCAGCATCCTTATCACAATTTAAGAGTTTTTTTTTTTAATGGCTTCCTGTCTAAGCTGTTACTTTGGCATGGAGGAGGTCATGGTAGCCCTTGTCACAGAAGCACTCTCCTACACTTTTATAACCCAGTCTCTATACTGTACATAAAATTGCCTCAGAAGTTTGATTAAGGTTTTTCAAAAAACAACCAAACCACATTCTTATTTATTTATTTATTTATTTTTGGTTTTTCGAGACAGGGTTTCTCTGTGTAGCCCTGGCTGTCCTGGAACCCACTCTTTAGACCAGGCTGGCCTTGAACTCAGAAATCCTCTTGCCTCTGCCTCCTAAGTGCTGGGATTAAAGGCATGCTCCACCACGCCCAGCTCAAACCACATTCTTAACAGGTATCTGAGATCATTTATGATCTTATCTATGACTGATTATCCAACTTGATTTTTCTCATATTAGTTGATTCTCTGAGAGGTTTATACAGGATCTTTCATGCACCCTAATCATATTCATCCCCTCTCCCAGCTTCTCCCAGATCCATATTCCCCTTCCCTATACCCATCCAACTTTAGATCTCAATTTTTTTTAACCCATCAAGTCCAGATTTACTGATCACATACTCTTGGATGTATGGTGTCCTACTAGAGTAAGGTCAGCTCATCAGGAGCCAAACCCTAAGAGAAACTTACTCTCCCTCTTCCAGAACCTATGAGTTACCAATAACTCCTCAGCTAAGGGTGGGACTCCATGTCCACCTCTCTCATAGTAGGGTTTTGTTCATCATGTGCATGCTGTCACAGCTGCTGTGAGTTCCTATGTATATCTTTCTTTCTGTGCCTGCAAACACTGGTTCTTAGTAGTTACCTACCATCACTCTAGTGCTGTTTCTATGTCCATATCAGAAATGATCCCTGAGCACTAAAAGAAGGGTTGTGATATCATTCTATTATTTCAGGCTGAGCACTCTATAGTCACTTACTCTCTGCATTTTGACCAATCAGGGCTGGGGATTGTGGGTCTCTGTGCTAATGGCTATTATTAAAAAGATCTCCTGTGAGAGTTTTGAGAGAGGCACTAATGTATGGGTATAGCAATGTTGTTAGGCTTCAGTTTAACACTATGTTCATTTAGCACAATAGTAGTTTCCCCCTAGAGCCTGTGGACTAGAGTTTCATGGATGTGAGACATCACTAAGATGCATCTCCAGATCTCTAATGTGATGTTAAATGGTAAAGGCATTCTTTGGGTTCTCAGTGTTGCCATCATCCCTCCTCTAAGTCACATTGCTAGCATTTGCTTCTCCCTGACCTGACGGCCATCTATTACTGAAATGTGACATTTCTCAGCCTTCTTATTTGGACTCGTTGTTCAGATTTGAGTTAAGAAAACTACCACTACCAATACAGTTTTGTTTTTGCCTTCCCCCACCCCATTTTAAAGTTATTTGCCTAAGGCACATTTTTTACTAAACTATAGTTTGGTATTGTATCCTGTGTATAATGCCAGCAGATCTAGGGCTGAGGCAAAAGTAGCTTGAGTTTGAATCAACCTGAACTTCCCAAAATTTCACCTTAAAAGCATAAAGAAAAAAAAAAACAAAGAATAAGAATGATATCTATTTTGTTCATAGCATATCTACACTAGATCATGTAGCTCTGGCAATGACAAATGCAATAAGCACTTGTTGACCAAATATATTAAAAGCTGCATTAATATGCATTCAATAGTGAGAAATAAACTTAAATGATCTAAAGATAGGCTCATGGTTTAAGAAGGTGAAAAACACATTTTCAAGTCTTTTGCTGTTTCTAAACATTTTCACTCAAAATGTATATACACATAAGAATAAAAATGAATACATAATGAGTCAACAGAAGGTGAGAGAGTTGAACAAATTGATTAGAGACTGAAAGCAAATGGAGTGAAATTGAACTTAGTAGACCATGGATTATAACCCCCCCAAATATGTAAAAGGAGTAGTACCAAGAGAGATAATTTTTCACATATAGGGATTCAAAAGTATCCAGAATTAGAGGCATGATGTATCACCAGGCAAGGCAAAGCGAAAGATTAGATAGAAGGATTATTTGAAAATCTGTATTACAAAGCTGCCACACAGCCCAAATGGGAATAGTCTACCCTAGACACATTAAACTAACTGCAGGTGAAAGCTCTTCTTCCATGAGATAAAATCAAAAAGTATTATCTGAAAATATTGAATCAGAAATTTCTGGACTCAACCACCAGACACAATAGACATGATGAAGGGTGAGGCACTTAACTGATGACAACAGAGGTGAACGAGACTCTACATCTCACATTTTAACCACCTCAAAGTTCAGGCAGAGATGGGTAGAAGAGAAAACCCATCAGGCAACTAAAAATGATGAAGCTTTCCAGTTCAGAGAAACCAATTGACTCCGATATGTATATTACAATATGCTTCACCAGCCAACAGGTCACATCCATGTAGACATACTCTTTGCAGACGCTTTTTGATGATTTGCTCTTAAATATGACTGACAGTGGGGGAAAATAAATTAAGGAAAAATGTATAGCAGAAAAGATGACATACAAAGGCATTCACGGCACTCAAAATCCAAGGCAGGCAGCCAACAAAATGCTTTAGTAAACACATACGTAATCAGGCACTATAAGGAGAACATGATGGTGCACCCAAGAAATAAGAGAATCAAAAACACTCAAGGGGAAATGTGGGACAATATATTTGCAATGAAAACCATGATCCAGAGGAAAAGTTTAAAGGAGAATCTGGAAATGAAATCCCTTGAACCAGAAAATAGAAAAGGCATGACCGTAGTCAGTATAGAAGAAATGCCAAATTAGAGAGTTAATTCAGAAAGCTTAACATGGGAATCTTTTAACTAAGAGAAGTGCCAGGAAGAGAATGAAGGGGAATGCAAAGGACGGGCTTCAAGACTGTTCCAAAGAATACAAAGCTAAACTGATCGACCAGCTGTCAACAATGGGTGGGGAGAAGATATTCTGATGATGAAGCTCTTTGCAGTTTTGAATTGCTTGGGTAAGAGAAGCTTATGAAAAAGGATGCAGGAACTGACATGAAGATTGGCAGATAGATAGGATGATATCATTGCTTTCAGTTTAATGTTTAAACAAACCAGAAAATGGGTGTAAAGGCATAAATGGAAGATGAGGAGCCACATGAGCAGATGCTGTTCACCAAGGACCCATAGGAGTTATCTGCTCAAGGCAGCCTACATGGAATAACCCACAAAGCAGAGCAAAGAGCAGCCCCATCGGCACTGCATACAGGTCCCATCACTCAGTGGTGTAGTTCAGTCACTAATATAAGAAAATTCTGATTACGCTGCAATTTGTATTTCTAAGTTTGTCTTCCCTCTTCTTACTCTTCTCTCTCTCTCTCTCTCTCTCTCTCTCTCTCTCTCTCTCTCTCTCTCTCTCTCTCTCTGTCTCTGTTTCTCTCTCTCTGAGTGTGTGTATATGTTTGCGTGAGTTTGTGTGGTTGCATGTGCTGTGTTTATTCAAGTGCACACGTATCCATGCAAGTGCATGTTGAAACCAAAGGAGGTTGCTAGGTGTGCTTTATGTCTCTGTGCTTTCAGACCTTGAAACAGCACCTCTCACCCATCCTGAAGGTCACCATGTTTTTGGTTTCTTTGTTTGTTTGTTTGGTTACTTTTGTTTGTTTTGTTTTACTTGTCATTGCTACTGTCCTTTGTTTTGGCTGAGTTGGTGGCTAGTTCAGTGAACCTTGGTGATCCTCAAGTCTAACCCCTCCACTTCAGCTCTTGGTTTACAGGCATGTGTGTCCATGAACAGCTTTAATCACAGGTACTGTGGACCCAAGTATAGGTCTTCATGCCATGGCAACAAGCAGTTTTACCCATTGAACCACCCCTCTATTCAAGCTTTGTATCTTGTTTTTCATCAGTCAGACACATGGCCTGACAATGCCTTTCCAAACAAATGGCATCAGCTATCAGACATCTCCTAAATCATATCTGAAAGAAAAATAACTGAAGGAATCCTTCAAGTCCCAGGGGATACTGATTTCTGATCTGGAGTTCTGTAACAAGTGTGACAAGGAATAAAGGATCAAGCTTACTTTCTGTGAATACTCCCAGGAAACTGAAGGATGTGTTCTGCAAACAAAGAGCACATTTTACCATCTAAAGAACAGAGGAGCCTATACAGCAAAGAGCCAAAGAGACTTTTTAGATGAGGGCAAGAGAAGTACCCAGGGCAAGAGGCACACACAGACTTGAAAGTAAGATTACAAAGATACAGGACTAAAACAGAACTGACTACCTAATTTGGCCTTTCAGGAAACAATGTGACTTATACTATGAAAAAAGCATTTTATGTTGAGAAGAATTAAAATGAATCTCAACAAAATATAATTATGCAGCTCCTGTGTTAAGCATCCAATGTTAGAAAACTACTGTATCCTTAGAAGCACCATGAAAGCAATAGGTATGATAATAATACAGGGGGGGGGGGGACCAAATCTTAATCTTTCCAACATACATTATGCTTTGGCTCCCAATAAAATACCTATAAAACTATTTTCTAAAACCTTGTAAAATAATTCAAATACAAGGTATATATATATAGGGCCACAAGCCTCTTCCGGTGAGAAAAGCACCAGGGTAGCTAGGGTGCAGGGTCGGCTGACACTCGCCAGCTACCCACAACACCCGCCACAGGATCTTAAGACTTCTGGTGAGTGGAACACAGCTTCTGCTCCAATCCAATTGCGCGCTGGACCTGAGACTGCATTAGTTAGGGAAGCAGAAACCGGCCTGAGTAGGGCCACAGGCCTCATCCGGCCGGATCAGCACCGGGGTACCTAGAGCACAGGGTCGGCTGACACCCGCCAGCTACCCACGACCCCCGCCACAGGATTTTGAGACTGCTGGTGAGTGGAATACTAAAAGCAGTAAGAGAAAAAGGCCAAGTAACATATAAAGGCAAGCCTATCAGAATTACACCAGATTTTTCACCAGAGACTATGAGAGCCAGAAGATCCTGGACGGATGTTATACAGACACTAAAAGAACACAAATTCCAGCCCAGGCTACTATACCCAGCCAAACTCTCAATTAACATAGATGGAGAAACCAAAGTATTCCACGACAAAACCAAATTCACACATTATCTCTCCACGAATCCAGCCCTTCAAAGGATAATAACAGAAAAAAACCAATACAAGGACAGGAACCACGCCCTAGAAACAACAAGAAGGTAATCCCTCAACAAACCTAAAAGAAGACAGCCACAAGAACAGAATGCCAACTTTAACAACAAAAATAATAGGAAACAACAATTACTTTTCCTTAATATCTCTTAATATCAATGGACTCAACTCCCCGATAAAAAGACATAGACTAACAAACTGGCTACACAAACAAGACCCAACATTTTGCTGCTTACAGGAAACTCATCTCAGAGAAAAAGATAGACACTACCTCAGAATGAAAGGCTGGAAAACAATTTTCCAAGCAAATGGTATGAAGAAACAAGCTGGAGTAGCCATTCTAATATCTGATAAGATTGACTTCCAACCCAAAGTCATTAAAAAAGACAGGGAGGGACACTTCATACTCATCAAAGGTAAAATCCTCCAAGAGGAACTATCAATCCTGAATATCTATGCTCCAAATACAAAGGCAGCCACATTCATTAAAGAAACTTTAGTAAATCTCAAAGCACACATTGCACCTCATACAATAATAGTGGGAGACTTCAACACACCACTTTCACCAATGGACAGATCATGGAAACAGAAACTAAACAGGGACACAGTGAAACTAACAGAAATTATGAATCAAATGGATCTGGCAGATATCTACAGACCATTCTATCCTAAAACAAAAGGATATACCTTCTTCTCAGCACCTCATGGTACCTTCTCCAAAATTGACCACATAATTGGTCACAAAACAGGCCTCAACAGATACAAAAATATTGAAATTGTCCCATGCATCCTATCAGATCACCATGGACTAAGGCTGATCTTCAATAACAAAATAAATAATAGAAAGCCAACATTCACGTGGAAACTGAACAACACTCTTCTCAATGATACCTTGGTCAAGGAAGGAATAAAGAAAGAAATTAAGGACTTTTTAGAGTTCAATGAAAATGAAGCCACAACATACCCAAACTTATGGGAATCAATGAAAGCATTTCTAAGAGGAAAACTCATAGCTCTGAGTGCCTCCAAAAGGAAACTAGAGAGAGCAAACATTAGCAGCTTGACAACATACCTAAAAGCACTAGAACAAAAGGAAGCAAATTCACCCAAGAGGAGTAGACGGCAGGAAATAATCAAACTCAGGGACAAAATCAACCAAGTGGAGACAAGAAAAACTATTCAAAGAATCAACCAATCAAGGAGCTGGTTCTTTGAGAAAATCAACAAGATAGATAAACCCTTAGCCAGACTCACTAGAGGGCACAGGGAAAGCATCCTAATTAACAAAATCAGAAATGAAAAAGGAGACATAACAACAGATCCTGAAGACATCCAAAACACCATCAGATCCTTCTACCAAAGGCTATACTCAACAAAACTGGAGAACCTGGATGAAATGGAGAAGTTCCTAGACAGATACCAGGTACCAAAGTTGAATCAAGATCAGGTTAATGATCTAAACAGCCCTATATCCCCCAAAGAAATAGAAGCAGTCATTAATAGTCTCCCAACTAAAAAAAGCCCAGGACCAGATGGGTTTAGTGCAGAGTTCTATCAGACCTTCAAAGAAGATCTAATCCCAGTTCTTCACAAATTATTCCACAAAATAGAAACAGAAGGTACTCTACCAAACTCATTCTATGAAGCCACAATTACTCTGATACCTAAACCACAAAAAGACCCAACAAAGATAGAAAACTTCAGACCAATATCCCTTATGAATATTGATGCAAAAATCCTCAATAAAGTTCTTGCTAACCGAATCCAAGAACACATCAAAACAATCATCCATCCTGACCAAGTAGGTTTCATCCCAGGGATGCAGGGATGGTTCAATATACGGAAATCCATCAACGTAATCCAGTATATAAACAAACTCAAAGACAAAAACCACATGGTCATCTCGTTAGATGCGGAAAAAGCATTTGACAAGATCCAACACCCATTCATGATAAAAGTCTTGGAAAGATCAGGAATTCAAGGCCCATACCTAAACATGATAAAAGCAATCTACAGCAAACCAGTAGCCAACATCAAAGTAAATGGTGAGAAGCTTGAAGCAATCCCTCTAAAATCAGGGACTAGACAAGGCTGTCCACTTTCTCCATACCTATTCAACATTGTACTTGAAGTCCTAGCCAGAGCAATTCGACAACAAAAGGAGATCAAAGGGATACAAATTGGAAAAGATGAAGTCAAAATATCACTTTTTGCAGATGATATGATAGTATATATAAGTGACCCTAAAAATTCCACCAGAGAACTCCTAAGCCTCATAAACAGCTTCGGTGAAGTAGCTGGATATAAAATTAACTCAAACAAATCAATGGCCTTTCTCTACACAAAGAATAAACAGGCTGAGAAAGAAATTAGGGAAACAACACCCTTCTCAATAGTCACAAATAATATAAAATATCTTGGTGTGACTCTAACTAAGGAAGTGAAAGATCTGTATAATAAAAACTTCAAGTCTCTGAAGAAAGAAATTATAGAAGATCTCAGAAGATGGAAAGATCTCCCATGCTCATGGATTGGCAGGATCAACATTGTAAAAATGGCTATCTTGCCAAAAGCAATCTACAGATTCAATGCAATCCCCATCAAAATTCCAAATTAATTCTTCAACGAATTAGAAAGTGCAATCTGCAAATTCATCTGGAATAACAAAAAACCTAAGATAGCAAAAACTCTTCTCAAGGATAAAAGAACCTCTGGTGGAATCACCATGCCGGACCTAAAGCTCTACTACAGAGCAATTGTGATAAAAAATGCATGGTACTAGTATAGTGACAGACAAATAGACCAATGGAATAGAATTGAAGACCCAGAAATGAACCCACACACCTATGGTTACTTGATCTTCGACAAGGGAGCTAAAAACATCCAGTGGAAGAAAGACAGCATTTTCAACAAATGGTGCTGGCACAACTGGTTGTTAACATGTAGAAGAATGCGAATCGATCCATTCCTATCTCCTTGTACTAAGGTCAAGTCTAAGTGGATCAAGGAACTTCACATAAAACCAGAGACACTGAAACTTATAGAGGAGAAAGTGGGGAAAAGCCTTGAAGATATGGGCACAGGGGAAAAATTCCTGAATAGAACAGTAATGGCTTGTGCTGTAAGATCGAGAATTGACAAGTGGGACCTCATGAAACTGCAAAGCTTCTGCAAGGCTAAAGACACCATCAATAAGACAAAAAAACCACCAACAGATTGGGAAAGGATCTTCACCTATCCTAAATCAGATAAGGGACTAATATCCAATATATATAAAGAACTCAAGAAGGTGGACTCCAGAAAGTCAAATAACCCCATTAAAAATGGGGCTCAGAACTGAACAAAGAATTCTCACCTGAGGAATACCGAATGGCAGAGAAGCACCTGAAAAAATGTTCAACATCCTTAATCATCAGGGAAATGCAACTCAAAACAACCCTGAGATTCCACCTCACACCACTCAGAATGGCTAAGATCAAAAATTCAGGTGACAGCAGATGCTGGCGAGGATGTGGAGAAAGAGGAACACTCCTCCATTGTTGGTGGGATTGCAAGCTTGTACAACCACTCTGGAAATCAGTCTGGCGGTTCCTCAGAAAATTGGACATAGTACTACCGGAGGATCCAGCAATACCTCTCCTGGGCATATATCCAGAAGATGTCCCAACCGGTAAAAAGGACACATGCTCCACTATGTTCATAGCAGCCCTATTTATAATAGCCAGAAGCTGGAAAGAACCCAGATGTCCCTCAACAGAGGAATGGATACAGAAATTATGGTACATTTACACAATGGAGTACTACTCAGCTATTAAAAAGAATGAATTTATGAAATTCCTAGCCAAATGGATGGACCTGGAGGGCATCATCTTGAGTGAAGTAACACAATCACAAAAGAACTCACACAATATGTATTCACTGATAAGTGGATATTAGCCCAAAACTTAGGATACCCAAGATATAAGATACAATTTGAGAAACGCATGAAACTCAAGAAGAATGAAGACCAAAGTGTGGACACTGTGCACCTTCTTAGAATTGGGAACAAAACACCCAGGGAAGGAGTTACAGAGACAAAGTTCGTAGCTGTGATGAAAGGATGGACCATTTAGAGACTGCCATATCCAGGGATCCATCCCTTATTCAGCTTCTAAACGCTGACACCATTGCATACACTAGCAAGATTTTGCTGAAAGCACCCAAATATAGCTGTCTCTTGTGAGACGATGCCGGGGCCTAGCAAACACAGGAGTGGATGTTCACAGTCAGCTATTGGATGTATCACAGGGCTCCCAATGGAGAAGCTAGAGAAAGTACCCAAGGAGCTAAAGGGATCTGCAACCCTATTGTTGGAACAACATGATGTACTAACCAGAACCCCGGAGCTCTTGTCTCTAGCTGCATATGTATTGAAAGATGACCTAGTCGGCCATCAATGGAAAGAGAGGCCCATTGGATTTGCAAACTTTATATGCCCCAATATAGGGGAATGCCAGGGCCAAAAGAATGGGAATGGGTGGGTAGGGAAGTGGGGGGCGCTATGGGGGACTTTTGGGATAGCATTGGAAATGTAATTGAGGAAAATATGTAATAAAAATATTAAAAATTTAAAAAAAGGTATATATATATATATATATATATATATATATACACACATATATACATTGATTTATCACTTTATTTGGTTATCACCTATTTGTAATGACAAATGGGCTGATATTTATTACTAAATATATTCTGGTTACAGTTAATATCCAACCCTAAAATGTTTGTGGCACTTATAGCTACTGGGCATTATTGAAAAGAAATCATCTAATGCATCCTAGATATTTCCTTATTTTCAGAAAAAGTCAACAACATCCAGAGGCAGCTCCACTCCCAGGCACTCTAACATGCCCAGGATCAGAGGATCACAGGATCCTAGGAGCTTGGTCACACCAGGATCTCAAGATCCCAAAGGTAGCTTGACTCCCAGGAGCTCAGACACACCCAGGATCTCAGGATTGCAGGATCCCATAATCACAGGATCACAGAGACAGATTGACTTGAAGGAGTTCTGACACAATTGGTATCACAGTAAAGACAGGCTCCAGTCAGACATAGCCAGGGCAGGTAGCACTAGAGATAACCAGATGGCAGGAGGCAAGCATAAGAACATAAGCAACAGAAACTAAGTTTACTTGGCATTATCCGAACCCAATTCTCCCACCATAGCAAGTCCTGGATACCCCAACACACCGGAAAAGCAAGATTCAGATCTAAAAATCCCTTCTCATGATGATGATAGAGGACTTTAAGAAGGACATAAATAACTTTCTTAAAGAAATACAGGAGAACACAAGTAAACAGCTAGAAGCCCTTAAAGAGGAAACACAAAAACCCCTTAAAGAATTACAGGAAAATACAATCAAACAGGAGAAGGAAAAGAACAAAACCATCCAGGATCTAAAAATGGAACTAGAAACAAGAAATCAGAAAGGGAGACAACCCTGGAGTTAGAAAATCTAGGAAAAAGATCAGGAGTCATAGATGCAAGCGTCAGAAACAGAATATAAGAAATTGAAGAGAGAATCTCAGGTGCAGAAGGTACCATAGAAAACATTGACACAACAGTCAAAGAAAACACAGAAAGCAAAAAGCTCCTAACCCAAAACATCCAGGTAATCCAGGACACAATGAGAACACCAAATCTAAGGATAATAGGTATAGAAGAGAGTGAAGGTTCCCAACTTAAAGGGCCAGTAAATATCTTCAACAAAATTATAGAAGAAAACGTCCCCAACCTAAAGAAAGAGATACCCATGAACATACAAGAAGCCTACAGAACTCCAAACAGACTGGACCAGAAAAGAAATTCCTCCCTTCACATAATAATTAAAGTACCAAATGCACTAAACAAAAAATATTAAAAGCAGTAAGGTCAAGTAACATATAAAGGCATACCTATCAGAATTACACCAGAGTTCTCATCAGAGACTGCGAAAGCTAGAAGATCCTGGGCAGATGTCATACAGACCTTAAGAGAACACAAATGCTGGCCCAAGCTACTATACCCAGCAAAACTCTCAATCACCATAGACGGAGAAAACAAGATATTCCATGACAAAACCAAATTTACACAATATCTTTCTACAAATTTAGCCCTACAAAGGATAATAGGTGGAAAACACCAACACAAGGAGTGAAACTACACCCTAGAAGAAGCAAGAAAGTAATCTTTCAACAAACCCACACAAACATAATTCCACTTCTCACAAGAAAATTAACAGAAAGTAATAATCACTTTTCCTTAATATCTCTTAATATGAAAATTAATATTACCAACATATCCTAATCGATTGAAATTCAAAAATATGAGGAATTAGAAATTTGTTGGCGGTTATCCTGTGGTCTCTCTAATTTGGTAATGGGAGAAATAGGTCCAATATTGTACATTCCATATACACTTTCTGCTTGTTTGTAAGTGACAGGGTCTTGCTGTGTGCCACATAATGGTCTTAAAATCACGCTTCTCCTATCTCAGCCTGTCTATTAGTAAGTTTCTTTATTTGATATTTTTACACTATAGTATGGTTTTCAGAACAGCTTACATATTTCAAAATTATACAGCCAAAAGAAATGAAGACAATTAATTTGGGTGGTGGCCTGTAAGAGAAGAGCAAAGAGTAAGACTGAGGCTTTGCTTGATATTTATAATTATTATATCAATTTTTAAGAAGAGAACTTTATACGTTATTCTTATTCTGAGATGACTGCTTTTCAAAATCATCACAGTCAATGAACCAGAATCTTACCCTCACCTAACATCTGTGCCACACTCCAAGCAGAACCATTGTTCATTGAAACACTTGATGAATGACTTCATGGATAGACCATCTTAATACACACATCATTTCTTAAATGAATGTAACCTGCTCTCTGAGTGCTGAGAATGATGGCAATCATTCAATTCAAATAGCTTTGACTGTAGCAGGAAATCTGTATCCAAAAATCGTGCCTACAATTCATTCCTTGGCCCAGCAGAACTGTCAACTCTTAGCTTATCTATTATGGAGGTAAAATCCTTTCGTGATGTGAGGGACATTCAAGTACAGCCTTAATACAATGAACTCCAATGTCCAAAAACTGTTCTTATTTTGTGTTTGTACCACAGTAAGCCAAGCTTTTAAGCTCTACTAAAAACAAAACAAAACAAACAAAAAGACTTTATCTACTTATGTTCATTAATAAAACTAATAGTGATATATTATTTCAAAATATACAGTTAATATATTTGGAGTTATTTAAAATTTTTATTGAGAAAAATATATGTATTTTCAGTATTGCTGTAGACAAACATCTATATAAGACTGTTCAATTGATTATTGTTTTATATCAATCAACTTTTATAATACTCATTTTTATTGTTACAATATTTTATAAATTTTAAAGAATATGATAAAAAATGAAAGGTATTACAGGTTTTGAAGAGGGACTCTCCAGGAGGAGTTGGGGTACAAAAGGGCAAGAAAATGTGATGTAAATCTATTTACTCAAAATACATATTTAAATGTTAACAAATTCAGATAAATTGAAATTATGTATCTTTTCTCATCATAATGCGATAAAACTTAAATCAAAAAAAGGAAAAAGTCTTATTTTTTAAATTTTCATTTCTCTTCTTAGTGTCAAAAGCTTAATCTCTTAATTGGTTGAAAAAAATCACAGTGATTTCTGTCTTCCTTATAATAGAATAATGTGCTCATGTGTTCCATAAGAGTGCTAACAATTAAATCTCTTTAAAATAATAGATTTCAAATGACATTTAATTTGGCAATTAATGAAATTATGTTAGTGTTATGTTCTACCTGTATTGGGGATGTTTTTAGGCTAGCTAAGTTGATATTAAATGATGACAAATTTCCAGCATTAAAAGGATTCAGAAGGCTTATGCTTCAAGTTGGAATTTAAGCAATTCAATCAAAATATCCCACAGAAATAAGTCAACATACACACACACACACGCACACACACACACACACACACACACACATATATATATACATATATATATATATATATATATGTATATATGTATATATAAAATAGGTGGATAGAAAGATGATTGTGGGAAGCCACGTGTGCCGTTGCAGAGTGGCAGTTGGTTACTGCTGGCCACCACGCATACATAGGCAGTAAAGTTCTTTTGCTAAGATGAGGTTGTGAGAATTAACCAAAATTAACCAATCAGATGAGAGAGAAGTTAGCCAATCAGATGTAAGCATGCAAATGAGGTCATAAGCATAACCCAAGCACAACCAATCCGGGTGTGAGACACGCCTCTCCTAGGCCTATATAAGCAGCACCAGTTCTGGGCTTGGGGTCTCTTTGCCTCTGTAATCAAGCTCTCCCAATAAACATGTGCAGAAGGATCCTGTTGCAGCATCGTTCTTGCTGGCGAGTCACTGCGCGCACAAGAGATGATAGATGGATACATAGATTATAGATGGATAAATAAATAATAGGTGATAGACAATTGTTGGAAGCCGACTCACGCTCACATGAACTGGGTTTCACCTGGGAGGCAAGCCGGGGCTGAAAAGAGAGGGGAACTAGGCAGTCTAGAGAAAAATGGAGCTAAGTCAAGATTCCTGATCAAAGCTCAAATGTTTAATGGCAAATGCACTTATAAAGGGGGCGAGGCCCATCTCCCACTAATCCATTCTTGGAGCCTGGAACCAGATGTAGGTGATGACATGCAGGATAGGGTGTAGTCTCTGGAATAGCTCAGCAGCCTCCCAGTGGGTAGCTGTGTCTTGAAGGAGAACAATGGCAGTGGCTGAACCATAGAGTGATCTAGGGAGGAAGGCTCTACCCTAGGTAATCTCCTTAGTGGCAGTGAGGTCAAGGTCTGGCTCAGCCTGCTTCAGGCTGGGGGGTTACAGACAATAATGGATAGATAATAATAGATGATAGATAGATAGATAGATAGATAGATAGATAGATAGATAGATAGATAGATAGTAGAATGACTACTAGGCTACAAATTTAGCCAACATTAAAACTAAGATTTCAAAGAGAACCATAGAAAATTGAACACATATTTTGAGTCACTTTATCCTCTAAGCATTTGTAAATCTTAACTCTGATTAGACAGAAAAAAGTGTGAAGATTTGATATCTCCAACATGCTACAATCCCTCAGACAATGGAGTCCAATGTCAATATAAAAACAGCTCACCGGCACTGCAGAGACAGAGAGAGTGGCAACTATACAATCTCTTTTACTAAATTCCAAAATATAGGCCAAATCATTGAGAAGCAGATTAAGTGTGGGTATGGGATGGTTTGAATAGGAATGATCCTCACAGACTCACATGTTTGAATGCTTGGCCCATAGGGAGTGACATTATTAGGAGGTATAAGTTTGTTGTAGTGGGTGTGACCTTCTTGTAGTGGGTGTATACTTGTTGAAAGAAGTATGTGACTGTGGAGCCAGACTTTTAGGTCTCATATGCTCAAGATATGCCCACTGTGGGGCACAGTCTCCTTCTGTTCTCTGAAGACTAAAATGTAGAACTCTTACCTCCTTCTCCAGCACCATATCTGCCTGGACACTGCGATGCTTCTCACCATGATTATAGTGGACTAAACCTCTGAAACTATAAACCAGCCTCAATTAAATATTTTCCTTTATGAGTTGCCTTAGTCATGGTGTCTTTTCATATCAATAACATCCTAAGACAAGGTGATTCACTGATAAAACCTAAATGACACCTCCTTGTGCTGTGTTTCCTGTTGGCACAATAGACGTTAAATTCATATTTAATCATGATTGATTTCTAATTGTTTTGTGAAATTTAGCCATAAGCACCAAGCAATATATCTTAAGTTTGCTATGAACCAAATAAATTGCAGCTATTTTAGTATTTTATTGAACTATATCAACTATAGTATTTCTTTAATTTTTACGTCCTATAGCCTATAATCTCTGTAACCTGCTAAAAAATGACCTACTAAACCCACATGGGAGTACTGATTAGGAAATATTGTAAATGACCCAAGTTATCAATGAAATTATAAAGTCTTAAAATTGATTACCTCGGCATCTCTTTGTTAATTACATTCTACCTAACTTTTATTGAAAAATAAATCACCTAGAACAGGCATTTGCTTTAAGAATTGTTCACCTAGTTTAAATGCAGTTTCACTTTCTTACCCACATGTAATCTGCTTCTTAAAGATTTAGCCATTAATTCTAAATAAGAGAGAGAGAAAGAAAAACCTCAATGTCTTTAATTATTTTTTAATTGAATTTAATATTTTTAATTATTTACTTTACATCCTACTCACTGGCCCCTCCCAGCCACTCTTGCCATAATCCTTTCCCGATCCAAATGCAAAATAAACTTGGTTATAATTATGGTTGCTTTCAGCATTTCATTTTGATTATCAAAATAGATATTCAAGCATATTTTCCTCTAAGAATACACTATCATAGAGATTGATCAGCATTGTCTTGTATTTATTTTGTGCCTGGAGCTGAACATCAGTAAATTAATGTGCTCAGAAGTAAAAAGTGAAACGCCAATCCAGCTGACTATCTGCTGTGAGTTTATGTCCAACAGGATTACAAATTTTGTTAAATGTCCAGATAGATTTAGAGATAATTTAATCTTTGGCAAGTCACTTTTACAAATTAAATCAACTTTGACATTTTGAAGAATGTGCACCTAAAGAGTGATCATATGGACATAAACAAAAGCATTCCGATTCATGCACACTGCTATCAAATGGGAATTTTAATTCATATAAATATATGTTCAAGTAAAAACTTAATTTGCCACATGTTATAAAGGTAAAAACATATTTAATCAAATAAGTATATCAATAAAATTTTATTTGCCAAAATTTATCTTTGAATTGAATGAGTTACTATTTGCCTGGACAAATGTCCTTGGGAAAGATAAGCAAGCAATACTATTTTGTCTACACCCAAAATAAATAGCAGACATGTTGTCCTCTATTTCAGTTTGTTTATACAGCTACTAAGTAAGCTCTTTTAGAATGGTCTTGTACTTACATTTATTAAACATACTAGAAAGATTTTCTATAATTAATAATGACCTACCTCAAATTTACTTGGATATCTCTAATTATATTAGTATCACTAGTCAGTGTTCTCCATTTTAATAATTAGTATAAATGGATAGCAGTTTCCTTAAACATTCAATACTCTGTGCTGGCAAACACCTCTTCATTTTAGCAAATGCTCACCTGTGTATCTTCCTGAAAATTACTGAGCCACTGGAGGAGCATCAGCTCATGGCCAAACATGCAATCTACCCATGGTACACTGGTTTAGTCTCCTGTTGCCTGGTTACCATTTCCTTCAGCTGCATGGGTTGCTTATATCTCAATGGCTATTGCTACTTCAACGACCTCTCTTCTTATTTTTCCCTTTCTCTCAATGGGATTTTCAAGCTTCATCTACAGCTTGACCCCTCCTTTCAAACTTTAGGACATTCTCCTATTAAAAATAAATACATCGAAGCATAACCACATGTCTCCCCTGGACCCCACGTGATAGTCCATACTTGCTAACTCTTCTCCATAACCTGCTTCTTTCTCAGCTGCTTAATGTGTCTTCTTCAACCTGATCACCCTTCACAAAGTTCAATGTTCCGATACTTGCTGTTCTTCAGCTTACTAACCATTTGTATTTGAGTCCTCCATAGCAACAGAACCCATAGAAGATGTGTAGATAAATAAGAGCATATTAATTACCAAAACTGAATCATAGTTACAGAGAAGTCCTAGGTGTGACATCCTGAGGAACATGAAGTGAGACAGCTGGGTTCTTAGGGTGATAATTTTGTCAGAAGCAATATGGATGGCATGTAACTCCCAGCTTGAAAATGAAGATTGAAAAGCCAGAGTAGGTTGGAAGGGGTAAGAGGATGTCAGTATGTGTTCCAGAGTTTAAATGCCTGAAAACCAAGACTTTCAATGTTTGAATGGAGGAGCTGTATAACCTAATTCAATAAAAGAGGAGAGCCTTGGCACTTCTTTGACTGTGCTTTTCTGTTCCAGTCCTCACTGTGTTGGGTGATGTCAGCCTGAATTGGTAAATATGATTTCTCATTACTCAGCTGACTAATTAAAATGCCATTGTTCTCTTGATGCAAATACTCAGAAATACATATAGAAGTGTTAGCCAGCTACCTGGATATCTCCTAGCTCTGTCAAATAGACATGCATAACTAGCCATCAAAACATTTACAATGTTTTGGGCATCTACTATGACCTAAATACATATAACTGGGTAATTTTAGGGAGCAGAACAAAGAAATGTGCAATGTGTGGATATTCCTGGATGAATCTCAGCAGCATAGATGCTTTGTCCTGCTCACTCATTGTTGAAGCATTCCAGTCAGTTTTTCTACTGCTGGGCCATTCCTCCTCTGGTGTATTATAACAGATCACTCAACTTTGAAGTTTCTCAAATTATAATTGTAAACTCTCTTCTCTTTTCTGAAATCTCGAACCATATGTCCAACTGTCTATTTAACACTTTTTAGACTATCAGAACCACTTCATATTCAACAGATGTAAATCGAATGGATTATACTTTCTACCAAATAGCATTTGCTAGTTTGGATAGCTACAACATGGCTTTATAATCTTCTTTTCCAAGTAAATATCAATTCTTGGTAATTTCACTTCCACGGTGTCTCTTTATACATTTATATTGCTCACA